>NC_141551.1:26160000-26460000 GCF_021556685.1 Rattus norvegicus | reverse complement strand
CCAGTCTCAGCAGTCCACTGCCCTCAGGGGAGTCTGCCACATCTGCAGCGTGCCTTGAAGCAGCACAGCAACTCAGGAACAGCTCTCTCATAGACTGCAGGTGCCACCGGCGCATGAAGCACCAAGCTACCTGTCTGGACATTTATTGGACCGTTCACCCTGTCCGAAGCCTTGGTAAGGCCACTGTTCCACAGTGAGCTAAGCAGGGAGGGTGGGTTTGGGGAAGTCATTTCTGGATGGTGTATGTAGAACAGGCCATGTGGTTAATATTTCGTGGGGATAAATGAGTTCTGCATGTGGCATCAGTGAGAGATGGAGGGAAAATTTGGCATTGTCCTCTTGCTCCTGAACACTTTGCCCTCTACTATACCTATTTCTACCCTTCTTTTACAAATATTTTCAGCTGGGCACAGTGGTACATGCCTTCAATCCTGTCAGTCGGGATGCAGAGGCAGACAAGTCTCTGAGTTCAAGGCCAGCCTGGTCCACAGTCAGGGCTATGTGGGGAAACCCTGTCTCAGAAATTTATCTATTTATTCATGTGTGCAGATGTGTTTTTATGTGCATGCCAGGGTGAGCATGTGGAGGTTGGAAGACAGTTTTGTGGAATTGGTTCTCTTCCTCTACCTTGTGGGTTCTGTGAATCAGACGCAGGCTGTCCGGCTTGCTGGTGAGTGCTCTCACCTGCTGAGCCATGATGCTGGCTCCGCTTTTCTTACCTGTGTCGTGTCTTTGTCTTCTAAACCAGGGAGAGGCCTGGCCTGAGGAGTTCCTGAATAGGATACTGAGAGAAAACGAGGAAAGAGGTTAACTCATAATAGGTTCAGAAAACCAGAATCGACTGGTTCAGAGAGAGCAGGAAGTAGTCATTACAGTCTAACAGAAAGACTATCACTAACCAGTCAGGAGACAGGCAGAGGGGAGGGAGGCACATGGAGCAAACCGAAGATTCACGTCTGTCTCCTTTCATAGGCCCCTGTCTCTACTGGTCAGCTTTGTAATTTTTTTTTTTTCCGGAGCTGGGGACCGAACCCAGGGCCTTGCGCTTCCTAGGCAAGCGCTCTACCACTGAGCTAAATCCCCAACCCCCAGCTTTGTAATTAAAAACTAATTAATTAATCAACTTTTGGTTTTTCAGGACAGGGTTCCTTTGGATAGTCCTGGCTGTCTTAGAACTCACTCTGTAGACCAGGCTGGCCTCGAACTTAGAGATCCACCTGCCTCTGCCTCCCTAGTGCTAGGATTAAAGGCAGTGCCACCACTGCTTGGTTTACTAGTCAGCTTTTAATGGACTATGTTGTGATAACAAAAAAGATTGCCATTGTCACGATTTGACTAAACACACCCCACTGATGAGCACGGATAGGCTTGTAATCCCAGCGTCAGAGACTGGGGAAGGCGGATTCCCCACACATTTGAGGATAGCCTATGCCAGTGAGACCCTGTCTCAAACAACAAAATAAAAACTCCAATCAAAAGAACTGAAAAGGGCTCAGGAAACCACAGGAACATGAAGACCTAAGTTTGGTCTCAGAGCCCACATTTAAAAAAAACAAACAAACAGGCAAATGATATTTGTAATTCAATAGACAGGCCCCTGGGGTGTGTTGGCCAGATGGCTGAAAGTGCTTGATGGGCCCCAGGCGGCTTGATGTCTTGTCTCCAAAAAAAGGGTGGGGATGCGGAGTTGGCTCAGCAGTTAAGAGCAGTGACTGCTTTTTTGGAGGACCTGGGTTCAATTCCTAGTACTCGGGAGGAAACTCAGGACTGTAACTCCAGCTCTGGGGATCCGACACCATGTCTGGCACCTGGACAATTATGTTTTTGCCCAAGGGTCAAGCTCAGACTGGTCTCAGACCTGTGGTCCTCCTGCCCTCAACCTTTGAGTGCTGAGAGCTCATGGAAATTTCTTGGCTGGGTCTGCATCGGGCTTCTCTTGATCTAGAAACCCACAAATCGAAAAGGCAAGTCACCTGCCTTCCATGCCCATGGTAAGGAACAGAATTGAGACACAAGTAACTTTTGAAGAAAGGGATAGAAGGCACCAGCACACGCGACTCACAGCCTCTTTCCTGGATGAGGAGTTGCTCCCTTCGCTCGCAGTGGAGTTGCCCGCTCCATTGTTCTCTAGGGCTCTTGGCCCAGCCCTCTGCCAGGTTCTTGCTTTTCTATTATTCTCTTTGGCCATGGTTAAAATGGACACTAGAGACTGCAGCCTCCTTGGGGACTGAGCAGTATTCTCGGCCTGCTTCCTCCCTGAAGGATGTTGGGGATTTTGTCTCACAGTCTCTTTTAATATGGGTTGGTAGCTCTTGGCTGAACAACACATAATTGCTTTTTATATTTTTGATTTCTGCCATCTCATGAGCCCAGTAGCCTTTCCCACAATTTAAAATATGTATCTCCTTCTGGACCTAAGTAAAAGTTCCTTGCCTTAGCCGTGTGGTGGTGTGATGGCATATGCCTTTAATCCTAGCGCTATGGAGACAACTGCAACTCCGTGAGTTCAAGGCCAACCTGGTCTACAGTATGAGTTCCAGGACAGCCAATGCTACACAGAGAAATACTCTCTCTCAAAAACAAGAAACAAAACAAAAACAAAAAACAAAAATGTCTCCTGCCCTTGTCAGACCTCCATGGGAGAATCATTGCTCTAAGCTCTTTATTTATTTATTTTTTGGTTATATTTGTCCAACTGGCAGGATTTACTGCTTCCCCTTCCACTTGAGATCCCAGTGAGTGGCAGGGTACCCATAAGGTTTGACTTGTTCTTCCCTGTTGGGTTATCACCAACCTTATAACTCTGAACCCTTCCCAGCCTTATATTCATCCTATGGCTGAATCGGAGAGAAACTGGCATCTCTTAATCCTGTAGGTGTGTATGTGTATGTTTGGAGGCCAGTGATCATGTGTGTGTGAGTGTGTGTGTGTATGTGTGTGTATATGGTATATGGTGTATGATGTGTATGTATGTATATGTGATGTTTATGAGTGTGTATATGCATGTGTGTATATATATATATGGTGTGTGTATGTGTATATTTGGAGGCCAGCAATCATGTGTCTGTATGTGTGATATGTATATATGATGGTATGAGTGTATGTATGAGTGTGTTTATGAATGTGTGTACATATATGGTGGGGCGCATGTTTGGAGGCCAACAGTTGTGTGCATGTGTGACTGTATGTATGTGAGTGTGAGTGTAGGTGAGTATGTGTGAGTGTATGTGTTGGTATGTGTATGTGTATGTGTGTGTGACTGTATGTATGTGAGTGTGTGTATGTATGTGTGTGTATATATGGTGTGAGTGTTTGGAGGCTAGCATTTGTGCATGTGTGTGTGAGTATATGTATGTGAGTGTGTGTGCACTGTGTGTTTGGAGGCCATTGGGCCAGTGGTGATGTCAGATTATCTTCCCCTATCTCTCTCTACTTTATGTTTTGAGAGAAGGGTCTCTTCCTAAATCTGAATGATGTGGCTAGACACACCCCACTGATCTGCCTATCTCTATACTGCAGCCCTGCCACGGCTCCCATGCCCAGCTTTTAATGTGCTGCTGGTAATCGGAGCTCAGATTCTCACGCCTGCACTGTGAGCACTTTTAATTGACCAAGGTTCGATTATTATTGTTCTTGTTATTGGAGATGAGATTGCACTATGTTGCCCAGGCCTGGGCTTAAGCAATTCTTTTGCTTTAGCCAAGTGGCTCGTTCTCTACCTTTAGACCAAACTGGACAATTCTTTTCTGAGCCTCTATTAGTCTTGTAAGACTTGCCAGTCACAGCCAATAACAACCAATACACAACAATAAACTTCTTTGTCTCAGCTTCTTCCCCAAAAGTACAAGCGCATACATAGTCTTCCTCCTGTATCATTTTCCCAGTCACTGCAGGTAACAATGTTACCAAGAGCTTTGCCTTTGTATGGGGACTGTTGTCCTTCAGCCTAAGTAACAGCCTCTTTACCTCCCACTGCCCAATCACAAAGCAAAGCCATACCCTTTTTAAATGTTACTACCTAGAAATCTCTTTCTAGATACTAAGTACATTCAATTTCATTTTCTCCCCCTAGTTGAAATTTTTCCCCCTTTTCTGGATCTAGGGATTTAACCCAGGGCCTTGCCCTTGTTATGGGAGCATTGAGACCTCAGTCCTCCCACAGCACTCCCCAGACTACCAGCTTTTGAAAAGGAAAATGTATTTCTTGCTCACCTGTCACATCTGATGCCAGCTTTCCAACCACTGACTTTGTTCTACCTTTGGTCCTCATGGAGGATCTAGACTGGTAGAGAGAAAAGAGGAGCACCAGAGACATGAAATGGTTCTTAAAACTTATGCTCCTGGGGCTGGAGAGATGGCTCAGAGGTTAAGAGCACTGTCTGCTCTTCCAGAGGTCCTGAGTTCAATTCCCAGCAACCACATGGTGGCTCACAACCATCTATAATCAGGTCTGGTGCCCTCTTCTGGCCTGCAGGCATACATGCAGGGCAGAAAGCCGTATGATGTATACATAATAAATAAATAAATAAATAAAGTTAAAAAAAAAAAACTTATGCTCCTGTGTGATTGACATCATTCTTGCCTAAACTCCATTGGCCAAAGTAAGAGACATGGCCAAGTCTGACACCAGTGGACTGAGTATATCGTCTCACAGGTGACTTGGAAGTTGTGGTGTTTGAATGTGCTTGGCCCATGGGAAGGGCTACTATTAGGAGGTGTGGCCTCCTTGGAGGAAGTGAATCACCATGGGGGTGGGCTTTAGGGCCTACAACTTAAGCTCCGTCCAGGGTGGGAAAAGTCAGTCTTTTCAGAGCTGTAGTTGGATCAAGATGCAGAACTCTCAGCTCCGTCTCCAGCACCATGCCCGTCTGGACACTGCCATGCTCCTGCCATGATGATAATGGACTGAACTTCTGAAGCTGTAAGCCAGCCCCAACTAAATGTTGTCCCAGTATAAGAGTTGCCTTGGTCGGGGTTGGGGATTTAGCTCAGTGGTAGAGCGCTTGCCTAGCAAGCGCAAGGCCCTGGGTTCGGTCCCCAGCTCCGAAAAAAAAAAAAAAAAAAAAAAAAAAAAGAGTTGCCTTGGTCATGGTGTCTGTTCACAGCAGTAAAACTCTAAGACAGTAGTACCATGGCAACAGGTGGGAGGTGTAATACTCCCATAGGCTTGGGTGAGAGGGCAGTCACTGGAAGTGACATCACCATCATTCCTACTTCCTGCTTTCCATTCCTCACCCCAATCACTTCTCTTTTTGATCTTTTGTTGAGACGTTTCTGGGTTCTTCAACCTCCTGCTTGCCTTTTAGGAGCTCCCAGGTCTTCCTGTCTTAAAGCCCATCCTCTTCAGTTTATGTGACATCACCCATGTTCCTCCAGTCCTCAAGATGCGCATTTACAAAGGCCTCGTGGGTGACACCCAGCAAGCCCACATCTTTTTTCCAGTCTGATTGATTTAGATTTATTATTATTTATTTGACTTATTAATTAGAATTAATGTATTAATTAGCATTTATTGAGCACTGGCCATGCTTATAACCTAATTATATCCCCGGTAGGAGCCTAGAGTCCCAAGGGGTGACTGGGAGAAATGTGTTAGCCATAAGGTCACTGTGGCTTTTCTTCCTCTGGTTTTTCTACTTTTGGTCCAACTCAGTCCCTGGCCTCACTCACTTCCATTTTTGTGCTATATCACGTGTCTCCATGGCAGTTGTTAGGTCTAGAACATAATCCGTTCTGCCTCCTCTCTAATGGTAAGAGAGAGCATCTCCTTGCCTGATTGTGTGCCCACAGGCAACGTGTATACTTAGGAGCACTCATTCTGAATGGGTGTAGATTTTTTATAGCCCACCTATAGTCCCACCCCTTTTCTTTGAGACAGAGTCTTGCTCTTAAGCTCTTGTGGGCATGCAATGTAGTATATAAACCAGGCTGGCCTCTCATTCATAGATGTGCTGATCTTGTCCCAGAGCACTATGGTGAAAGGCATGCAGTACCAAGCCTAGCCCAGTTCTCCTTGTTAAGCTGTGAATCAAAGCAAGTCACTTAACCCCCCATCCTGTTTCTTCTTACCAACTCAAAGTCTTATAGGAGAGATGAAATGACGTGCGTGTGTGCCTGTGTGCATGTGTGTGTGCATATGTGTGCAGATGTGCCTGTGTGCATGTGTGTGTGTGCCTGTGTGCATATATGTGTGTGTCTGTGTGCATGTGTGTGTGCCTGTGTGTATATATGTGTGTGTCTGTGTGCATGTGTGTGTGCCTGTGTGTGTGTGTGCCTGTGTGTATGTGTATGTATGTGCATATGTGTGTGTGCATGTGCGTGTGGACTTTAGATTCCCATCTCTACATGGTGTGCAGCTGTAGGTAAGGAGAACCTGTATCTTTTCTTTTGCTGTACAATGTGTTAAAGTCTGACTCAGCAGGTTCAGGTCCCCTGCTCCCCTTCCAAGGTCCTTGTCCTTGGCATTCACACACCCCCCTATCCTCTCTAGGTGACTACGAGTTGGACGTCTCACCCTATGAAGACACAGTGACCAGCAAACCCTGGAAAATGAATCTCAGCAAGCTGAGCATGCTCAAACCAGGTGCGGAGGACTAGCCGAGGCTGGGGGAAGGGAGGCTGGGCTGGGCTCTGAAGGAAGGGCTCTGAGGGAAGGGCGCGGGGTGGGAGCACTGCCAAGGACTAGCCTTGGCTTAGAGAAGGGGCTTCTGAGAAAGGGGGGATTTGGGAGCAGTGAAAACAAAGGACTCACAGTTGAATTGTGGGTCCAAGCTGGCAGACTAGGTTCTGCCTGAGACAGCTTTCCAGCCTGCTTTCTCTCTGTGTTCTGCTCTCTCTGGAGATCTCCAGACAGCTCTCTCACTCTATTTTCTGCTCAGGACAGTTCTGAGCAGTTCTCTCTTGCTATTCTAAACATTTCTCTGGACAGCTCATCTCTTGCAGATCATAAGCCCAGTCCTTTATTTTACATATCGATCCAGACACTGACTCCAGGTTCCCTTTGGATTATCCTGTGGATCAGCAACTCAAGGCCCAGCCCTTTGATTCTCAGTAGACAGCAAGCACATTTAAACACTGCACAGAAATTACTGTCTCTACCAAGCCTAGGTCTAACCTTGCTCTGTCCCAGGCTAACCCTGCACTCAGGAATCTGCCTGCCCTTGTAAGCAAAAGCAAAAACCTTAGCTGGGGTCTCCTGCGTGTGATCACTGGTCTCTAAATCGCCGTTGCCTTCCTTCACTTCTTTCTGACGTGTGGGCTCACAGTGCAGATTCGTGAAGCTCCTCATAGTTCACATTGTACCCTTATTTTTGCATAGTTGAGAAATTCTATACTCTTGAGCTTGTGTTTTTAGAGTTTAAGGGCTGTCTAGATGGTACCAGTGGTTACCATTTTGCTGAGACATTAGCCGCATCTTCGCCTCCCAGACTCCTGCTGTTTCTGACCATCATGGAGTTATTAACAAGGAGGACATTCCTAGGGGCTGGGGATTTAGCTCAGTGGTAGAGCGCTTGCCTAGAAAGCACAAGGCCCTGGGTTCGGTCCTCAGCTCAAAAAAAAAAAAAAAAAAAAAAAGAGGACATTCCTTAAAGAAGAAATGTAAAAATATGTATATTATTATACAAACAAGCCTTCTTCCTACAGAAACCATCATGGAGGCCCACGCCTGCTGGCCCTGTCCCAGGGGCAGAAACCCTGTCATTCTACCCCCACCAAGGCCATGTCAGACCCAACATCTCCCCCTCTTTGGAGGTGAACCCAATCTAGAGCTATTAATACCCATGATCCTGTGATGTAGGGAATCCATATCAAAGCTCAATTAGAATTGTTCCAAAGCCCCTTTAAGTGAGACTGAACTAAACCAGGCATCTCAGAGGTGTTATACTCCAAGGGGGTTACATAGACCCAGTGAGCAGAACAGTGAATGGCACTGCACTGAGAGCCTGACCTTAATGTTTTGAATTTGACTTCCCACAAATAGGACTGCTTCCTGTACAGCATTAAGCCTACCCTGGAGTCAGTCCCCTGTCAGTCGTCTCCTGGATCATGGATGCTATTGACTCAGTTTTACATAACTGATCTAAATGATGTGCAATGTGACTCTCTAACCGATGATGTAGTGAATAAAGTAAACCTATTAAGGCTGTGGTCCCCAATATCAAGGCTGCAACAAATCTTTTAGATCTCTTGAGAGCCAAGGGATCCCTATGCAAAGCCTCTATAAACAAATCTAGCTGAGAAGAGCAATCTCCCCTGAGAAAATATAGCATCATGGGTGAGACCCAGCCCAGAGTATACCAAGCTCTGGCTGTCTCTTTATGCATGCAGTGTGGGTCTCTCCTGGCCAGCGAGCTGCAGGCGATTGAGACTTTCCATCAGGACAGTTGGAGATCTCCGTCCGTCCGTCTGTCCGTATTGCTCTTGATGACTGATCGTAGCCTCCTTTCCTCAGAGCGAGAGACCTGTGGCATAGTCACTGCGTGGTGGAGAGGGGGGTGCCAATGTGCATGTGAAGCCTGTAACAGCGCGATTGGCAGTGTATCCGTGGTCTGTCATTATAGGTCTAGAAAAGAGGCTAGGGTGTTAAGGGAATCTTGGCCCTGGAAGGAATCCTTTAAGGGGAAAGTCACCTGCATTAAGGAAAGCAGAGGGAAGCTGGGATATTTATCTCACCTGCTGAAGGAAGAGGACCTAGCTGAGGAAGAAGCGACCATGTTAATTATGTATCTGGGATAAGCAGAAACAACTTGTCTGTGAAAAAGAAACTGGCTTAAGTAGATACTGTTATTTTATTAGTAACGGATTAAGTAATGGTTATTAATGTAGTCAATTTGGCCTGTGGGAGGGAGGTAGATTTGAGTGGAGTCCTTGAAGTTTATTTAAAAAAAAATTTAAGTCTAAAAAAGATAAATCCCTTTCCGTTACCATGTTTTTTTTTTCCCCTCCATGTCCAATATGATTTTCTGAAGCTCAAAAGAAATTTTAAACCAATTGAAAAAATTTTAAGCAGTTTTGGGTTAAAAGGCACAAACATTGTTTCAGGTGTTTCTGTTACCAGGGAAAAACAAGCATTTCAACAAATTTTAGACAAAAAAAAAAGTGCCACTTTTTTTTTTTTTTTTTTTTTTGGTTCTTTTTTTCGGAGCTGGGGATCGAACCCAGGGCCTTGCGCTTCCTAGGTAAGCGCTCTACCACTGAGCTAAATCCCCAGCCCCAAAAGTGCCACTTTTTAAGTTTTGGATGAGAGGTGTTGTTCCAAGTTGACATTGCTCCCCCTCTGTTCTCTGCCTTGCCTGTCCTTGCCACACAGATGTCACCTGTGTCCTCAGGGTGGGGAAGGGGCCGGCTCTGCCCTGGCTTGCTCTGGCTACTTCTCCAGCTGCTGGCACGGCTGTGCTGAGCAGGTCCTGTTTTCCCCGTGTGTCCTTTGGCTGCATGTCTCACAGCTCAGGGAGTGGCAGGTTGTGCCACCCTCTGCAAGCCCTGGGAAGTAGAGCAGGGAGGGAAGAGTCAGACTCACCCGGTGGCTCTCCTCTCCGAGGAGGGGTCGGGGACACTTAGCTCCTTCCCTAGATTTTCTTTGTTGTGGCTCAATGGGCATGAGTGTGCTGTTGCCTTTTGCCAGGGCCTCTGTGAGGATCAAAGCCCATCTTAGCATCTGCTACACTACAGGATCTGAAGGACTCAGCAGGATAGCTCGGGTTTGACTGACCCCACAGTGTGAAGGGCAGGGAGGGTAGGTAGCACATAGGGCTGGATAGTTCCTCTATTTTCTTGCTCCTCCCAAAGCAAAATGGGCTTTGGGCAGCACTGGAGGTTTGTCCACACCATTGAGTGTGGAGGGAGAAGATGTAATGGGGCCAAACTGCAGGCCAGTCTTTGCCAACTACGCAAGAGACATTGCTCTGGTATCCAAAAGGGCCTGGACAACTTGTCCATTTATTGTTGTCACCTTAAAAGGTCTGGTTTTCTTTACCTCTCCCACCGAAAACACTAGATTCCTTGAACCTGAGTTTGTGTGACTGACCCCTCTCACATACTGGCAACAACATTTGAACATCCCTCCATCCTGCATGAATCTGTAGTATTTTTTGCGGGCAACTGGAACATGATTTTTATTTCTCTTGTGTACTCAGAATCAACGACTCTTGGAATTACATGTATCCCTTGTAGGGAGATTGTGCTTCTGCCTAAAATTAGCTTTACTGTGCCTGTGGGCGATGGACCAAGTGCCCCATGTTGGCATGGTCACTGGTGGAGAATCGTGAGTTAATATGACTGAGGCCGTAGAACTGAGGTCGAATCCTGCGCTCACTGGGGTAGCCCGACATAGGGAGTCAACTGACATCCTTGGTCGACTGGAGCAAAAGGATTCATGCTGGACCCATTATTTGGGGCCTGAGACTGGACCCTCTGAAAGTTTCCCCTCTGAGGACAATTCCCTTTAATGGGAAGTGGCATGTTATTTTTGTGAAATTTAGATGTACATTCTCTCTGCCAATGGTAACGTTTCTGGCCATAACTGTAGGGGCAGCACCTGCTCGGCCCATAGCGCTCTGCACTGGTTCTTTTCTGCTTTGCCTGTGAGGTTATTAGTGGCTGATGCGCCCAGGCTGTCCACGGTTGAAACAAAGGCCAGAGCTTGGGGCTTTACTTTTAGGTCCCCTTTGAAATGGGACGCCCCTGGAAAGCTGTCACCATTGCAAGACTTCACACCAGCAAGGGTATAAAGTCAGCACAGAAGCGGACGAAACCTGTAATATTTCCAGAACACCCTGTAGGCCCAAGCAGGTCTCTGCAGGTTTCACTGGAGTTCCTGCAAGCTAATTGTCTCAACAGTACACTTGCTACCTCCTCATTAGGAGACGAGCCACAAAATCAGCATAAGACTCTTCTCTGCCAAGGTTTGTGACCCAGAAGAGGGTACCTTCCTCCAGGCAGTAATAGCAAGGGTTGAGATAACCAAATTTTCTTTTACTATTCTTAATTGTGCCTTAGGGTCCAAAAATGCCCCGGTTCCAGTCAGTACCTGATATGTCATGTCCCCATTTTCTTCTCCTGAAGAACAATTCTTTTCTGACCTCCTCCTCATACTTCATTTTCCACAACAAAAATTGTCCTGAGAGGCAAGCCACTGCTGCCTGCCGCCAGTCCTGTGGTGTCCGGTAGCGCTTATCAAGAGAGGAGGCCACTTCTTGTTATGATGGAGACCAAATCCTCTGAACCTAAAGCACTGTCGGGAAGGGGGGTGGTGGGGAGGGCTCTTCCCATTCGGTTCCACTTTCAGAAATAGGAAGATAAGCTTGTGAAGCCTCCAGCATCAAGGGGGCTGGTGGCGATCAATCGGAGCAAGCCGATTCCACCGAGGCAGGGCTGGGGTGAGGCAGATCACCAACCACCTCCGTCCCTGAGGCTCGCTCACCTGAGCTGCCCTAGGAGAGAGCATGTGGGCATTTCTTCAGGCTGTGGGTTTGTATCCACTTGTGAAGGTCTTTACCAACCTTTCACTATGTGTCAGGGATCCTTGGCTCTTCTGCAGGGAACAATGGATTAACCTTCTGTATAAACTCAGAGAAATCTTGCAAAAGCCTTGAGTGCAGCTTGACATTTTTCTTAGTAACTGCTTGTTTTAAAACCTTAACATCTATTTCTCTGCTTTTTTAATTTTGTGTTTATTTACCAAGTCTTCGTTCCTTTGCCCAACTCTATGTTACATGGCAGAGGGGTGTTACAGCACCCTAAGTGAAATCCATTCCAAACTAAACTTGCCCGATATAGTTACCTACCCTCTCCCTGTCACTGTTTGAGCCTCAGCTTGGAGAGGGGCTTCTGAGACAAGGGGGATCTGGGAGCAGTGAAAACAAAGGGCCCTAAGTCAAATGGTGGGTCCAAGCTGATGGACTATGCTCTGATGGAGACAGCTTTCTAGATTACTCTCTCTGTGTTCTGCCTTTTCTGGAGATCTCCCCTGTGGACCAACTTGTCAGAAAGATACTAAGGAGAAAAAGAGATTTCGGGATCTCAGGAGATCCCATCCAGCTAAGGTTTTTGTTTTTGCTTACAAGGGCAGGCAGATTCCTGAGTGCAGGGTTAGTCGGAGACAGAGCAAGGTTAGGCCAAGGCTTGGTTGAGATGGTAATTTCTGTGCAGTGTTTAAATGTGCTTGCTGTCTACTGAGAATCAAAGGGCTGGGCCATGGTTTGCTGATCCACAGGATAATCCAAAGGGAACCTGGAGTCAGTGTCTGGATCGATATGTAAAATAAAGGACTGGGTTATGATCTGCAAGAGATGAGCTGTCCAGAGAAATGTTTAGAATAGCAAGAGAGAACTGCTCAGAACTGTCCTGAGCAGGAGAGGGGTGGGGTTGGGGGGTCAGAGAGAGAGAGAGAGAGAGAGAGAGAGAGAGAGAGAGAAAGAGAGAGCTGTCTAGAGATATCCAGAGAAAGCAGATCAGAGAGAAAGCACGTTGGAAAGCTGTCTCAGGCAGAACCTAGTCTGCCAGCTTGGACTCACAATTCCATTTTGAGTCCTTTGTTCTCAATGTTCCCAGACATCCTTCTCTCAGAAGCCTCTCTCCAAGCCAAGGCTGGTCCTTGGCAGAACACAGACTGAGGGGGCTTTAAGGGAAGTTTCTGGTCTGCTGCATTAGGATGGACGTCTGAGCTCTGGTGTGTGGTCCACTTTCACAGGAGTCATCAAAAAGCAACCATCGCTAGGAGAAACCTCCAGAGCCTCTTAGGCCCTGGTCTTCAGAAAGGGTGTGTGGGAGCAGTAATGGTGAAAACACACTGAAATGGAATATTTACCACATTGGAGGTGGCCAGTAAAGTTGTTTTTCAAAAGTCCCTAAGGACTATGAAATTGCTTCTTATCAACCATTCTAATGGGGTGGGTGAAGTGTTGGGCAGAATAAAAGAAGCAAGTGCTTCATTCCCCACAGGGGTCACTCAGGGTGGGAGCCATCAGTCCAGCAAGGGGGGAGATGCATTTTCCCTAGGACAATAAGGCTGTGAACCAATTGAGAGAGAATGCATAGTGCCCAGCTGGGTGTGGTGGTCCACGTTCTTGAGAACATGAGAGTCCGAGTTCTTGAGAAGTAGAGGCAAGCTGGTCAGGAGTTTAGGGTCATCCTCAGCTACAGTGTGAATCCTGGACCAGCCTGAGCTGCCGATCTAAAAACAAAATACATACAGGCACTAGATTTTAAGATTTTTTCTGACTTTTTGTGACAGGGTCTGGATATATAGTCCAGATTGACCTGGAAGTCTTGTTCCATAGTCTTCTTCATCCAAAGGCTGGAATTATCTGAGTACATTCCTGTGCCTGGGTGAAAATGACATACCAGCATCACCAGACGCCGCTTAAGAGTATTGTCAATTATGTATATTAGAATTGGTATTTTGAAGGAAACCCCATATATTTATACATGGTGAACTGTTAGGAAGAATCGGTAAATAGCCTGTTAAAACCACAGCTACTGGAATATTCTGGGTTGGTTGATTGTTGGAATAGTCTGTTAATTGAACTATCATCAGAAGCATGGGGCTGTAGCTCAGGGGTGTGTGCACAGCATGTACAAAACATGTTTAAAACACGTAAAGACGGGGGTTGGGGATTTAGCTCAGGGGTAGAGCGCTTGCCTAGCAAGCGCAAGGCCCTGGGTTCGGTCCTCAGCTCCGAAAAAAAGAAAAGGAAAAAATAGGGGCTGGGGATTTAGCTCAGTAGTAGACCCTGGGTTCAGTCCCCAGCTCCGAAAAAAAGAACCAAAAAAAAAAAAAAAAAAAAAAAAAAAAAAAGAAAGAAAAAAAAAAAGAAAAGGAAAAAATTAAAAAAAGAAGTTCAAGGCCGGTCTGGGTTACATGAGTCCCTGTCTGCACAAATGGCAGACAAATGAGATGGCTCGGAGGGTGAGGCTCTTGCTGCCAAGCCTGACCTCCTGGGACCCAGATGCTAGAGGAAGAGAGCCAACTCGCTCAAGATATACTCCAGCCTCCACACCACTTCATAGCAAGCATCACGTGCATACACTCACACACGCCCAACACACACTCACACTTACACATACACTCACACGTTTAACACACAAACACAATTTAAAAAAAATACTCCCCTCCAAAACAAATAAACGAAACAATCAAATAAAACCCTGAACAGATTAGAAGGTAGAATTTGGTCATGTGCGTGTTTAGTAGTTGGGAAGTTCCCTGGAATATTGCAGAACTTCTGAGTTGTGATTCCCACCATCAGGTCTCACTGCATAGGCTCCCGGAACCCGTTTTGGTTTTCTGAGCTGCCAGCTGCCTGCATGCCAGATGTGTTAGATGTATGTGGATGGTGATGATGGTGGTGGTGGTGGTGATTTTACCAGACAAGATGAAGTCAGGGAAGCAGATAGAATTTCTGAGAGACGTGTTAGGTAGGAATGGCTTAATCCAGGACAATCCTTCCTCTCTGCCACCTCAACAACTTGTCACATCAGGGGCTTGCTCGGTTTCCTAGTGAGACTCTGCTTGGTGACTGGTGCTATTCTCCCCACAGACTCCGACCTCTGCCTCAAATTTGCTATGCTGTGTACTCTTAACGACAAGTGCGACCGCCTCCGAAAGGCCTACGGGGAGGCGTGCTCAGGGATCCGCTGCCAGCGCCACCTCTGCCTAGCTCAGCTGCGCTCCTTCTTCGAGAAGGCGGCAGAGTCCCACGCTCAGGGCCTGCTGCTGTGTCCCTGTGCACCCGAAGATGCGGGCTGTGGGGAGCGCCGGCGCAACACCATCGCCCCCAGTTGCGCCCTCCCGTCTGTGGCCCCCAACTGCCTAGATCTTCGGAGCTTCTGCCGTGCGGACCCTCTGTGCAGGTGCCCCGTGAGGGTGGGCGAGATGGGCAGGGATGCGGCAAACCTCTGCATCTGGGTCTGGCTGTCCTTCTGCAAAGGCTGGATCTGATTCCCCACGGAACCCTGAGCCCATTAGCTGTTTCTCCTAAGATACTTTGTGAAACTCACCCTCCTGCCCCCTCCTTCCTTCCTGCAGCACAGGGTGTCCACTATATTATGTGGCCTAAGCTTTCCCCTCAGTTTCCTGAGTGTGTATGTGTGTGTGTGTGGGGGGGGGGTATTAAGATGCCCCACCCCTTTTGGCCACGATACTATTTTATTTCACTATATTTTCTGTTTTTAGACGAGGTCTCACATAGTCCTGAACTCTTCTGATCCTCTTCCCCTACCTTCTAAATGCTTGGTCAACCTCGTGAGTTCCACACCATCCAGGACCACAACATGAGACCCTGGCAAAAACAAAGCCCTCTGCACTTATTCATTCATTTAGTGGGGTGAAGGAGGTGGGGTAGGCCCGGGCCCCCGAGAGTAAGAGTGCACCTGTGGAGGTCAAAGGTCAACTCACTTCTTCCACTGAGAAGGCTGTGGACAGAGAGGGAGAGAACTAGGTCTTCAGGGTTCTTGGTGATAGTGACCTTATCTCGATGGCTCCAGAAACTCTGTGTTCTTTCTTCCTTTCTTTTTCTTTTTGTTGTTTTTCTTTTTGTGAGACAACATAGCCCAGGCTAGCCTCACACTCAGACCTCTGCCTGTGTCTGCCTTTTGCTAGGAGACGCTGGTTTGCTTCTGTAACCCCAGTAGTCCTAGGGCTGGAGGCAAAGACAGGAGAATCCTCAAAACCTTTGGGGACAGCCAGAAGTAGGCAGCTACAGAAACAAGACTCTGTCTCAACAAGGGGGAATGTGAGACAAACTCCAGAAATCTGTGTACTCATCCCCACTGTTGTGTTTTATAAAAAAAGAAAGAAAGAAAAAGAAAAAGAGCCAAGGATATGCTTGATAGAGCCAGGTATGGTGTGGGGGACTGGGTGCCTCTGCGGGCCCACGCTGAGGCATTCCTTACCCCTGAGAGACCAGCCACAGGACAGTATAGTATAGAATAGAGTTTATTTAGGGTGTGGGGAGGGGAGTTGGAAAGGAAGTAGAGATAGAGAGAGGGAGAGAGAAAGAAGAGGAGAGAAGAAGAGAGGCTGGGGGTAAGGAGAAAGGGAGAGAGGGAGAAAAGGGGTCAGGGAGAGCGGGGCAGAGAGTAAGAGTGCAAGGGCCAAACAGCCCCTTTCAAGGTAAGCCAGGGGCTGGAGAGATGGCTCAGCGTTTAAGAGCACTGACTGGGGTTGGGGATTTAGCTCAGTGGTAGAGCGCTTGCCTAGGAAGCGCAAGGCCCTGGGTTCGGTCCCCAGCTCCAAAAAAAAAGAACCAAAAAAAAAAAAAAAAAAAAAAAAAAAAAAAAGAGCACTGACTGCTCTTCCAGAGGTCATGAGTTCAATTCCCAGCAACCACATAGTGGCTCACAACCATCTGTAATGGGATCTGGTGCCCTCTTCTGGCCTGCAGTCACATATGCAGGCAGAATGCTATATATAAAATAAATAAATAAATCTTTAAGGTAAGCCAGACATACCTGTTGCCAGGTAACTGTGAGGTAGAGCCTAGAAGGAATGCTAACATACACATACACATACACATGGTGACGCCCCAAACGCCCCCATTTGTGTAAATAAGGCAAAAAATTAACTAAAAATTAAAACTGAAGGCTGGGCACAGTGGCACACGCCTTTAATCCCAGCACTTGGGAGGCAGAAGCAGGCAGATCTCTGAGTTCCAGGCCAGTCAGGGCTACACAGAGAAACCCTGTCTCAAACACCAAAACAAGTAACAATGCTAAAAATTTAAAAAGAAATAAAACTCCCAGCCTGGATATCGGTGTGCATCTCAACTCTCACCGTTTGAAAGTCAAGGGGAAAAGATCGGGAATTTAAAAAGTCCTCATATATATTCTGAACTTGAGGCCAATGGGAGCTCAAAAAAAATGAAAATAAATCAGAATAAAGTTCTTTTATTTTTTTTAAAGATTTATTTATTTATTTTATATTTGTGAGTACAGAAGAGGGCACTGGATCCCATTAACAGATGGTTATGAGCCATGTGGTTGCTGGGAACCACTCTTGACCGCTAAAATCAAATTCTTAACAAGCACGGCATTCACTGAGCTCATGGTCCGTCCTCCTCACTTGGCCCTCTGAGCAATGTAACTCTGACCAGAATCCCACGGGGTCGGTTTGTCATCCTAGTTTTTGAAGAAAACTGGATAGAACTTTAGAAGCCCGAGGCAGGAGGAAATTTAGGACCGTCTTGAAAACATAGCAAGATTGCCTGAAGACAAAATTAGAGGTGTAATGGGAATGTCATTGCGAGCCCGCCTCAATGCACGATTGATATATGTAATAAAAATGCAGAAATACATATGCTAACACATCACTCAGCATTCTGTCACTGAGATCTGTGCATCACTTCCCGCTAGACAGGGTGAGATGTCTCAAAGTCAGACAGCCCTCACTTAAGTCCCAGGTTAGGTGCTGGGGAGATGTCTAGATGTAGAGAGACCTGAGGCTCTAGAGGCTGAATTCACTTCCCGTATGATGGCTCCCAATCGTCTGTAACTCCAGGTCCAGGGCATCCAACTCCAGATTCTGACCTCCACAGGCCCAGGGCACACAAGCGGTGCACATACATACAGGCAGGCAAACACCCATACACGAAGTCAGTACATCTTTGTTTTAAAGCCTGTACTGGGAGCTCTCAATAACAACACTAACATTTCCAGCCATTCCTTAAGGACTTGATGCTGTTTTAAATACCTAGCATTCACTTGTCTGTGCCTCACAGGAAACCTGTAAGACAGTTGCTTTTACTATTTTGTATCCTCTTCAGTTTACAAATGAGCAAAACAGAAGAAAGAAGTGAAACAGTGAATTCCAGGTTTTTAGGTAGAAGATCTGCTTTCTTTTTCCTATTCTTTTCTTTAATTTTTTTTTTTTTTTTGAGATGGGACCTTTCTATGCAGGCTTGCTGACCTGGAACTTCTATGTAGACCAGTCTAGCCTCAAACTCATAGATGTGTCTGCTTCTGTGTGTCTGGCTGGAGTCAGATTTCTAAGTTGGCTTTAGGGGACAGGATCGTGGCTTAGTGGTTACCCATTCTGCCCTCCCAGTTCTAGCAGCCATTACTATCTTACACATTTTAAAACGAGTAAAACGCCAGCCCTGCCTTTAAGGTGCTCCCAGTTGAACGTGAGCAATAGAGAAGTAAACAATTAATTTAGCCCAAGACAAAATGTAATTTAAACTGGAGAAATATATACAGAAGGGCATACTCATAATTTTAGCACCTAAAGATAACTGATATGATAAGGTGGCTGTGTTTGCTTGCTTGCTTGCTTTAAGGATTTACTTATTTTGATTTTATATGTATTTCATCTGACTGCATGTATGTATGTGTACCGTGTATATGTTTGGAGCCAGAAAGGGCATTTTACCCTCTGGGACTGGGGTTACACATGGTTGTGAGCCACCATGTGGTGTTAAGAATCCCTGTCCTCTAGCAAAGCAGCTAATGCTCTTAGCTGCTGAGGCTTCTCTCCAGCCCTGGGGATTATATTTAATTACAGTAATGGGAGGACCCCCCCCCCATTGTGAGTCTTCCCTAGGCTTGGGGTCCTGGGCTGTATAAAATGAGAGTGATCCAAGTCCAAGCAAGCTTGAGTTCACCTCTCCCTCCTGTGCATGGTGAATACAGCTAACCTCTGTGAGTCACAGTTTCTGCTGCCATGGGTTAGGCTGGATTAGAACCTGGAATTGTGAGCTAAAGTAAACCCCTTCTTCCCTCAATTGCTTTGTTGGGTTATTTTCTCACAGCGACCGGAAGAGAAACCAGTTTACCTAATATAATGATGATTTATATTATCTACCTAATATAGGATGAATGTTAATGATCACAGGATCTTGCATTCACTAAACACTGAATGTGGGCCAGGTGCTGTGCTGAACGCCATATGTGCAATCTTGATGCTCTTCTTCCTGAAAGTCAGCCTGGTCCTGCTGTTCTCTGTTTCATGGTCAGGGAGACTCGGAAAAGGCTGTTTGAGATCATGTAACTAGAGATGAGGAACTCACAAACATAGGGGTGGTCTGTAGAGCGGCGGCAGCGCTAACAGAACTGTGCGGGGGTAGCTGAAGGAAGAGGAGGAGCTGGCACGAAGACAGGCGTGGCCAGCTGAAGGACTGGTGAAGTCCAGATCCTCGGTGGGGACCCTGGAAACCTCCTTTCTTCCAGATCACGCCTGATGGACTTCCAGACCCACTGCCACCCTATGGACATCCTCGGGACTTGTGCAACTGAGCAGTCCAGATGTCTGCGGGCATACCTGGGGCTAATTGGTGAGGCTGGGGAATGTGTAGAGAGTCAATAGACCAGTCAGCTGAGACAGAACCCAGGATGGTACAGTCCTGAGGTGGCGGCTGGAGTTGGACTTTGTCTAGCCCTTGACAGCCCCTCCCTTCCCCCAACAGGGACTGCCATGACCCCAAACTTCATCAGCAAGGTCAACACTACTGTTGCCTTAGGCTGTACCTGCCGAGGCAGTGGCAACCTGCAGGACGAGTGTGAACAGCTGGAAAAGTCCTTCTCCCAGAACCCCTGCCTCAGTGCGTATGCTCCCCTACACCCATTCCCTGTACCAGGTCATCTACTGTCAGAGAGAGGAGTAGCCAGCTAAGCCGTCCCCATGGGCCCCTCCATCTCCTCAGTTGTGCATCCCTCTTCTGGGCCTAGCCCTCCATCCCTGCAGCCTGAACCTTTCTCCCTTCTGCCACTTCTCCGCCTCCCAGAGTAACCTCATGCTACTTGCTCAACTTCTCTAAGCCCCAAGAACTTGAAGTAGCAGGCAGATTGAGTCAGTATCCACTCTCACTGTATCCCAGGGATCCTTGGTGTTCCCCTCCTTGCCTTGGGAGTCTGAGAAGCGCCCTGACACCTTGTTCCAATCTTCTTTTTCTCCTCTACTTAGTGGAGGCCATTGCGGCTAAAATGCGTTTCCACAGACAACTCTTCTCCCAGGACTGGGCGGACTCTACTTTTTCTGTGATGCAGCAGCAGGTAGGGCTTCCTCTGTCACCTCAAGCTTTTGCTGTTCTGCTTGGAGAATTCAAACCAAGCAAAGGGAGAGACAAGGTAGGAGGGTTGTCATATCGTGGGATCTGGAAATCTCACGTCACGGCGTGAGAAGGGGACATGCTGACCGGATGTCCTCCGAGCTGACACTATTCCACTTCTTCCACAGAACAGCAGCCCTGCTCTGAGGCCCCAGCTCAGGCTACCCGTTCTGTCTTTCTTCATCCTTACCTTGATTCTGCTGCAGACCCTCTGGTAACTGGGCTCCCTCAGGGTCCTTTGTCCTCTCCACCACACCCAGACCGACTTGCAGCCTGTGATGGGAGAGAAAATGCTGGCCTCTGGAAGAAGATGCAACCAGGCTCACTGCACATCCTGTCTGCTCCAGATGAGGTCTTGGAAGAAGCGAGGGCTGTGACCGTTCAGAATCCTGAGCGGCCAGCTTTCAAACCTCTCCTACTTACTCCTGCTTGGGCTGCTCCTCCCTAGGACCTTGTACTCCAGTTTGGCTGTATATTGTGGTGGTGATTAGCTTCCCACCTCCAGCCCTTCTTCCTGTTTCCCAGGACCACCCAGGGCTAATGACTCACTCATTCCTGGTTGCCTTCTCCAGGAAGGCAGGCTGAGGGTTCTGAGGCAGCTGAGAAAGATGGTCCCTTTGTGAGGAAGGCTGGTGGTCCAACCCCACGTCCTTCTGAATGGAAGGTGAAGACCTCCTGTCATGTCTGCCAGGCCATCCTGAACACTTGGGCAAGAAGAGCTAAAAGCCTTTGAGTCTTGCTTAACTCCTAGCACTGTCTCCATGTCCCCCAGTCCCTCAGGTCATGATTAAACATTTTGACTTAAGACTTTGGTCTTTACCCATTTCCTTAAATGGTAAGTTTTTACAGAAGTAGTGGTATGTTACAGATACAAGGGGACTAACCGGGTGAGGAAGAGACCCAGTAACCCTACTGCTAAGTGCTGTGTGACTTCAGGCAAATCTCTCGCCTCTCTTGTCAGAGCTGGAAGAATAGTAAAAATAAAAGATGGTGTTTGTCCCAGTTCTAAGTGATTCTGGGATCCCGCCTTGACTCTGTCGCTGTAGCTGGAGGAGGGAATGTGTGTTAACCCACCACAACAGTTATTGGACCCGCACGTTACTGGTCTGTTCCAGATTGTAATATGTCCAGAAGGAAGCAGAGGCTGTTCCTTGCTCTCAGGGAATTTAATCCTACTGGAGGAAAGGAATATCTACCCATGCAGAGTAGTTGAAGATATATTTATAGAGCTGTGAGTTTGCTCTTTCCTCCATTCACTCTTTCACAGGGCATCAAGTCAGCCCTGTCTCTGTAAGACACTGCGCGGGATAGAAGAGGTTCTGAGCTAGCAGGTCTCGAACTTCTCATACACAAGAGTAGAGACACAGAGAAGACAAGGAAAAACCAACAGGGTGTGGTATGATAAATACAGCAAAAAGAAATTATAACCCGCATTTATTGAGCTTATACTGATTCATTTAAACCCTCTGTTGTAGTTTAAAGTTTATGTTTGTGTATATATACCAATCCCAGGTCCTCTGCAAGAGCAACAAGTCCCCTTAACTGATGGGCCAACCTTTCAGCCCCACTGGGTTGTGGTTTAAGTATGAAGGGCTCCCCCCAAAAACACAAAAGCCATACTAGTTTGTATGTACTTAATCTCTGAAATGCCCCCCATAAATTTATATAATTTTTGTTCTGTTTTGCTGTTGTTTTTGACAGTGTTTCTCTGCATTGTCAACTGTCATAGAGCTCAATCTCTAGACCAAGTTGGCCTTGAACTCAGAGGTCCCCCTGCCTCTGCCTCCTGAGTGCTAGGACCAAAAAAGCATGTACTACCATGCCTTTGGTTTGCTTTTGAGCTGGGATCTGTGGTGGTTTAAATGAGAATGGTCCTGTAGGCTCATACATTTGAATGCTCAGTCCCCATTGGTGGAGCTGTTCAAGAAGGATTAGGATGTGTGACACTGCGGGCTGGGTTTTGAGCTTTCAGTAGCTCACACCATTCCCTTCAGTTATCTCTGCCTCCTACTTGAGATCAGATGTAAGCTCTCAGCTAGTGCTCCAGCGCCCCTGCCTGCTGCTGCCCTGCTCCGTGCCAAGATGGTTGCAGACTCACTCTCTGAAATGGTAAGCAAGCCTCCAATAAACCCTTTCTTCTGAAAGTTGCCTTAGCCCTGGAGTCTCGTCTCAGCAGTAGAAAAACATCTAAGACAGGGTCTCACATAGCCCAGGAGGCCTTAAGTTCAGAATATACCTGAGGATGACCTGGAACTCCTGATCCTCCTGCCTCCGCCTCCCAAGTGCTGGGGTTATTGTTGTGCAGAACTATGTATGTTTGTGTCTTATTTTATTTGAGACAGAACCTCACACTGTGACACAGGCTGGTTTGAAGCTCACTATGTAACCCAGACTGGCAACGAAGTCCTAACAATCCTCCTGCTTCAGCCTCCTGTGTGCTAGGATTGCAGGTGTTTTGTTGATCACTAGTGCCCTCTCTCTCTCTCTCTCTCTCTCTCTCTCTCTCTCACACACACACACACACACACACACACACACACACACACACACACACCTTCCCCCTGTCACCAATATTCAATCATTCATCTAATCACCTTTCAAAGGCCCCACCTCTAAATACCAAAGTTGGATTGTTTCCACTTTCTTTTGGGGGGACAGGGGGCGACACAGAGTCTCAGTATGCAGACCTAGCTGTCCTGGAATCCATTATATGGACCAGGTTGATTTTGACTTTGAACTTCCAGAGATCCTCCTGCCTCTGCCTTCTGAATCCTGGGACAGGTGTGCATCACCATGCCTGGCCTCCACTTTCTGAAAACCTCACAATGAGGATTAAACTCCTATAAAACTTCCTGTGGAAATGAATCAGATTCAAGCGGGAGGAGCACTTCCCATTTATCTCTGATATAGGAGTGTGAGTGTGTGTGTGTACGTGCGCGCGCACGTGTGTGTGTGTGAGTGTGAGTGTGCGTGTGTGTGTATGCGTGAGTGTGAGTGTGTGAGTGTGTGTGTGCATGTGTGTGGACGCGTGTTTATATGAGTGTGAGTGTGTGTGTGTGAGTGTGTGTGTGTGCAATGCTGAAGATTGAGCCTAGAGACTCTTCTGTGCTGGGTAAGTAAGTACTCTAGCACTGAGGCAAATCCCAGCCGTTGTTTTTGTTGCTGTTTGTCTCTACTTAGAAGTATTTTGGGGGTTGGGGATTTAGCTCAGTGGTAGAGCGCTTGCCTAGGAAGCGCAAGGCCCTGGATTCGGTCCCCAGCTCGGAAAAAAACAAAACAAAAAAAAAAAAAGTATTTTATTTCATATGTCTGAGTGCATAGTCTACATGTGCACCACATGCCTGCCTGGTACTACTGAGGTTGAAGAGGCCAGATTCCTGGAATTAGAGTTGTAAGCAGATGTGAGCCACTATTTGGGAAACCAAACCCCAGCTCTCTGAAGAGCAGATAGCTCAAAGAGTAAAGGACTCACGCCAAACCCGATGACCTGAGATTGATTCCTGGGTAGTAGAATTTGAGAACTAACTCTGGTAAGTTATCTTCTAATCTGAGTGGTTGTAAATGTTCCTGTACACACAAGCGCTCGTGTGTGAACGAGAACACACACGCGCACACACACACACACACACACACACACACATCAATGCCTGAGTGGTGGGGGAATAGACAAAGTCTCTCTCTGCATATTCTTGTATCCTCATAGCTCGCCCAGCCCAGGAAATGCTCAGCCAAGCTGCCTCCCTGCAAACTCCAGTGGGGGCTCAGGGTCTATCCGCCTTCCTTCTTTCTCTCCTCCCAGGGAGATTTCTGAGCAGTCAAGGCCTCTCCATTTGCCTTGGCTCCATTAGCCTGGGCCTGAGGGTGTGAATGGTACAGTCATTCCTTGCTAAGTGCTTGAATTAGACTAATAGGTCATCTGTGTTTTTCTCTGAAGAAGGTCCAAATTCCTGGTAAACAACCAGACACTCTCCCAGCCCACAGCCCAGAGTCCAGATCAGGTGGAGGCACAGTGGCTGGGCCAAGGCTCTTAATGGTATCATGGCTAGCTGGGATGGTTAATGCCATTAGACTAGTTTCTGTGTGGCACAATGTGATGGGTTCCTGGTAGCAGGTCTGAGTGCTGAGTGCCAAGTGATAGTCATGGGGCAGCAGACTTCTGTGTTTGTTTGTTGTCTGGTTTTGTTTTGTTTTGAGACAGGGTTGTCCTATGTAGCTCTGGCTGGCCTTGAACTTACAGAGATCCATCTGCTTCTGCCTCAAGAGTGCCATGGTAAAAGGTATGTATTACTATGCCTGGCTTCTGTCTTACTTCTGAGATAGGGTTTCTTATTGACTGTAGAGAGATCAGTGATTCATCAAACTGGCCAGTAAACTTCAGGAACCCTCCTGCTCCACCCATGGCTAGATGCTGCCAAGCCTACCTCTATTTTTTTTTTAAATGTGGATGCTGGGAATCTGAATCCCTATGCTTGGGCGTGGAGCACTTCAATCATTGATCTAGCTCCCCAGTAGCTTTGAAGGGTGGAAATTATTACAACGTAGTGCCTCATACAGGGTGGGCACTGAATAAATGACAGCCATTGTTATCATTGCCTCTGGGAAAGACATCTGTAGGCCACCATGAATTCTGTCCTATGCCCTGGAACAGTAGTAAGGCAATGTGGGTGACTCTTCTATTAATGTGCCCAGATTCTAGCTGAAGCTGCCTTAGAACATCTTTTCAAGATCTGGACAGAAAATGGATCACTGAACCTGTAGCTTAGATCCCAAGGGACCCTGGACAAGTCATGAAATCAAAAAAAGTCGGTATCTTTTTCAATAGTCTTTCGACTGTAAGCAGAATTACTAAAATTACTTTGTACAAGGCGTCTAGTCAATATACAGCCCCAGGAAGTTCAAACAGGCTTTAGGGAAGCAGTGCTGGTGAGTCAGGAGCCAGGGACTCTGAGGTCTGAACTGAACCTCTTCCAGGACCTCTTAAATGAGACTCACAGAGGCAGGGATTAATACAAAAGCAAGAGGAGTTTAATTCTGACATGTCAAGTCCTCCCCCTTCAAGGAAAAACGACCCTGAGCAGACTCTGATAGGGAGTTATATACCTTGCAAACAATTGGAACAGAATTCAAACGCAGAGTATTATTGATGGGGCAAAGTGATCTTTAAACTGACTTGTGGTCAGTGGACTGTTCTGGACTTTCCAAGGGGGAGGACGGTTGGGAGTTACAGGTGGCTTTGTTTGACAGTTTGGTTTGCAGTTGCTCCAGGAACTAACTACTCCCTGGAAGGGAGGGGTCTTTGTGCTTGGAGGTTTGCAGTGGAACTTTCCCGCTGCCCTTAGATTGACCCCCAACTCTGGTTCTTTCAACTGCTTACCACCTTCTTCATGCTGACTTTCTATCCCTGAGAGAAGTGGGGTTCACTCAGGACTGGTTTTCCTGGACAGGGGTACTGCCAGGTATAGGAGACAGAAGTCACTGCAGGCTTGTGGGTTTCTGGTATTGAAGAGTAGGGCAGAGTGAATGTGCTACCTGCCAGTAAGGTTATTTTTGCACTGAGCTGAAGGCAACTGAGAACAGAAATGGGAAGATTTCTCTTTCATCTCCTGAGAGCAAGGCATAAACTTCCACTCAGAGAAGGTGCTTCTGTGTGTCAGAGAGAAAAGTACCCTTGAAGTTTTTGAAACAAGGTCTCAGGTCGGCCCTACAGCTCAGTCCCTATTCCTCCCCTGGGATCTCTGGTTCTTTGCAATGTTCACAACTTGGCTGCTTCTCTCTGGAAGAAGGTTTCTCACATCTGGAATCTAAGAGATTAGTACCCATAAAATTCTCCCTTCAAAACAGAATCTGTTTTCAGATATTGAATGGGTCAAGGCCTTATCTGAATACTGTGGATGGGGATGGGAGAAAACAGAAACAACGATTAGTGGCTAATGTTTATTGTGAGTTTAATGTGCACAAGTCACCATGCTAATGGCACAATGAGCATTATCTCATTTAATTTTCATAATTATCCTACTTTATTTTCTCAATTTTACCAGGAGGCTCAGAGCAGCCAAGCAACTTACCCAAGGTTACAAGGTTGATCTAGCCTCAAAGCTCAATCTCCCTGACTCCCTGATGCCCAGTGTTGGGCTGAGACCCCATACAAGAAGAGATAGGATCTGGACCCCGGCTCAGTTAGAGGGAATTCTTTCCAGGGTGCAGGGAAGGTTTCTAGAAGGGCCAGGCTCAAACAACGAACAGGATTTGTTTTCGGACATGAGAAAGGGCAGCCCAAGGGTCAGAGGCACACATGCAGCGGCCAGAAAGGTTCAGACGTGCTGGCGGGGAGAGTGACAAGTGGTTGGCTGTGACTGGGGTTCTGTGAGCAGCTCTTCCTGTCCCTTCTGTCCCTGAGGAAGGGCACAGAGTGTGGAAGGGCTGCTAGACACAAGCTAGGCCTTGTGGAAGGGCCGGGGGAGGGGTGGCAGGAGAGCTGGTATGCAGAAGTCTGGTCTGACATGCTTGGTATTCCTGGCCATGGGGAGCTCTGTAACCTTTCACCTTTCACATGCTAGAGCAGAGGTCATTGGCCTGTGGGGGTGAAAGGATGAAATGAGCCTGTGTCTGGGCTAGAACAGTGCCAGCAATGAGGGAGACCCCCCTCCCCAAAGAGGGGTGTCTGCAGACAGGCCACAGGCTGGCTGGATCTCTGTTCAGTTGAAGTCATGGACACTTTTTCCCAGACCCTGGGCTACCCATGCTTTGTTGACTTTGGAGCGTTTCCTGCTAAGCACCTACTGTGTGCTGGTTAAGGCAGGCAGTGGGACAGCCCTAGGAACTTTGCCTTCGTAGGCCTTCAAAGTGGAGCTGCCTTGTAGTTAGTCCCTTCTGAGTCTTCCTCAGAAACCCACCAATTTTGAAAGAAAATTTCAATATCAATTTTACATTCTTTGAAAAATAATGGTAGCAAAACTTAAAATCTGGAGTTAGAGAGATGTCTCAGGGGTTGAGTACTTGGTGCTCTTGCAGAGGACCTGGGTCGGTTTCTAGAAATCACATGGTGGCTCATAACCACCTATAACTCTCGTTACAGGGGATCCAATGCCTTGTAACTCCATGTAACATCTAATCTTGTGGCCCATACACACCATTCATACTTGTGGTGTACATACATACATTCATGTATGTATACATGCAGGCAAACACACACACACACACACACATACAATAAATGAATATTTATTTAGGATTGGCACTATTATCCAATTTTATTTTCCTTTTCTTTTGTTCAAGACAGGGTTTCTCTGTGTAGCCCTGGCCGTCCTAGAACTGGCTTTGTAGACCAGACAGCCCTTTAATCTGGAGATCCCCCTGCCTCTGTCTGGTATTAAAGTTGTGCACCCCCATGCCTGGCTCGTTATTTCATTTTAAATCATCACCATCTCGTATAGGTTTTTGTTTGTTTTTCTGTTTTATTTTGTTTTATTTTGCTTGAAGAGGCCAGAGTGCGTATCAGTTGTTTTGCCAGTATCCACCTTCTTCCTTTGAGATAGGAGCTCTTGCAGCCTGGAGCTAGGCAAGTAGGCAGCAAACCGAATCAACCCTACGTTCTCCGCCATCACAGTGCTGGGTTACAGAAGCAAACACCTACACTGGGCTTTAACAAATTATTATATTACATGTCTTTATTTACATGAATTTGGGTGTTTATGTTTGTGTGAAGGAGGCCAGAGGACAATGTTCAGGAGTTGTTACTCCTGATCCTTCTTGTGGGTCCTGGGGATTGGACTCTAGTCTTCAGACTCAGTGGGGAGCGCTGGGCAGGTTCAGGAGCCTGTCACTGATTTTATTTGTGGTGGCATTTATTTGTTAACCCTGGTACTGGGCTCAAACTTGGTCATTGTGTTTACAATCCTTCCTGCTGAGCCCTTTCTCCAACCCCTGCCATCCTTACAGAAAGGAGGAGCAGGTACCTGAGGTCAGCCCAAGCTCTGAGTCGCAACGCTAATCACTGTAGCGGGTACTGGATGCATGCTCTTTGCTTACTGGGAAAGCACCTGCGCTCTGAAGACTCTCAGAGGTGTGAGGACATCATGAAGGGCATCAGCAGGCAAGCCGAGGGCTGAGGCCTTAGCGTCGAGCATGTCAGGATATGAAGGGAGTAATTTCACCACTACATCACCCCCTGGTCCTAAGAGACTTGTCTGTTTCCCAACTTTGCCCTAGGCAGATTCTGTCTCTGCCCTCTTAACACAAAGACCCCTTGTAACCCTTGAAAGAAACCATCTCACTCGAGCTGGCTCCCACTGTGGGGTAGAGGGGGAGGTCTGTTGTGAGGAAATCTAGAAATAATTCCAAAATCAAACACTCAGTTCCTCAGAAATGACATGCTGGCCTCGAGGGGCCTGCGATCCCCGACACTGGACAATAGAGCCGGCTTGATCTAGATTTGAGACTCAGTAGCACTACTCACAGGTGAGGGAACTGGGGCTAACGGTTTACCCTGTGGCTCCTCCATCCCCATCTAAGTAAGGATGGGCCCTTTCGTGTAGTAGATCTGTCAGAAGAGGAAACACTCCCTGTCGATATGGCGAGTCTAGTGTTCACTTCAGTGCTGGATGTTAAAGATGTCAAATCCAGGCTTCTCCTTCAGGAGAGGTTCCTAGAAAAGAAAGAGGGGGTAGATGAGCAGAGAGGGTTCCAGTCCTGCTGTCTCCTCATTGCTAGAGCAATACCTCAAACCACTTTAAGCCAGTTTCTCCACCTTCACATGCCTCTTCCACTCGGGAAATGTACTAGGAAGCTAGTTCTTCTTTTTATTTGATTGTTTTTTTGAGACAGGGTTTCTCTGTATAGCCCAGGCTGTCCTGAAACTCACTCTGTAGACCAGGCTGGCCTTGAACTCACAGAGATCTGCCTGCCTCTGCCTCTGAGTGCTGGGATTAAAGGAGTGCACCACCACTGCCCAGCAGTATTTCACCTTTTATTTTATTTTTTTCTTTTTCCTTTTTCTTTTTTTCGGAGCTGGGGACCAAACCCAGGGCCTTACACTCGCTAGGCAAGCGCTCTGCCACTGAGCTAAATCCCCAACCCCTCACCTTTTATTTTTAAGACAGATTCTTTTATATTTATTTATTTCAAATCATGTGGATGAGTGTTTTGCCTGTGTGTGTGTGTGTGTGTGTGTGTGTGTGTGTGTGTGTGTGTACCACATGCATGTATAGTGCCTGGTGGCTGAGGAGGTCAGAAGCAGCATCAGATTCTCTGGAACTAGAGTAAAGGATGAACGTAAGCTACTACATGGGTGCTGAGAACCAAACCTAGGTCTTCCGCAAGAGCAACTGGTGCCCTGAACTGTTGAGCCATCTCTCCCGTCCCAGTAGAAATTTTTAGAACATTACATTTTAGGACTGAAATTGCAAAACGTGGGAGGTTGATGCAGGGAGATCAGAAGTTCAAGGCCAGTTCAGGCTCCTTGAGAGTCTCTCAGAAAATAATGACACACACACACACACACCACATATACGCAGAACACAGACACACAACACACACACACACCACATATACGCAGAACACAGACACACACCACACACACACCACATATACGCAGAACACAGACACACACCACACACACAACATACACACACATACACACACCACATATACACACCACACACACACACCACACACACACATACACACACCACACATACACACACCACACATACACACACCACACACACACACACCACATATACACACAACACACACACACAAAACACACACACACACACACACACACACACACACACACACCGGGAAAGTCAGAGACAGAGACAGACAGAAAGGCAAAGGCAAAGTGAGACAGAGAGACAGAGACAGACAGAGATAAACAGAGAGATAGCAATTGCAGAGTATATAAAATCTGGAACTCTGTTTTTATGTTTGGCAAGACAACTTTCTCTGTTTTCTCTGCCACCTAAGGAATTCCAAAACATAACCACTTTCTGGATTCGTTGGCATATGTCTATAATCCCAGCCCTCCAGTGGCTGAGGCAGGAGGATCACAAGTTGCAGGCCTCCTGGACAGGGGGATCTTGATTCAAAATCAAAACCAGGGCCAACCTGAGGGTGCCCCAGGCAAAGGCACCTGCTCCTAAGCCTCATGACCCTGTTCTGGGAAAGCCACGTGGGGAAGAAGAGAACTGGCTCCCCCAAGTTATCCTCCACTCTCCACACAGTCATATAAAACGAATAAAAGATAAAAATGTGGGGCTGGGGATTTAGCTCAGTGGTAGAGCGCTTGCCTAGCAATCGCAAGGCCCTGGGTTCGGTCCCCAGCTCCGGGGCAAAAAAAAAAAAAAAGATAAAAATGTAAAGCAAAGGCCAGCGAGATGGCTCAGCACATAAAGGCACTTGCTGCTAAACTGAGAGCCCGAGTTCAATTCTGGGGACCTGCATGGTGGGAGGAGAGAACCAACTCCGGCAAGTTGTCTTCTGGCCTCCACACATGCTGTGACACACGGGCGACCCCCTCTGAACACAAAAGAAATAAAATGTAATTAAATAATTAAGAACAAAGCGAAAGCTTGGCCAGGTCTGTGAAATGGACGTCCTGGAAAGGTAAAGCAAGAGAGAATAAACACGAATTGGAGTTTCAGCATTCCTGTTACTGAGCGCTCAGCTATCTGCCTGCTACTCTCCCAAGCACCCTAGCGTTACAACACTGACTCGGAAGTCTAAGGTGAACAGGGCTAGAAGCCCCGCCTTCCCAGTGGCTTACTCCACATCTGTGGTTCCTGTGTTTTCCCTCCTCCTACCAGCCCCAATTTCCACTATGTGTCTCTTGAGTCATTATAAGGAATCAGAGGCGAAAGTATGTTAAGTGCTCTGTGCGGTGTTGGAACACAACAACAACAACAACAACAACAACAACAACAACAACAACACGAATAACGGTGATTGAGCTGTTGGAAAGTTGGCCCAATCCTCCTGCCTCTGTCCCTTCTGGGCGCCGACCTGCCTCCAGTTAGTGCAGCAACTGCTCTGGGTCCCTCAGCCTGTAGCGCAGCTCGGGCGCGCGGGAGAGGTGGGGGAGTGAGGGTGGGGAGAGTAAGGAAGAGGGGGGAGGGGGCGGCGGGCTGCGAGCTGCTGGCCGCTAATGCAGTCGTCAGTTAATTAGAGGAAAAGGTTATGTCATTAACGGCGGGATCGATGCAAAGGGAATTAGGAAGCTCTGGCAGCAGCACCGCTGCACACTCGGCGCGGGCCAACTCAACGAAAATTCGATACGCATTAGTGCGCGCAGGATCAGCAGCGGCCCAGGGCGGGGAACCTGGGCCTGGGACCTGCGATATGGACCTGCCCTGCAGGGCCCTGGTGCGAAGACCCGGTCTTTCAGAGAGCTTGTGAGGCGTAGTCCCTGCCAGCCTTAGCTTTTCTGGTTCCAGCAATTCCTGAGCTGCTCGCCCCGCTGGCTCTGCTAGGATCCTCTGCAAGTTACAAGGCCCTGACTTCCCTAGACTAGATCAGACCACCTCATCCTCCCTCACAGCACTTGGTTCTTTGCAGCATTTACCTATGCCACTATATGGTCACCTGAGTTTAATTGCATGCCTTTCTACGCACCTCCCCCCTCCACCCAGACTGTTAACCACAGCAGAGTGAGAATTGTGTGTCTGTCTGTCTTGTTTATCTGCAAAGGGCCCGGAATGCAACGGGTGCTCAGTAAATATTTGCAGAAAGAGTGAATTTCCTTAGCAATCCAAAGACTAGGAAGGAGAATTAAGGCTGAAAGAAAGGAATTGACTTTCTCAAGATTGCCCTGATCTTCCAGATGCCCAGCCTCGTTGCTGGAACAGATCTGTTAATCTATTTGAATCTTGGAATCTTGGTTTTCCCAGCTAGAAATAGATGAACTATAGCCACCTTCATGTTAGCTACCAGGAATTGTGCTAACACTTTCTGTGCATCTGCCCATTGAATTAAAGACATTTATGGAGCTGGAACCCGACACTAGTTTTCCCTCACATCTGCAGCTCTCTTCAGGTTACTTTGTTACAGGAGTCCACCCTATCCCCTAATCCTGTCTCACCCCACATTTCCCAAGCTCCCTCCCATTCTGGCTGAGCTTGGGGTCCGGGTGGAGGGAATTGAGGGTGGGAGGGTGGTTAGTATAAGGCGATAAGTTTATGGTTTGGATTTGTCTCTCACAGGTCCACATTTCCCTTCCTTCCTTTCTTGATAACTTATTTTATGTTTATGAGTATGACTTATCGTCTGCATGTGTGTATGTGCACTGTGTGCATGACTGTTGGATCTCCTGGAACTAGAGTTTGGATGGTTTCGAGCCACCATGTAGGGCTAGGAATAAAACCAAGTCCTCTCCAGGAGCAACACAAGCTCTTAACCACCGAGACATCTCTCTGGCCCCCAGGCTAATGTTTTGAATGCTAGTTCCCCAGCTGGTGGCCTATTTCAGGAGGCTCAGGACCCTGTAGGAGGAGGAACCTAGCAGGTGAAAGTGGGCCACTGGGAATGGGACCTCCGTCCTGCTGGACTGCGTCCTCATCCTCCCTCTGCTTTGCTTCCTGAACCTCAGTGATGCTACTGCTGTTGCTAACTGAACTACTCTACCATGCCCTCCCCTCAGGAGAGACCGAAACCCTCTAAGCAGAAATAAATCTTTCCTCCCTTTATGTTGTTTCTGTCAGATGCTGTGGTCACAGTGAAATACTGTGGTCACAGTGAAATTAAATAGGCTGACACAGAGAACAAAGGGGACAGAAGAGGACAGATTGACCCTAGCCCTGCTATTCTCTGACCCTGCTTATAAAATCTGCCAGTATATGCCAGCTTCTCCATTCCCAAAGCACCCACAGTGTTAATTTCCCTGTATTAAGCTATCTCTGTTTGAAATATTAAAGTGAGGTCATTTTCATGATTGCTATAAGAGCCATGATTTGAATCCAGATCTTTCTAATCACAAACCTCACTTAGATAAAATGTCTCATCAAAGATGACTATGATAGGGCTGGAGAGATGGCTCATCGGTTAAGAGCACTGACTGCTCTTCCAGAGGTCCTGAGTTCAAATCCCAGCAACCACATGGTAGCTCACAACCATCTGTAATGGGATCTGATGCCCTCTTCTGGTGTGTCTGAAGACAGCTACAGTGTACTTATATATAATAAATAAATAAATCTTTAAAAAAAAAGATGACTATGATATAACAATACTGATAACCACTCACCAATCCTACACACAGAGAGTTTGTCCCAGTAATCTCTGAAAGAAGCCAGTTGTTGAGACAAGCAAGGTTTTGATATATAGACCTGACTAGCCTGGAACTAACTAGGTAGACCAGGCTGACCCGAGATCCATCTGCCCCTGCCTCCTCAGTGCTGTGATTACAGATGTGCGACCATGCCCAGCATAGGAGAGACATTAGTTTTGAAGACAATGATATACCCATGGCCCCTGATCATCAAACTGGCTGGTAGGCAAGTCTGTGGGGTCATCTTCTTGACTAATGATTGGTGTGGGAGGGTCCTGCCCACTGTGGGGCGTCAGGAGGAGGTCCTGTTTTATCTAAGAAAGGAGTCTGAGCCTGAGAGCAGCCAGTAAGCAGCTTTCCTCTGGTTTCCTGATTGTTTTGCTTCAGTTCTGACTTCCTTCAACGATGGAGAAGGGCTGTGAGAGAGAGGTAGATGCCAGATAAATCCATCCCTTCCCCAAAGTGGCTTTGTCTGGTGTTTTATCCCAGTAACAGAAAGCAAACTGGAACGCTGGTGAAGTTGTTACAATGTACTGAACTGGTCTATGCTAAGCACCCACACTTGCCAGGTGTTTGCCTTTGTTCTCTCTCCATCTCTTAAATCCCGAGGGAATTTTTTGGGCATTTGGTCTCCTCAGCCAGGTCATCCTGCAACGGGAGGACATCAGCTGTGTCTTTTGTTCCTGAGTCTTTTATCCCCTAGTATTCTATTTATCGCATGGAGGATTCATCTTGCCCATTGGAACAGGCAGGGACTTTGAACTTGGAATCAGACAGCCGGCCTGGCAGCTACAATACACAGAAGATGTGTGCAATGAGCATTAGGTCTGACTGAATGCTCCCAAATCAATTGGGCTGCCCCCTGAGACTTGGCTGGCAAGGAACGAGAGTGTGAGGTCCTTTTGACACATGTATTCAGTGCCTGATTTGAGCTAAGATGTCTGTTCAACGGTCCTGAGGGCAATTTTCTCCTGATTGAATTGCAACTTTCGATCTTAATGGAAAAGAAGCCAAGTGTAAAAGGCAGTTTCCCCATAAGCAGGAATTCTTGCTCTGCTCTTCTTTTTGCACTTGAGGGGTACCAACTCCCATCATCTGCAAAGGGCCTGCAGAGGTGGTAGCTCCTGGGGAGCCATTACACAGGTTGGAGTGAAAATTAGTGAGAAAAATTTTTCTCCCCTCTCTCCCTCCCTCTCCTCTCCTCCCCACCCCCTCCTTGTTTTTAGAGATAGGGTCTTTCTATGTAGCCTTGGTTAGCCTGGAACTCACTATGTAGACCACACTGGCATTGAAACTAACAGAGATCCACCTGCCTTGGTCTTTCGAGTGCTGGGATTAAAGGTGTGTGCCCTCATGGCCAACACTCCTGTAAAAAATTTCGTTGTATTAGATACAGGGTTTCACTATGTCATCTTGGCTGGCCTGGAATTCATAGACCTTGATTTGCCTCTGCCTCCCCAGCACTAAAGTCTCACATCACGTGCCCAGAGAAAGAAGCTTTCTAGCCACCAGGTCTGCAAAGCTTCCAGAAACCAGGGTCAAGAACCTGTGTGGCATGGTGGGACGACCACAGATTGGATCCGGCCTTAAGCCCTCACTCCCTAGAGCTCAAGCTGGGAGTCCTGGAGCAGCTGAGGAACAGGCACTTTATTTGAGCCAGCCCCTTACTGCCTCCCAGGTTGTTGTGGGTTCCTACAAGCCACTGACATAAATCCATCCCAGGAAGGATGCAGACCTTACAGATGTATCTGAGGTAATGGTTTAAAGCTAATTTCGCAGCTGAAAGCTGCTTTTTACCACAATAGCATAAGCCTCCCTTCCTGGAGTTCAAGAGCACAGCTTTGCAGCAAGCGGTCCAAGCTCCTGTGACTTTAGTTCTCACTTAGCCTTAGTTCCTCATTTGCAAGACAAGGATAATAGTGAAAGGGCTAGAAAGATGGCTCCCCCGGCTAAGAGACTGGCTGTTCTTCCAGAGGACCTGAATTGGGTTCCCTGCAACCACAACTTCCTACAGCGGATTTAACACCATCTCTGACCTCCTTGGGCTCACATAGGACACACACACTGATACACACTAAAAGTAATAGTAAAATATTTAAGGTAGACATAGTCACATATACCTTTAGTCCCAGAAATCAGGAGGCAGATGCAGGTGAATCTTGGAGAGTTCAAGGCCAGCCAGGGCTACACAGTGAGACCCTGTCTCAAAGAAGGAGGAGAAAAGATTGTAGTGTGTGGCTGGGAGGTTCCATGGAGGCTGTGAGGTACCAGGTAAGAGCTCATGAAATGGTTTGCTATTATTAAAATGGTTCCAAGTAGTTTGTCCCTGTATGGGTGGTATGTGTCTGTTCCCTTTGGGTTGGATGTGAACGTAGTAGCCTTGAAGCAGGGCAATGGTGGTCACCCACAGAAGACCCTCACTAGATCAAACCTATTAACATTTCCTTGTAAGATCGGCACCAGCGTTTGGGAGACAACGATAGAACAGAAACTCAAGTCTGTTTTTATTTGGTTTTGTTTTGTTTCTTTTTCTGAGACAGTGGTTCTCTGTGTAGCCCTGGCTGTCCTAGAACTAGCTCTGTAGAACGGGCTGGGCTCCAACTTAGAGATCCACCTGCCTCTGCCTCCAAAGTACTGGGGCTAAAGGCGTGTGCCCCCACCGATCATTTCAAGCTTGTCTATATATAGCAAGTTTGAATCCAGCTCGAGCTACAATAAGACCCTGTCTTGTGGATGGAGGGGAAGCTCGTGGAACTTGGAGAGAGCTCCCAAGCTTCAGTCCGTCCCAGTTATGGAAGCATTAAACAACTGACAGGGCTGGGTCTCTTTGGTGGCTTGGCTGTTTGCAGATTTCCTGGGCAATCTTCAGTGTTGTAGCTTTTTGTGGGTCTTCTCCGCTGAGGTGGTTTTCTTCAGCTGCCTAGCATGTTGCCCAGCAGGACTTCCTTGTTGTGTATCTGTGTGGTGTATCTGCCCGTGAGCTGTTCTCACTCTTGTAAGTAATTCCACCATGCTAGACTTTAATAGACTCATGTCTGTAGTCTGTGAGAACTCTCCCAATTTGGAGTGAATAGATGTCTCCCCAGAAAAAAAAGTCATTCAGCAGTGAGGTGAGAAGAGGGCTTTAAACCTCAGCAGCCTGTGATGTGCACCTTCGATCCCAGAGGCAGAGGCAAATGGATCACAGGGAGTTTGAAGTCAACCTGGGCTAAGCAGGCTGGGGCTTTTGAGTGAGACCTCAACAAACAAACAAACAAACAAACAAACAACAACAACAACAACAACAACAATAATAATAATAATAATAATAATAAACCCAGTTGAATGGGTATCATTAAGAAACAGGGAGAGACCAAAGTTTAAATCTGTTAAATGTTTGAGGGGGTGTAGCTCAGTTGGCTGCGTATTTACTTGCATAGAAGCCCTGAGTTTGGTTCCCAGGACTGCATGACTCAGGCTTGGTGGTTTACGCCTCTAACCCCAGCACAGGAGGTGGAGGCAGGAAGATCAGAAGTTCAAAACCTTCCTTAGCTACATGGTGAAGAGGAGACCACTTGCGTCACATGTGGTCCTGTTTCTCCAATTGTTGACATCCACTTCCCTGTACACTATACAAGGTGTCCCCTCCCATCTTCTGTTGGGTTTCAGACCCAGGATGAGTGGCTAAGGTGCATATTTAACAGACTAAAGCAGATCTGGCCTCCATGTTCTCCCAGCATCCCTCAGTCCCTACCTGCTACAGGCCATGGCTGACATAGTCCACACTCTGTGCTGAACTTTCCAGACACAGGGATGTACTTCTTTTTTTTTTTTTTTTTTTTTTGGTTCTTTTTTTTTTCGGAGCTGGGGTCCGAACCCAGGGCCTTGCGCTTCCTAGGTAAGCGCTCTACCACTGAGCTAAATCCCCAGCCCCAGGGATGTACTTCTTACCTAGTGACTCTTCACTGTATAGCTCAGACATTTTGGTTCTCTCCTCTCTCTCTCTCTCTCTCTCTCTCTCTCTCTCTCTCTCTCTCTCTCTCTCTCACACACACACACACACACATCTTTCTCTCATTCTCCCCCCCTTTCCCTCTGTCTCCCTCTGCACAGTGACTCCTCCCCTGGTCTCATCCCTTGGGACCAGTGAACCCACCCAAGAGCTGTCCCCGGTAAACCTGCCGTTAAATTTAAATTGGCCTGAGTTGGCTCATTTCCTCGGTGGAGATAACCCATCACCTTCTGGCCTCTTTTCCTTTTTTTCTTGTAACTCAGTGTCTTCAGGAATGCTGACTGATTTTGCTGGCTCAACCTTCTGCAGGTCTTGCAAGTAACCCCAGCTCCGGTGAGTTCATAAGTACAGCGGTCATGTTCAGAGGACAGCATTTCTCCTCATTCCTCACCACCCTCTGGGTCTTGCAGTCTTCTGGCCCCTCTTCCATCAGCCCTCACTCTGGTTCTACAGATGCCTTATTTAGGGTAGAACACTCAACAGTCATGTTTCCTCACACTTTGACCAGTATAGGTCTCTGCATAAGTGCTGCCCATTGAGGAAAGACGTTTATGTGGCCAAGGTTAAATCTATATACACTTAATCTATACACACTGATATCTAAAAGGCAGTCTGACAAGATGAGCGTTTAGTGAACCAGCAGTAGTAGGACACGTCACCCCTAGGACCATTGACGTCCCAAGCCTCAGGCTTTTGACTAGGTTTACAATCGGGAATAAATTTCCCTCCTGTGGAGCAGACCCCAAATCCAACCATAGAGTGGTTGATCAACAACACCTTCATACCTTGCCTGGCAGGTCAGTATTGTGGTAGTCAGGGCTCGCCACTAGATAGTTAATACTATTGATGACCTTTCTCCCTCTGTGGCCTGTATAGCATTTTCCAGTCCTGTGACAGCGACCAGCCTAGAGATAGTTGTTGAGTCGGTTCCAGCCTGATTTCTCCGTGTCCTGCAGCTGAACTGTGTTGTATCTGCAGCAAGCAAGGCAGCCAAGAGCAATGACAACAGCCCGAGAACTGAATATTTGCTTTTCTGTAAATGAAGCCAATATTCAGAGAATTAGTTTATCTGTCAGTGCATGGCCTCCGGCTTCTCCGTGTGAACCTGGAGTCTGTAGTCTCTGTTACCATGCGTCTTGCCTCCTGTTTGAGCCTAACACAGAGTTCCTGAAGAACCAGCTCCCTCCCGTTGTCTAACTTTGCCTCCTGTGATAGACAGAAAAGCTTTTGCTCACTCTGCCTGCATTTTCCTGCTCAAGACGAAGGAAGCGTGACCTGCTCAGTAAGTGGTAGCTATTATTAATATTGAATTGTACAGGTTCTCTCTGGCAGCCAGGGAGGTGATTCCCCAGGCCATTGCTAACAATGAGTACTCAGAAGTTCTTGAATGAAGGAGACCAGTGGGTTGGGAGTCTGGAAAGTAAAGCTGATCTAGGAAAAGCTAAAAAGACAGAGTAGGGGGGCTGAGGAGGGAGCTGTGGGGGACAGAAACACTTGGCAGGATGCCAGACTGCACTTTGCCTTTGGTGGAGCCCATCCCCCTGGGGTTGGGAGGTGGGGGCGGCTGGGTAGCCCCCCTGCTCCTGATTGGTCAGATCAACTTGCTTCAGGCTTCTTTTCTTCCCCTTGGGGCAACAGAGAGGCTGAAGCTTGTAGTCACAGAAAGCCTGGAAGTCTTCCAGGAAGAAGAGCATGAAAACCAAGATTCCGGTCCAAAGTGAGGCTGTGGCTGGGCACTGCCAGTCATCCTTCACTTCCGTTGGAGAGCATCAGTCAGACACATCTGAGCTTCCCAACTCTAGCAACTGTGTGATTTGGGGCAGGTAACGTATGTGTCCTCTCCTGAATTTCTGTTCAATAATCAAGGTAAGTGGCATCTACTGTCCAGATGGTTTTTTTGCAAGGGCTTTATGGGCTAGTTCACTTGAAGGCTTAGCACGGTGCCTAATAAACAACCTATTACTGTTGTTATCATCACCATCATCACCACCACCACCACCATCATCACCATCATCACCACCACCACCACCACCACCACCACCACCACCATCATCACCATCATCATCACCATCACCACCACCATCATCACCACCATCACCACCATCACCACCACCATCATCACCACCACCACCATCACCACCATCATCATCACCATCACCACCATCATCATTATCATCACCATTATCACCACTACCACCATCATCATTATCATCACCATCACCATCATCCCCATCATCATCACCATCATCATCATCGTCGTCGTGTTGTTAGAATTTGCTGTCATGTCTGCTTGAACTGATGGATTCTCCAGCCTCTCCTTTCCCTCCTGTTTCTCCACTCCTGGAGAATATGGGTCACATGCACCTCAACACCTCTCCGTACCTTCTCTTCCCACTGGGCCTTTCAGTGGGCCAAGCTTCGCGGCACCTCTGAGCATCCCGCCCTGATTCTAGAATGACCCTTTTGTCCCACATCCCAGGAAAGGCTGATAAAGCTTTATCTGAGTCACATTCCATTACGGGATTGAGTCAGACTCGCTCTGGGGCCTTCTGTGAGCTACCTCAGGCTGCATTCCCAGTAACAGTTATTACTGCCTTTGGCCCAATCTGAGGTCATCATACTTCTCTATACCCAGGGGACACCCCCAACCCCACCCCTCAACCCTGCCTCAGGCAGTGGTGGGAGAGAAGCAGTCATAGGGATATCAAAGAGCAGGCACTACCTGAATGAGAATACATACTAGACAGGCACGTGTTGGGCACACTAGTAAACTAGTGGGGCTCTCTCCAGCTCTGGTCTATTGTATGGGGTCAGTAATAAGGGGTGATCAACAAACAGGTAACGGGGCAAAGGAATAAATATGACCGATTACTGCATAGTTGTTAAATTTCTCTGAGATTCAATTTCTTAGACCATCATTACTGTTTACTACAAAGGGTTCATTTAAATGGAATCATCCTGATGTAAAAGGGTGTTTTTCTTTGTTTGTTTGCTTTCTTGAGACAGGATCTTAGGACCCAGGCTTGCTCCAAGCTTGGTACAAAGGTCTTACGTTGTAGACTTTCTGACCTGTGGTTACATACATGTTTCTGACCTGTGGTTACATACATGTTTCTGGCCTGTGGTTACATACATGTTCATGCAGTGCTGGGAACCGGCTCATCAACAGAGCTGCATGCCCTGCCTGGGGTTTTGGAAATAAGCGTGGGTGGTTGGTTGGGTTTTGATCTTGGTTTGGCCACCTACTGACTCTTTTTTTTTTTTTTTTCAAAACAGAGTCTAATTATGTAACCCAGGTTGGAAGCCGCCATCCTCTGCTTCTATCTCCTGATTGCTGGGATTACAGATGTGCAAAGCCAAACTAGACTTGCCCACTGGCTTAGTGCCTTGATTCTTAACTTTTTCCAAGCCTCGGTTTCCTGTGCATTAAAGGGGGAAAACAACATCTCCCTCCCAGCTTGACAGACACACAGATGGTGCTTGCCTGCACATGCTCACAACCCCTGAGTGAGGCACAATGATAACTCATTGTTCTTTTCCTTGGGGCGGTGAGAAATTGTCATCTACTACTTACTGACTGACTTCCTTAGGGAAGTCTGAAAGCCACTCCAATGTGGCATAACCACTGTAGAGATGTGTTTATATCACATACTCAAAAACTGCTTTGCTGGGCCAGCAGGATGGCTCAGGGGGAAAGGGGAGGGACTAAGACCTGGACGGATCCTTGACAGGCAGTCACATCGGGAAGGGACACAGATAGGATAGGTAACATAGATGGTAAACTCTCAGATTCCTCTTTTCCGTCTTTGTCAGGTTTAAAGGAGACTCCATTTCCCTCAAACTCCAAAAGGCAGTCCAACCAGCTCAACCTGGACTATCAGAGATTTTGATTGGTTAGATAAAAGCCTGCGTTCCTCAGGAACTTATTCCCATCTATCAAAAAGAGCCTTTTCCCTTCCCTCTGGCTCAAGGGCATATTGCTACCTGTGGTGCTTGTTACCTACCAGGGCTCAAGCTGCCTCCGGGCTCCCTCAGTGTCACGAGCACCTGTCACACATTTCAGAGTCCAGGCTGGCATCCTGCCCTTCTCACCTCCCTACCCTAAAAACTCCCTTCAGCTCACAGCCTCCCCTCCCCCAGCTGCTCATCCTCATAATTCTGCTGTTCTCAGTATACCGCACCCCCCCCCCGTCTGCCTCTCTCTCCCCCACCTGTCTACCCTGCTTCTCTCACTATGCCCTCTCTCTTCTCTCCCCTGCTATTCCCCTCTCTCTTGCAGATAGGCCTGGCCATACCCAGTCTGCTGGCCATGTTCAGTCCTCTCTTTATACTCCGGACCTTTTCTAGAAGCCTCTGGCTCTTCTCCATCTCATGTCTGCAATAAAAACCTTCCCCTTAATCATATTATGGAACAGTTTTGTTGTTCGTTTATAGTCTTGCTTGATTCAAAGACGTGGTGGGCTTTTTCTCCTGCCAGTAGGACACACCCACAGATCCGGGCTAGTCAAATGTGTTCAAGACTGGTCCTGAACAAGTTTACATAAAGATGTGGGTCTATCAGCTCCCCTTTCTTTGTTTATGCTGATAAACCTCAATTAGGAGAAGAGGATCCATGGGCTGGAGAGATAGCTCATGGTTAAGAGTACTGACTGCTCTTCCAGAGGTCCTGAGTTCAAATCCCAGCAACTATATGGTGGCTCACAACTATCTGTAATGAGATCTGATACCCGCTTCTGGTGTGTCTGAAGACAGCGGCAGTGTACTTATTAGAAAGAAAGAAAGAAAGAAAGAAAGAAAGAAAGAAAGAAAGAAGAGGACCCATCCAAGGCCACCAAAACAACTTAAGAGCCCCCCCCCCCCCCAGTACTCCAGTCCTTTCTTTCCTTTCTTTGCTTTGCTTTATGGGGAGTCTTTTTTCCTGTGTGCTTTATTCATTCTCTCTCTCTCTCTCTCTCTCTCTCTCTCTCTCTCTCTGTTTCTTTGATTGTAATAAAGTTTGTTACAAAGCTGCCTTCAGTGTCTGAGATCTTTTCTAACTTTTGTTGGTTTTTGAGACAGGGTCTCTCTGTGTAGCCCTGACTGCCCTGGAACTGGCTCTGTAGACCAGGCTGGCCTTGAACTCACAGAAATCCACCTGCCACTGCCTCCAAAGTGCTGGGATTAAAGTTGTGCACCACCACCATCTGGCTTGACTTTTAATTCTTTAATTGGCAATTAGCAGAGAAAAAAACTGGATCGAGACCCCTGGATGTAACAAAAGCCTTTGCCTTCAAGCCACTTGAGTTCAATCCCTGAAATCCACACAGTTGAGAAAGAGAACTGACTCCTGCAAACTGTCCTCTGACCCCCACACAGGTGCTGCTTGGAAACTGCGTATTTGTGTAAAAGTATAATAAAACAACTTTCTTGCAGCTGGAAAGATGGCTCATGGGTTAAAGGGACTCAATGCTCTTTCAGAGGACCTGGGTTTGATCATCAGCACCTACAAGGTGGATAACACCTGCCTGTAACTCCAGTTCCAGAGGATACACCTCCCTCTTCTGGCCTGTGAGGGAACTGCACACACATGATGCACATACATGTAAGCAAAACACCCATACATCAAAAATAAAAGTTAAAAAAAAAAAACAAAAAACTAGACCAACTAGAAAACCTTCTTTGCTGAGAGCATTTTACTCCTCACTTGGGGCCACACTAACTACAAAGGCCTCCCGTCTCTCCAGTTGTTGTGCCTTTCTCCTCTACCTTGGACCCTCCTCCCTGCTCATTGTACACAGGAGTGTTAACCACGGGGGAAGTGTCTGTCTCCCTAACCTAGCTTTCCCGTTTTCAATGTTCAAGTGCAGAGACAAGTCGTCGCCTCACACCTGTCCTCACTTAGATTCTGGGAAGTAAAGCCGGGTGCCTCCAGGAGCCAAACAAGAGCCTTAAGGGTAATTAATCCTCCATGATAAGGATTCTGTACCACAGAGCAGAAATAATTACTCCCCAAGAACCAGTTTGTCTCTCCCCGCAGTATGGCTTCTCCTGAACGCTTGTTCTCCTAAGGTAGCACGAAGATCAAGGAGAGTGTACCCTGGCTGGGATGGTGGAATTCTGAGACCTCTCAGCCAGCCCCTGCCTGTTTTATTTAAACCTAAATCTCCTGATGTATGCTGGAGCCAATTTGGGGTCACTCGGTCTAGGTCTCTGTTCTCTGTGCGTCCCTTCATCTGTTGTTAATGTGGGGATGCTGGTTGGGTTCTACTTTTCTATTTTTGAATTTTATTCATTTCTTAAATATTAGCACTTGGGGACAGGTAGCCACATTGGGTCCTTTGAGGCTGCTGGAGTTGAGGCTTTCCCCCTAAATCTCTGGTTGCATTTGTGAGACCTGGGTCAGCCTCAAACCAGCCATATCTTAGAAGGCAGAGCAGGATGGGGAGGAAGGAGTATTTCATTAGCCTCTAACATGCAGTGGGCCTTGGAGGCTAGTGAAATGCACTGTGCTCTCCTGACCTGAACTCAGCCAGGAATCTGGCAATTGTCTAAGGAGCCTAAATCCTTTGCATATCTGTGTACTCACTGTGCCCATGGCATGATGTCCCCTTAGCCCTCAAGCCTACTGGGTAAGCTTCCGTTAGTAGCCTCCTAGTCCAGATAGATGTTTGTGGCTGAAGGAGAATCAAACCGAAGGTGTCCAGACTTGAATGGCTTCTCTCTCTGACTCCAGAGAGAGAGTTTGGGCCTGAACTGCCCTGCCCAGTCTTTCGGACTTTCAGATGTGTGAGAGCTTTGCCAGCTTCTCAGGGAGGCTCCCCGTGCCCACTGTGGCCACATGGCTTTCCACAAATGCTTGGAGAGTCCTCTGCTGTCTTCCTCGGTGAGCAGGAATAACTCAGTGGGAAGATGAAGTTCCCAGAAAAACAGCTTTTCCTGTGTTACACATCTGCAGGGCTGACTGAGTGATTAGAACTTCTGATTGTGGAGACCTGGGACATTACAGGTCCTAGTGCTGAATTATCTTGGCTACCTTGAGCTTCCTAAGTAGCCATTTACTGTCTACTTGTGTGTGTGATCTTACATCATTGTGACTAAGAGGTAGAACCTTCTGGAACGCACTAACAGATCAGTAGCATCCACTAACCAAAGGCTAACAAGGTCATCAGAGAATCCTGAGGGATTACGAGAGCTGTTTCTTCTTTGCTGCTGCCTGAACCCTTGATATTTCCCCAGTGTATTTTAAAGTACTCTGACTTATGAGTCCCTTCATTCTTCTACTACAAAAAAGCCCCCACACTGGCTGAGCCAGTAGCGGATGCCTTTGATAACAGCACTCATGGGTGGCAGAGGCAGGCAGAGCTCTCTGAGTTTGTGCCCGCCCATCTTGACTCACACAGAATTCCAGGCCAGCCAAGGCTACATGGTGAGACCCTGTGTCTTAGAGTTTTATTGCTGTGAAGAGACACATGACCACGGCAACTCTTAGAAAGGAAAACATATAATTAGGACTGGCTTACGGTTCCAAAGGGGCGAAGATGGATATAGAACTTACAGTCAGAATACAGGGTTGTAGTGAGGCGCATGGGGAGCTGTGGGGAGGGAAGCCTGTGAGCTGGAGTTCAGGGTGGGGAGGAGGTGACACAGGCTAGGATGCCAGCAAGGACTCTGAAATGTGTAACAGGTACCTGTGACACTGAGGGAGCCCGGAGGCCAGCATGTGCTCTGATATGCCGGTAGGTGCCACAGGTAGCCATTTGTCCCTCCTGCCTTTTAGAATTTTGGGATGTTTCCTTCATACCTGACACCATCCAATTTTTTAAAGCATAAATATTCTTGAGAATTACAGCAAAATAAAACAAAATGGTGGCAGACTACTCTGAGCAGGTGCAATGGGTACCTTGGCACGGACTGGGGGTAAGGGCCTTGAAGTGTGGCAGATCTGGGTTCAGGAGACATTTAGGCTACAGAGTGAGACCTCTTCTGGGGAAAGCAAAGCATGGTGAGACCTACCTTGTTGTAAAGTGCATATCCAAGTACCTGAGTTAGACTCTTGTCTCAACAAAAATTAATTTTTTTCAAAGATTTATTTATTTATTATATATAAGTACACACTGTAGCTGTCTTCAGATACACCAGAAGAGGGCATCGGATCTCTTTGCAGATGGTTGTGAGCCACCATGTGGTTGCTGGGAATTGAACTCATAACCTCTGGAAGAGCAGTCGGGTGCTCTTAACCGCTGAGCCATCTCTCCAGCCCCAACAAAAATTAATTTTTAAAAGCAGAGTAAAACACAGATGCAATGCACTATTAAGGTCTACCAGGAGATTAATAAAAAATGTTATGAGAACTAAAATTATTTTTCAGTTCTGTGCATCGAACTTAGGGACTTGTACATGGTAGCCAGGTGTTTTATCTCTGTACTATATTCCCAGCTTGTGATATTTGACAGTCTTTTGACAAGTCAGAGTTTATTTTTTTTCTTTCTGAGATAGTTTCATATAGTTTACTTGTACTGGCTGGTTTTGTGAGTCAACTTGACACAAGCTGGAGTTATTACAGAGAAAGGAGCCTCCTTTGAGAAAATGCCTCCATGAGACCCAGCTACATGGAATTTTCTCAATTAGTGATCAAGGGGGGAGGACCCAGCCCTTTGTGGATGGGGCCATCCCTAGGCTGGTGGTCTTGGGTTCTATAAGAGAGCAAGCTGAGCAAGCCAGGGGAAGCAAGCCAGTAAGAAACATCCCTCCATGGCCTCTGCTTCAGCTCCTGCTTCCTGACCTGCTTGAGTTCCAGTCCTGACTTCCTTTGGTGATGAACAGCAATGTGGAAAGTGTAAGCTGAATAAATCCTTTCCTCACCAACTTGCTTCTTGGTCCTGATGTTTGTGCAGCAATAGAAACCCTGACTAAGACAGTACTCTTATCATGAGGTACTCAAAAATGACCTTAAACTTTTGATCCTCTTGCCTTCAAATTATAATTTCCTATGGGTTATTTAAACTTTTAGTAGACCTGGCTGTCCTAGAACTTGCTGTTTAGACTAGGCTGGCCTTCTCTAATTCACAGAGATCTGCCTGCCTCTGCCCCTCAGAGTGCTGGCATCAAAGGTGTGTGCCAATACACCTGGGCACTTGTTTTATTACTGCAAGTGGATGTTCTCGTTTGTACATAATGAATGTCCCCTCCTGTGCTGGGACAGTGACAGGGTAAAGAGGAAGGCAAGGTAGCTTAGCAGTGAGGGGCCTGGCCCAGTCTCCCTTTGCTCTGCTCTGCTTTTTAAAGGGAATTTAAAAATTATTGCCAGGCAGTGGTGGTGCACAGTTTAATCCCCACACTCAGGAAGCAGAGGCAGGCAGATCTCTGTGAGTTTAAGGCCAGTCTGGTCTACAGAGCAAGTTCCAGGATAGCCAACGCTGCACAGAGGAACTCTGCCTCAGAAAACCATACAAAAACTCAAACATTTTATTTTATGTGTATGTGTGTGCCCTTTGGATGCACATGTGAGTACCACGTGCCCACTGGTGTCTGAGGAGGCCAGGAAAGGCTTTGGGTCTCTGAAACTGGAGTTACAGATGATAGTGAATTGCCTGTGGGTGCTGGGACCTGGACCCCATTCCTGTGCAGAGCAATATTGATGTGTGAAAGTAGGCTTTTCTGGCTGTCTGGCCCACCTGACAGGGGCTTGCTGGGATCAAGCCCAGCGTGTTGCCCCTGCAAGGGAGTTCCCCTGGATCATCTTCCTTAGACAGAGGGAAGAGCTGAGCCACAGTGATGTCAGCTTAATTAACTCTCTCTGTACAGTTCTTAGCAGTGACCTGGAGGTGAGGCATCCTTATTAAGGGAACCTTACTCAAAGGGATGAGAGATCCTGGAAAGTGGGGAAGGTACACAGGCTGGGAGCCCTGGGAGCAGAACTGACGGGGAGGCATCCGATTACACGCCGGGGCTAATACCTTGGGGAGAAGGAATTGGACAAGCCTGTCTTTCCATTATGCAAAGAAAGGGCTTTTCAAGTAAATTTCCATTTAAGTACGAGTTTAGACAAGTGAAGATGGGGCCATAATAGCTCTGATGGTCACCACAGCTATTAAAAATACATTTTCCCTGTGCTCAGCCTTGTCATCCTCTTACCATTGACCCCCAGAAGATGGTGACTTAACCCCGCCCAGGCATCTGGGAAGCAGGTTAACATTGATCTCTGTTTTCAACTTTTCAATTCAACATCCACAGTGGATGAAATTCATAAACTTGATGCAGCTGGCTCACTGATGTGCCAGACAGATGTGGTAAGACCTAGAGGCTGGGTTGGGGAAGGAGGTCCATGGTGGATAGAGTAAAGCCCTCTGTTCATCAGACACCGTTGGGCTCATCTCTCTCACACCGTCTTGTGCTGACAATCTCCACTTGGGTCCACTTGGGTCCTCAGACACACATGGTCCTTATTTAGCTCAAATTACTGGTTCCACTGCCTGGATTCTTTCCCAAGCTACCAGGCTGACTCCTTCCTATTCTTCAGGTTTCTGCTTGAACCTGATTTCTTCAAGGAAGCCTTTATTTTTTTTAAAGAATATTTATTTATTATATATAAGTACACTGTAGCTGTCTTCAGACACCAGAAGAGGGCATTGGATCCCATTGCAGATGGTTGTGAGCCACCATGTGATTGCAGGGAATTGAACTCAGGACCTCTGGAAGAGCAGTCAGTGCTCTTAACCACTGAGCCCTCTCCAGCCCTCAAGGAAGCCTTCTTGATGTACTTCCTGGACCAAGTTAGGGCCTCATGTCCGTAATAGATTGCTGCATGATAATCTTCTCTATCCAGTTGCTTTTCTCAGAATTCATCACTTTTAGATGGATGCAGTCTTGCCTGGTCACTTTTGTGTCTCAGCCAGTTGTCCTGCATGAATCCTACATAGCCTCAGCCAGGACGGTGGGGACAGCAGGGATGGAGTGGTGTCTGGCCTGGCTGGCAGGTTAACATGGTGCCTTTTGTTGTGCTGTCCGAAAGGCAGCAAGAAAGTGAAAGGTAAAGCTGCATGGCCTCTGTGGCCGAGACTCACAGTGACATCACTCCCTGCCAGGGAAGTCTCTTGCTTAGAGCAAGTCACAGGGTTAATGGAGATTCAAAGGCAGTGATACAAACTCACCTTGATACAAAGTCACACTGTCAAGGAGCACAGAACCCAGAACAGGAGGACTGTGACCACTGTGCCTCAGCCTGGCATAGGTATGACAAAAACTGGCTATCATCTCCCCTGTGGTTCCTTCCCTGCACTTATCAAAACTGTTTTGGAAGACCTCAGACTCCAGCCTCTACATCCTAACTGCTAGGACGCAAGCACAGGTCACCGCATTTGGCTTGGTTTTGTTTCTGCTTTTTTGAGACAGGGTCTCACTCTGCCTCGCATCTGGAACTCATACAAAGCCCAGGCTAGCCTCCAATTCCCAGCTTGCTTCAGCTTCCCAAGTGCTGGGAATCTAGCTAAGACCCAGCATACCTGGTCTATTACTATTATTACTACAGCGTTTATGTGATTGTTCGTTTATTGTCTTCCCCCCACAATAGAGATGTCTATGAATGTGGATTCATCTTGTTCATCAATCTATCTTGAGAGCTTGAGTAGATAAGTAGTTATTCAATAAACACACACCATAGAATTAAGCAGCCTGAATGTCACCAATAGTGACATTGAGAACTGACTCACTGGGAACTGGTGTTCAATCTTTCCTTTTTTTTGGTGTTTACACTTAATGAGTTTACCTTTAGTGATTTCTTTCCAGGAGCAGCTAGTTGGCTCCCAGGATACATTGGTTTCTGGTATCTTTGAGCTAAAGCTTTTCTAATCCAGCAGGCTGAAGAGCGGGAGGGAGGGAGGGAGGGAAGAGCGCCATCTGCTGGCAGGATCCAGGATTACATAAGGAGACAGCAGTGGAGTTTTAGCCAGACCCTCACGTAGGTCCTCAATCAACCTTGTGCACAAAAGGCAAACAGCTGGAGAATGTTTAGAGAAGCAACGCGTGACTTGAAAAACTCAGAACACAATATGGAAGGCTTGGGTTAGGACCTGGAATGAGTGACCACGTGGGTGCTGGAAAACAAACACAGGTCCTGTGCAATCAACTGCAGGACATCCCTCCCATAACCCCCTCCCCCAACACACACACCTTCCCATGTCTTTTTCTTTTTCCTGATCTATTGCCATCGCCTTTTTTCTTTTTCTTTTTCTTCATTTGTTCTGTGTTCCATTCTGTTCCCTTTAAAGAACTTTTGCATTCTGTCATTTTATAGGCATAAATTTAGAACTCATTTTAATTCTTCTCTTCTTCTCTCTCTCTCTCTTTCTTTCTTCCTTCCTTCCTTAAGACAGGCTCTCCCTTTGAAATGCTGACTGACCTTGAACTTTCTGGTACACCAGACTGGCCTCGTCTGCTGAGTGCTGTAATTAAAGGTGCATGCCACCATGTCCTGCCTCGATGTTTGGGTCTTACTGATCTCATGTTCTTCCCCATCTGCCTGCTCATCCAGGAGAGATTGGTTACTACATTACTACTGTGATTCACTCACCATGCTAGGAAAATAACCAGCTATTATACCTTTTTTTTTTTTCCACATAGAGAGGTTTAATGAGAGAAGAGGAGTAGAAAAGGGGAGAAGTAAAGAAGGCCCGCCATGGGCACGTGGGGGGAAAGGGGGAGGAGGATGGGGAGAGAAGGGACAGGGACAGAGAGGAAGAGAGCAGGGCATAGAAGAACAAAGAGGATACCTTTTCTCTAATTTCTTAACTCTTTGTGGTTTTTGTTTGCTTGCCTGTTTTTGTTTTCTCTTGTTTTTCCCCAAGCCTTTCTCTGTGTCCTAGCTGTCCTGGAACTCACGCTATAGACCACGCTGGCCTCTAACTCACAGAGATCCACCTGCCTCTGCCTCCCAAGTGCTGGGCTTATGTATCACCATTGTCCAGCTAATTTGTGTTTTTTTTTTTTTTTGTTCTTTTTTTCGGAGCTGGGGACCGAACCCAGGGCCTTGCGCTTCCTAGGTAAGCGCTCTACCACTGAGCTAAATCCCCAGCCTAATTTGTGTTTTTAACTGGGTCTCACGTAGCTCAGGCTGGGCTACACCTTGCTTTGTAATGAAGGATGACCTCTAACTTCTAGTAGTCCTGCCTCTACCTCCAAGTGCTGGGATGACAGGCAATGGTAGCATTTACTATTAATAAACCAAAAAGAGGAAGTCACTGCTCTCCCCATCCCCAAATTTTCAGAGGCAAATTGACTTAGTTGGGGTCTAACATAGGTGGAAAGAGTCTTGAAGTCACCTTGGTTAGCTCTGTCTCTTTACAAAGAGAGACTGAGGTCCTGGGAGAAGGGGGAGGAGGAGAGAAATTTTTGCATGTGTATTTAGATCATGACCAATTTCAGCTCTTCTGAATCCCTATCCTAGGCTCCTTCTAGGAGTACAAACCATAGGAGGAGAGGCTGAACACCCAGCCATGGGTTTTTACCTCGTAACGTCTGAACAACCCCCAAATCATATCATACTGTTTCTTCAGAGAAATACCAGGATCTCCCAAGTGTACATCTCTCTCATTGTCATGACAAATCTATAAAAGCACTTTTTAGCATCTGAAAAAGAGCAATGGGTCTACTTCATGGGACCCCACAACATTTGAAAATGAGTTATAAATGACAACATATGAATAAGAAGAAATAGTAATGGCCAGCAAGATGGCTCAGAGCGAGGGTGTCTTTCACAGAACCAGATGAACACAGTCCCCACAATGAACATGGTGGGAGGAGAGAACTGACCTCCAAGGGTTGTCCTCTGACCTCTGAAAGTGTGCCAGGGCATGCACATACCTACACATGTACCCACAGCTAATTAACATGTGTTAAAGCTTAAGAATAATACAAACTTAATGTCATAGGATACAATAGAAGAATACGGCCATTAGGCAGACAGGCCTTGAGGTCTCCTCACTCTGTTATCTGAGGTTGTTTTCTATTGTGTGGTATGGGGATGATGGTATTTGTTCTGCAGGAGGCCAAGAGGATCAGAGATCGCACACATCAAAGATCCCTGGTCTGACTTACACTTGAACATCACTGCTCATCATCCAAGGAAGTCAGGACAGGAACTCAGGTGGGGCAGGCACCAGGAGGCAGGAGCTGATGCAGAGGTCATGATGGGTGCTGCTCACCAGCCTGCTTCCCCATGGCTTTCTCAGCCTGCTTTCTTATAGAACCCAGGACCACCACCCAGGACCAAAACCCCCATGATGGGCTGGGCCCTCCTCCTCCAATCACTAACGAAGAAAATTCCCTACAGCTGGATCTTATAGAAGCATTTTCTCAATTGAAGCTCCCTCCTTTCAGATAACTACTCTAGCTTGTGTCAAGTTCACATAAAACCATCTAGCACACCACTTAAAATAAATGTCAGATAGGCGTGGTGGTGCACACACACTTTTGATTTTGGCACTTGGGAGGCAGAGGCAGGCAGATCTCTGAGTTTGAGGCCAGCCTGGTCTTTAGGACAACCAGGGTTACACAGATAAACCCTGTTTGAAAAAAAAAAGAACAAAACAAGCAATCAAACAAATAAAAAAAGTCAGGTTAAAATTAATGTAAGGATTGAAATAGCAAGTGTGGAAACACGCAGGAAGTTACAGCTGGGTGTGAAATAAGACTGATGGATAAGAGGAAGGAGGGGAGAAAAGCATCGCTGCCACACTGACTGACCGCCATCGTTCGTAACCTTCTCAAAGCCTTATGGGTAGTGGGGTAGTCACAGTCCTACACTCCAACACCTCCCTGTTCGCGTCCACGTTCATGGCCTCTTTTTCTTTAATTGTTCATAAATGCAACCTCAACCTTTGTCTGTATATCACATGATCTCATGGCTGACCACTTGGTGTTGGGAGGGGGTGTAGAAGAAATTTTCCCCAAGGAAGACTACAAGTTTCCTGCTCTTGGCTTTCCTTAGTTGCCTGAAACTGTGTCTGGGATTGAATCCTCTGAACTTCCCCTTGTTTATGTCCATTGGTTTTGTTCAGGTCTTGTCAGGCAGCTATGTTAATGAGATCTCATGGGTGTAATATCATTGACATTTCTAGGAGACATAATTCCCACAGCAAACTTCCTGCGTCTCTGCGTTTCTGCTCCTCTCCTGCAATGATCTCGGAGCCTTAGGCGCAAGTGTCCTGCTGCAGCTGTACCAGCTGGGGCTGGCCACCATAGAGCTCTCTGGAGCTCTGGCCTTTTGATTGGGTGTGACTTTCCTTAATAGTCTCTGTCCGTTGATAAGGAATGAAAAGGTAATGTAATGTTTAATGATAATTGTAGGTTGATGTCAGGTTGACACATGATTGGACAGTAGAGAATGGGGCGGGGACAAAGTTTTTGTAAGGCGTGAGAGAGGAGGGAGGAGGGAGATCAAGGAGATGACAGAGCATGACGATCCAGCTCCAGGTGGACTAGGTCAATTTTTATCTTGTCTAGGTGGGCAGTTCTGTCTTTTTTTTTAAGACTTCATTTTTTTATTCTTTGTACACAAAGACTAGCATGATGGGTTTCACTGGGTGGACAGTCGAATAATCCATTCAGGTTGCTTAGTCCAACCTAATGAAGCCCATGTCCTTCACGTACTGATGGGAGCACTAACAGCACATGTTCAGCCCATATTTACGGATCAGACGGTGGCGGTTAGAGCAGACGCTGCAAGAGCGAGAACCCTGGTAACTTCCGCAGATGACTCCAGTAGAGCTGTTCACCAACAGCTTGCCTTCAGACGCCCAACCAGGAAAAAGGCAGTTTCTATCTTTATTAATTGGTAGTGAATTTACTCTGTGGGTGTATTGTAGATTGAGAACTTAACATATAAATCTAATTGCTAAATTATAAGTTTCTGGAACTTTGATCTTACTGGGCTAAAGATAGGACAGTGTGTGGAAGAAATGGCTAAGAGGCAGTTGGAGCGTGCGGGTCTGGTTCTGTTGCCTGAGTGGAGTGAGAACCACCCACAGAATAAGGGGTGTGGTGTGTGTGTGTGTGTGTGTGTGTGTGTGTGTGTGTGTGCGCGCGCGCGCGCGCGTGCACACACAGAGGGCAACTTGTGGGGCGTGATTTCTCTTCCACCACGTAGGTCTTACAAGCCTGACTTTGAAATAATTTTAAAGTAACAACCAAAAATTCTAGGCATGGTAGTGAAGTCCTTTTAATCCACCTAGTAAAGTCAGGTGGATCTTTGTAAGTTTGAGACCAGCCTGGTCTACAGAAGATCCCAGGACAGCCAACACTATAGAGAAAGACTCTTTCAAAAGAACCCCAAACTAAACTCAAACAAAGGAAAATAAATCCAAAGAATAACAAAGCAGCTCACAAATTTCCCAGGGTGTCTTGCTACTTCTCTATTGTAATGAAGAGATGTTGCTGTAAAATTATACATCCTGCTCTTGGTCTGGAACCGCAATGCCCCAAGATATCTGCTAGATATCTTTTTTTTTTGGTTCTTTTTTTCGGAGCTGGGGACCGAACCCAGGGCCTTGTGCTTCCTAGGCAAGCGCTCTACCACTGAGCTAAATCCCCAACCCCACCCTTAGATATCTTGCCAGAAGCACACATCCCAATTCGGAGGCGGCCCAGTGTCTCTGCCGCCACACACTTTCTTACACTTATATCGATACATGAAAGAACACACAACACAATAACCTCTGATCCAATTGATAAGATATAATTGCCCCCCTAAACATACAAAGCCCTGTACACATCCATCCCTTAAGAATATTCATAACAACCTGTAAAGGTACAGCATGGACTCTTAACATCAGTCTCCATGTTGTCTCCACCACTTCTCTGCCGCCTCTTCCGTTCCCGTCTCCTCCTCTTCCTTCAAACTTTTCTCCCACCCATCCTTCCTTCTTGTCCAATGACAGGCCTCCTTCTATCTTGTGCCTGCCTCACCTGTGACATCATCCCACAAAGAGACACCATGACCAAGGCAATTTATAAAGGCCAGCATTGACTTGGGTCTTACAGTTTCAGAGGGTTAGGACCCATGGCCATTATAGTAGAAGGCATGTCATCTGGAATGACTGGAGCAGTAGCCGAGACCTGACACCTTGATGCACAAGTAGGGGCGCAGAGAGAGCTAACTGGGAGTGGGGTAGGCTTCTGAAATCTCAAAGCCCATCCCCAGTGACACAGCTCCTCCAACAAGGCCACACCTCCTAATCCTTCCCCAGTCCCACCCACAGGGGGGACCAAGGACTCAAACCCACCAGCCAATGGTGGTCATTCTCCCCCAGGCCACCACAGAAGGGAACGGTTAGCTTGCACTTTATGTTACTATGCACATTTTTAAAAATCCTACTATGTTCCTAGTGTAGAACTTCTGGGCTCATATAATCAATCCTCTTTCCTCAGCTTCCAGAATAGGACTGGGGGCTGTGCCGGATCTGGCTATATAAAGACTGGGGGAGTCCAGCAATGGTTGACAGCACACGTTTGCACATAGTAGGTGAGGGCAGGAAGGTTAGGAGTTAGGTCAGCCTTGGCTACATAGTCAATTCAAAGCCAGCCCATGCTCCATGAGAACTTGTCCCCACAAATCGATCAGGCAAATAAGTGTTAAAAATCTTCATATAATTTTTGGGGGTGCTAGGGATTGAACCCTAGGGCAAGCGTTATACCCACATTACCCTACAGGTGACATTTAAGGGCATTAGAGTCTCATCGCTTATAATTTTCTTAAAGATTTATTCATTTATTATATATGAGTACACTGTAACTGTCTTCAAACACACCAGAAGAGGGCATCGAATCCCATTATAGATGGTTGTGAGCCACCATGTGGTTGCTGGGAATTGAACTCAGGACCTCTGGAAGAGCAGTCAGTGCTCTTGACCACTGAGCCATCTCTCCAGCCCTCATCATTTGTAATTTTTTAAAAAAGATTTATTTATTTATTTTATGTATGTGAGTACATTGTGGCTGTCTTCAGACACACAAGAAGAGGGCATCAGATCCCATTACAGATGGTTGTGAGCCAGATACTGGGATTTGAACTCAGAAGACCAATCACTGTTATTAACTGCTGAGCCATCTCTCCAGCCCTCATCATTTGTAATTTCAACTTTTACTTAAGCCTGTGATCACTTTTTTAATCTATAAACCTGGGGTAATAAAACGATAGGAATACTGTAGCTCTGATTTTAGAATTAAGTCAGATTATATTTGTAAAAGTGCACAGTACTTCACCAGGTAACCTCTCAATCAATATTGGCTGTTTTTCCCTTACTCTCAATCAATATTGGCTGTTTTTCCCTTACTGAAAAATGTAGCTCCTGGAAGGGGCAAAGCTAAGCCAGGCTCCACCGAAGGAAAAACCCACCCTCCATCAGCCTCTCCAATGTGCTATTGCAAAGGAAAAGGCCTTTGGAGGAATGAGTACCCTAAGAAGAATCAGAGAGGGCCCAAAGGTTCTGGAATTAGAACTAGATGACTGGGAGTGTCAGGGCTTAACCCCCCTCCATGAGCCCTAGGTAACCATAAAGGTGGAAAGGAAGCGCAAAGACTTTCTGGTGGACACGGGCACAACATTCTGTTTCAAAACAACCGCTGGGGCCACTGTCGAATTGAAAAACATGGTGCAAGGGGTAACGGGCACCAAGCCAATATTCATGGTCCACCCCAAGAAAGGTGATTTTGGGGGGCTGGGGATTTAGCTCAGTGGTAGAGTGCTTACCTAGGAAGCGCAAGGCCCTGGGTTCGGTCCCCAGCTCCGAAAAAAAAGAACCAAAAAAAAAAAAAAAAAAAAAAAAAGGTGATTTTGGGAGTGGGATGGGTAACTCACTCATTTATGGTCATTCCTGGATGCTCATATTCCTTGCTGGGAAGAGACCTCCTCACCAAAATGGGAGTCTAAATCTATTTTGGCTCAGGGGGAGTAAAGTGCTGGTTAAGAATGGCCATATCTATGTTCTGACCTTGGCTCTAGAAGAGGAATACAAACTGTTCCTTCAGCCAGCCCCATTTCTAAGCCTGTTACTCCAGAAGTTCCTAGTAGTAGTCCCCAAGGTTGAGCAGAAAAAAATCCAATGAGACTTGCCCAACATTGGGCCTGGTTCTAGTTCAATTAAAAGCTGGGGCTACCCCAGCCTGAACCAGACAGTACCCAATGCCCAGAGAAGCCAGAACAGGGACCACCCTCACATTAACTGGCTCCGGGAGGCAGGGATTTGGATTCCTTGCCAATTGTCATGGAATACTCCCTCCTTCTGGTCAAGAAGCCCCTTTACAATGAGTATTGACCTGTGCAGGATTTAAGAGAGGTAAATAAGTGGATGGAAGACATCCATTCCACAGTTCCAAACCCGTACACCCTGCTGAGCCGCCTCCCTCCTGAGCATACAACATACACTGTGCTTGACCTGAAGGATGCCTTCTTCAGCCTGCCCCTGGCATCCGAAAGCCAGCCTCTATATGCCTTTGAATGACAAGACTTAGAGGCTTTGATGGACTTGGACATGCCTGCCTCAAGGATTCAAGAACTTACCCACTATCTTTGATGAGGCACTACCTGAAGATTTGGCTGAGTACCTGTGAGCCCACCCCCAAACAACGGTACTCCAGTATGGAGATGACATCCTTATGGGGAGGGGGGACTTGGAGACATGCCAGGAGCCACAAGAAATCTCCTACAGGAGCTGAGTCAACTTAGGTACCAAGTGTCCGCTAAGAAGGCTTAGCTCTGTTAACCTGAGGTCACCTATCTGGGGTACATACTTAATGGGGGGGGTCAGTGCATTCTGTTGTATGCCAAGGCAGTGACAAAGAAACTCCTGAAAGACATCATACCCAGGTATGGTGCCTACCCTACTGGGGTCTGACAGACCAGCATTCGTCTCTCAGGTTACTCAATCTCTAGCACAGGTTCTGGAGACCAGTTAGAAATTACATTGTGGGGGTTGGGGATTTAGCTCAGTGGTAGAGCGCTTGCCTAGGAAGCGCAAGGCCCTGGGTTCGGTCCTCAGCTCCGAAAAAAAAGAACCAAAAAAAAAAAAAAAAAAAAAAAAAGAAAAATTTTAAGTTGACCTCTGCTTAGCCCCTAGACGTTAGACCAGAAAGTACAGAAAGCACATTCCCACCCACTCTCCAGGAAGCTATCCGAGCACAGGAACAGATGATATAGCTGTGGCCCTGTCCTGGGAACTCCAGGAGGAAAACATCTGCCAAGTCAGATATCCTTGGCACCAGAATAGCTGAGCTAATAAAGCTGTGTGGCCTTATAATGACTATATATACTGTACATTTCTGCTGTTTGAGGCTCTTCACATCCCTCCTGCGTGAGGACTTGTTGAGCCCCAGTGCACTGGTATCCCGAGTAAACCTCTTGTTTTTACATCAAGACTGAGTCCTGTGTGTTCGTGGGGTGGTGGGTGTCCTCAGGACTGGAGTGAGAGTCTCCTCAATCTGAGGGTCTTTCAGATCCAGACGTGGATACCCCACTCCCATGTTAAGCCTGCCAGGGGAGAGAATTCAACAGTTGAGGTCCCAGCGAAAGAGACTTCCAGATGAACCACCGCAGGAACTGTAAAAGGTCGCTCCACATCCTGTCGGTCCGCTGAAACTGCGACTCCAGCGCTCCCGATACTGTTTGCTTGCTGCTTACCCTTTGTTACACCAGACAGGAGCCCCCACTGTCCCCTAAATCTAACCTGGCAGATAGTTAATGCAGGGAGGGTTAGATTGCCAACTCTACCCCACTCAACTCCCCCAGCACCTGGCTCCTGATCTTAATGTAGACCTTTGTGACTTAGCGGATGAGGGATGAGGCCCCTCAGGCCAACAACCCTTTCCTTGCTGTGGCTGCAACTCACACAGGGCCTGAAGGAACACAGGTCTCAGGCCTTCTATGTCTGCTTGAAGAACTCTCAGAATGGAAGCCATCGAACCCAATGTGGAGGTCCAGAGTCCTTTTTCTGTGCGACATGGGAGCGCGAATCGACTGTGTAGATAAGCTAAAAGCCTCCCCACTTCAAAGATGACCTCGTCACTGTGACTCCGTTCAGAGATACACAGACATCTGGAGCCTGGGTCCTACACAAGACACCCAGCCTCGTAGAAGAGAGACTTGTGGACCTTGTTTTGAGCCCCCTTACTATCTGAGTACCCCTTGGGGAAGATGCAACAGAAGGCCGATTGGATTGCTGGTAAGACATGGGGACTAAGACTTTACATCTCTGACTATGATGCAGGACTCCTGTTAACTGTCCAATTGCTCCAACATAACCTGTGAGACCCAAGGTTCCCTTAAGCCCCAACAAGGTATTAACAAGGCTGAACCAATCACTCCACCCCACCCCCAACCTCTGCCCCTTCCCACCATCACTCCCTCATCAGGACCCACCACCCTTTCTCCCCAGCGAGGTCTCACTTCATGTAACCAACCGTTCCACCTCCTGCCTTATCCACTTCTTCACCTGAGTCAAGACCTGAAGCTATTTAGAAGTCACTTTCTAGGCTCTTAACTCCTTCCACTCAGACAACACAGGACTGTTGTTTATGCCTAAATGCTCAGCCCTCCCTACTGTGAATAAATAGCTATCCTGGAGACTATTTGCAGACTACAGATGGTACTCAATGTAAATGACAACAACCAGATAGAGTCAAGCTGACCCTACAATCAACAACAGGATAGGGATTCTATATCAAAAATAAGATGCCCTCAGTCCCACTTCTACAATCTAACTGTAACCCCTACTGTTACAGGATACATGCTGCCCCCAGAAAACACTTGGTGGACTTGTACTCAGGGCTCACTCCATCCATTTATGTCCGGGTTGTAAATATGACTAAAGATGTTCTAGTACAGCTCATACCTGAAATGAATTATTACTCTGGGGAGGAAGTCTTCAAGCTACTAGCACCTCCATACAGTGGAGTAACACATTTCCACTGTGGTACTAGGTTCTCTCTTTGACATAGGGTTGGCCAGAGCTGCTAGTTATAGGGACCTCAGCCCTAATACTCCGAGATAAAAATGACAAGGTCCTATGGATGCAGATGTACAGGAGATGGAGAAGTCCACCACGACCCTGCAGGATTCCCTGTCCTCCCTGGCAGATGTAGCCTTAAAGAAAGAAGAGGCCTAGACTTGCTGTTCCTCTACCAGGGAGGATTCTGTACAGCCTTGGGTGAGAAATCTTTTTTCTATGCTGACCACTCAGAGGTAGTCAAAGACTCCATGGTCTTAGTCACAAAGAGACTCCACGAGAGAATAGAAAGAGAACAGTCTCAGGGTTGGTATGGGTCCCTCTTCAACTGGTCTCCTTGGCTGACCACCTTGTCTTCACTCTGACCGGAGCATCCTCTTATCCTACCGATGCTGGCCTTGATTTACGGTCCCTGTGTAATCATGTGTGCTTTAATTTTATGTTTGTTAAAGAACAGATTTCCACTGTTCATTTGATGATAAGCAACAATACCAGCACATAAAAACATTAAAAACATCTCAAATATTTGAGATGTTCCATTACCGAAGTGGGTGGAAGGACTAAGAGGGATGGGACAGGTTGACTCCATGACAGGCTTCAAATGAACAGTTGAGGAGACGAGGCCTAAGTCTCTGTTTCCAAGATCTGGACAAGTCCAATCAAGCCAGTTACTAGAAGAAAAAAACAAAAAACAAAACAAAACAAAACAAAACCCCAGGGTTCACGCAGCTAGGCAGAAGCTGCCATGCCACCAACTCCACACCACGGCAATGATTCTGAAATTTCCATAGAGATGGACACACACCCGGGTAGTGGTTCTAGAATTTCCAGAGGTTCTAGAATGTCCACAGAGACGGACCCAACAGATTAAGATAGAGGGTCACCTACCCTGGAATTACCCAAATGTGATTTAAATTGGGCCTGTGAGCTCACTTCGGGGCTCTCCATCATTAAATGAGGGGACCCCAACTTCTGGTCTTCTACAGAATAAAATGCTCCTGGCTTTTACATACTATTTGAGTCTGAGGTATCATTCTTTAGCGAACAACGGAATCATACACCACCAGTTAGGTACCGGACTCTCTATTCTCCTTTTTTTTTTTTTTATGCTGGGATGCCTCAGTCCGTGCCCGCCTCTCCCTTTCACTTCTTGTTCTAATTTACCTCCCTCAGCAGCTCTTGCCAATCAGGATCTAACTGTCTCTTTTTCCCATTGCCTTTTCGGAACATTACGAAGAAGGTTTGTGATTGGTTGTTCCGAGCAAGGCTAGACCAATAAGAGGCAGAAGTTTTCGCTTCCGCGGAGCAAGTATTGTTGCCGCTGATTGGCTGGAGCGGCCGAGGGAGGAAAATGGCTGCGAATTCTTCGGTAGTCTCGGTGGCAGCGGCCGCCACGACGGTGCCGGGCGTGTCCACTGTCGCGGATTTCTCAGACTTGCGGGAAATTAAAAAGCAGCTGCTGCTCATCGCGGGCCTCACTCGGGAGCGGGGCCTGCTGCACAGCAGCAAATGGTGAGAGGTCGGGGTCGGACGGGGCGGCGCTGGATCTTGGCCTCGGGGGCTCGCGTGGCTGATGCAGTTTGTGTGGTGTTCCAGGTCTGCGGAGTTGGCCTTCTCTCTGCCCGCCTTGCCTTTGTCTGAGCTGCAGCCGCCGCCGCCTCTTACAGAGGTAAGGGCGTCATTATAGTGCGTTCCGGCTAACCGAAGGATGTGGCCCAGGGTACTCAGCGCCCTGTCACTGGAGGGGAGCCAGCTGCTCAGTGGGAGTGATGGAGCAGGGACGCCAGGATTTGAACGGGGCCTCACAAGGGAGTTCCTGTGTGGGGGCTGTTTGTGCCTTGGAAGGTAGATGTATCTTCCGCTGTTATTGAAGCTGGAGAGAATTGATAAACAATTATTGCTTAAGATTTCAGCCTCGGTGGAGCTGAATGGAGGGCTCAGTGGTTAAGAATCCTTGTTCCTCTCACAGAGAACCCCAGTTTGATTTCCAGCACCCTCAGGAGGTGTCTCAAAAGCACTTTAACTTCAGCTCCAGGGGATCCAATACCCTTTTCTGTTCTTTACACACCATCCACACATGTTCCACACATGTGGTATACAGATATACATGCATACACATAAATCTTTTTAAAAATTTCATCCCGGAGAGATGGTTCAGTGGCTAGCATGTGTTGTTCTTGCAGAGGGCTAGAGCTCAATTCCTAGTTACTTGTGGGAGTTGTAGGTTGTTTATAACCTGTAACTCCAGCGCCTGGGACAGGGGATCCAACAATCTTTTGACATCTTCCTCCGGCTTCAGCAGGCACATGAACAATCTACATGAAGACACATACGTACCTAATTTAAATCTTTAAAAAAGAGGGGCTGCAGAGATGGCTCAGCAATTAGCAATACCTGTTGCTCTTCTGGAGAATTGACCTAGAGCATCCACAGGGGCAGGGAGCATTGCCTGTAACAACGTTCCAGGGCATCCAGGGCCTTCTGGCCTTGGAGGGCGCCAGATATGCATGTGGTATACAGATCTGTGTAGGCAAACCACTCATACGCAGAAAATTAAGACAACTAATAAACCCTTCAAGTCTTTTAGGTTTTGTAGACAACCTAGGCAGTGCTAATAAGCATATGAAAAGTTTTTGCCACCGAATGAGATCATTGTTCTGTACCAAAATTATTAAGAGTATGGATTTGGGCTGATCTGTGTCATATATGCCTTTAATCCCAGCACTCTGGACTACAGCGTGAGTTCTAGGACATCCGGGGCTATATTAGAGAGACCCAAGTCCTGAAAACTAAAAAGAAAAAAAAAGTTTGTGCTTTGAAGCTCAAATTAGTGACACAGAACAACTTAAGGTCTTCTTGGCCCACAATCTCCATATCTGTGAAATGGGAATAATAATAGTACCAGGTTCGTGTTGTGGAGAGAATTAAATGGGATTAAAGGTTTAAACTGCATAAAAATATTTCTGGGGTAGGTGGCACAAGAGCCGCTTAGGCCGAGGCCAGAGGATGATCTGCTTGGAATACAAAGTAAACCCAGTCCTGTGCAGTTCTTGTGTAGCATGTATGAGGCCCTAAGTTCAGCCCTCAGGACCTAAGGGCTGTACCAGCCACACAGGATTCAGTCGAATTAACCGTTCTGATTAAGAGGAAGATAGAGTGCCTGTGACTTGCAAATACATCTTCATCTGTATTTCAGGCTAATATCAGTTTTAATTTCAACATTAATATCAGGGTTGGCAGGTGAATTTTTTGGTAGTGTTTGCTGGTCTCAAACGTAATACATTGAGCAGATTGGCCTTGGCCTTTAAACTATCGTCCTTCCCCAGTGCTGAGATTAGAAGCACCTTACCCAACCTGGACGAATTTCATCGTAATTCATGTATAATCTTTACTTATTGTATATGTGTGTGTGTGTGTGTGTGTGTGTGTGTGTGTGTGTGTGTGCGTGCACACATGCCATATCACATATGTTAAGGTCAGAGGAGAGCCTATAGGAGTTAATTCTCTCAGTCTACTTCGTGGGTCCTGGAAATTGACTCAGGTTTTCTGTCTTGGCTTGGTGTCAAGTGCTCGTACCTCCTGAGCCATCTTGCTGGCCCCAGCACACTTGTGTGTGGCCTGTGTGTGCTAGGCAGGGGATTCCTCACTATAGTATTTGTTTCCCCTCAAGACAGCGTTCCAGCTCTCCCTGCCTCTTCCCTTCTCCTCCTCTTGCCTTCCTCACTGATTCTCTCTTTAACACAGGGCCTCTTGTTACCCAGACTGGCCTCAAACTGGCCTCAACTACACGCTGAGGAAAGCCTTGAATTCATCCTCCTGCTTCTACCAAGTGTTGAGACTAGGCATGCATGGGGGTTACGGATGTAGGGTGCTATGTCTGGTTTTTACATGGGCTCTGGGTGTGCAAATTCAGTTCACCTTGTGTGGTAAAGGCAGGCCCTTTACCACAGAACCATCTCCCCAGACCCCACCCTTTTATTTTGAGTCTTACTATATAGTCCTGGTTGTCCTGAGTCTCACTCTGTAGACCAGGCTTGGTTTGAATCCACAGAGATCTGTCTGCCTCTGCCTCCAACTGCTGGGATCAAAGGTATACGTCACTATGCCAGGCTGTTTTACATGTTGTTTGGCTTTACATGTAATATGTTTATTAAAAATACTGTATAAATTGTGTATAAATGCATGCATTTATACGTTTTGAGGAGGAGAAATGATCAGTCTTTCCTTTATCTGAGAATTAGTGAATATGCTTTCTAGGGGTGAACTATGGCTGTTTGAGACCTAACCACTCACATTACCTGTTTTTTGTAGGAGGATGCACAGGATGTGGATGCTTACACCCTGGCCAAGGCCTACTTTGACGTTAAAGAGTATGACCGGGCAGCACATTTCCTGCATGGCTGTAATAGCAAGAAAGCCTATTTCCTGTACATGTATTCCAGATACCTGGTGAGGGCCACTTTAAGATGCTTTCTGTTATCAGGCGCCATGTGTGAGCTAGGATTTGAACCTGGGTCATCGGGGGAAACAGCCAGTGCTCTTCATCACTGAGCCATTTCTTTAGCTTTGAAGAAGTTTAGTTTTTACATAGCTAGGCAGTGAGTCCCCAAATGAATGTGTTGAATATTTATATTGTAGTAATAAAAAAATGATGCCAGGCCTGCGGCACACACCTTTAATTCTAGCACTTGTAAGGCAGAGGCAGATGGATCTTTTTAAGTTCAAGGCTAGTCTGGTCTGCATAATGAATTTCTAGAAGCCAGCTAGGACTACACAAAGACTGGGTCTCAATCAATCAATTAATCAATCAGTCAGTCAATCAATCAATCAAGCCAGCTAGGGCTACATGAAGATCTTGTCTCGATCAATCAATGAGGAGGAAGAGGAGCGAGAGCCAGCTGCCGCTGCCGGGTAGTAATGGCATGCGTCTTTAATCCCAGTGCTTGAGAGGCAGATGCAGGTGAATCTTTGAGAGTTCAAGTCCAGCATGGTCTACAGAATGAGTTCTAGGACAGCCAGGGCTACACAGAGAAACCCTGTCTCAAAGAACAAAACAAACCAAACCAACCAAACAAACAAACAAAAAAACCAGAACCAAAACATAGGTAGGATAATTACCAACAGGATGACTGTTCTTTGGATTCTGTAAGGTGCTTTATAAAGCAGTACTAGAGAACTGGCAAGGTGTGGTGATGTCTATAATCTCTGTACTCTAGATGCAGAGAGTCGAGGATCCCGGCGAGTTTGAGGCTCTCTGGTCACACAGTGACAGTGAGTTCCAGGCTAGCCAGTGGTAGAACCCTAACTCAGAATCCAAGCCTGAAGTCAGGACATGGTGGTGGAGTTTAGTTGGCAAGCATTGGTTGATTTAAAGTTTTTTTTTTTTTTTTTTTTTTTTTGGTTCTTTTTTTTGGAGCTGGGGACCGAACCCAGGGCCTTGCGCTTCCTAGGCAAGCGCTCTACCACTGAGCTAAATCCCCAACCCCTGATTTAAAGTTTTATCACTTCTGTAGTGTGTTTACTGCTTATATCTTAGCTGCTAACATTTCTAATATAAAGAGCAGTGCAGAGTAATCCCAGCACTCAAAAGGCAGAGGCAGGGGTTGGGAATTTAGCTCAGTGGTAGAGCGCTTGCTAAGGCCTTGGGTTCGGTCTCCAGCTCCAAAAAAAAGAAAAGAAAAAAGAAAAAAAAAAAAAGGCAGAGGCAGGAGTAGTTTAAGTTCAAACCCATGGTGATGGTAGTGAGAACTGTCTCAGATAGACCTTAATAAATAAATGAATAAGTAAATGACAGCAGAGGCAGACTGACATTGTCCTGGTAATTGCTTGCTTGTTTCGAATACTGCCCTGGAACCATTATCCCCCTGCCTCTGGCTCTCCAGAGTGTCATGCTTACAGGCGTGCACTGCCCCATGTGGCCTTTCTTGTTTTCTCAGTATGTAGTCTGTGCATATGACAGAACCAATTTGGACGAGTTATGGTAGAAAATGAAGCAGCACTTGCTGAAGTTTGGGTGAAATTTCTCCTGAGGAGAATGTTCTAATGTAGGTGGTACATTCTCAAATATCTCCTTTTTTTTTTTTTTTTTTTTTTTTTTTCTTTTTTCTTTTTTTCGGAGCTGGGGACCGAACCTAGGCAAGCGCTCTACCACTGAGCTAAATCCCCAACCCATATCTCCTTTTCTTGAGACAGAGCCTCATGTAGCCCAGGCTGACCCTCAACTTTTGATATTTAGCCTGAAATGATCTTAACCTCTTCTGGTTCTCATCTTTCTACCTCCCACATGCCAGACTGACTGCAGGAGTGTGCTCCCATGCCAGTCTGCAGTGCTGGGGCTCACGCGCAAAGCGTCCTACATGCTAAGCAAGCTTGCTTACCAACTGAGCTGCACCCCAGCCCCTTTTTGCTGTGGTCTTTATTAATGTTTTACATTGATTTACTTGTTTTTTCTATTTATCTTTGGTGGGAAATATGTCAGCATATGAAGGACAACCTGGGGTGTTGGTCTCTCCCTACCTTGTGGAACCTGGGAATAAAACTCTGGGCATCAGTCTTGGAGGCAGATTCCTGCCAAGCCTCTCACTGACTCCTTTTAAAGTTTTATTCGTTTTGCTTATTATTAGGTTGTTTTTTTTTTTTTTTTCTTTTTGGTTCTTTTTTTCGGAGCTGGGGACCGAATCCAGGGCCTTGCGCTTCCTAGGTAAGCGCTCTACCACTGAGCTAAATCCCCAGCCCCAGGCTTTGTTTTTTGAGACAAGAGTTTCTCTGTGTAACTCTGGCTGTCCAGGAACTCACTGTGTAGACCAGGCTGACCTAGAATTCACAGAGACCTGCCTGCCTCTGCCTCTATAGAGTGCTAAGATTAGTCTGACTCCTTTAAAAACAATCCTTCGTTTGGGACATCTGACGTTTCTTAGCCGTTTCTTGTTCAGGTTCCATGAGCTGACAAGCGAGTGGGCTGGTACAGCCGTGGTAGACAGGCACTCGAACTTAACTTCAGTATTCAGCCACAGAATCTGTTGCTGAAATTTACCTGAAACAGACTTTTTTCTCCCCAAAAGTACTTTTACCTGATGTTGCAAAATGATTTGTTTTTCTACTCTAGCCTTCTCTCCACATGGATCAAACGGGGCATTCTGCTTACAGTGAGAGCCGCCATCCCCTTCACATTCATTTCTTTACTTAGCAACAACAGGAGCTCATGGGCTCTCATATTTTTACATATCTGTAATTCACTACTATATATAAGTGTTTGGTGCTCAATTTATTCCATAGTTAGCCAGTGGGAACACCTGATGAATGGTTGTTTATAAGGCGGACGGCATTTTGCTTAGACATTAGTTAGCCCTGTAGATAGAATCAAGCTACTGATTTTATAATAAGTCAAACAACAACAACAAAAAACAAACTCTATTTGTTGATTTCTTTCTTTTTCCTTCTTACAGTCTGGAGAGAAGAAGAAGGATGACGAAACAGTCGATAGCCTAGGTATGATCCCCCACCCCCACCTCCACCTCCAACCTTTTAGACAGGAAATGGGAGCTGCATGCTTAGAGGCTTACAGGCCATTCGTGTGCCAGAAGTAGACTGCGTAGTCTGCAGAACGGAGAGATCATGGCTTATCTGCTGTCATCCAGCTCTGCCTGAGGCTGCTTGTGGGGCTTGGCCTGTGGGTTTGCTTGCCCTGCTTGAACCTGCTTGCTTGCTTTCTGCAACCTAAGGTGGAAAATTCTGTTTTAATTGAAGCTTCTGATTTGTAAACATTGATAACCTAGGACTACACCTGCCGTCATCTAGAGTAAATGGATTTTGTGAGTGGGCTGTTTGCAGTTATTAGAAGGTGCAGGCATAGTTTTGGTGATGACGTGTGTGTGTGTGTGTGTGTGTGTGTGTGTGTGTGTGTGTGTGTGTGTGTGCGCACGTGTGTGCGCGCGCGCGTGAAGACGAGAATGAGCATCCTTTCCTGTCCCCTAGGACCCCTAGAAAAAGGACAAGTCAAAAACGAGGCTCTCCGAGAACTGAGAGTGGAACTCAGCAGGAAGCACCAAGCTAGGGGACTTGATGGGTTCGGCCTTTACCTGTGAGTGTCACCTACCAGGGCTGTGGAACTTTCTACTGCATGTTTGTCCTTGTAGTAGAGGAGACATTATTCTCAGGGTTAACCTCTCTCTTTCCCAGGTATGGGGTGGTGCTTCGGAAACTGGACTTAGTGAAAGAGGCTATTGATGTGTTTGTGGAGGCTACTCATGTTCTGCCCTTGCACTGGGGGGCCTGGTTGGAGCTGTGTAACCTGATCACAGACAAAGAGATGGTAAGTCGATGTGAGCTTCATGGGAAACCTCCGTAATCTTGTGGGGACAAAGTGCTGCCATCGTAACTGTTGTTCATAGCCAGCTCTTTGCTGTTAGTGTTTTGGAACAGCCTGTGAAGGCTGACCTGGGGCTCACTAGGTAACTTAGGATTCATTTAGCCTGGTGGTTCTGCCTCCAGGAACTTTGGAAGTGTAGGTGTGTACTGTCATGCCTGGCTTTTTGTTTGTTTGAGACAGAGGCCCTCCATGTAGTCCTGGCTATCCTGAAACTCTATTTAGACCAGACTATCTCCCAGGCTCCCAGGCGCTACTATACCTGCCTTAAAATCTTTATTAGTGTGTCTGTGAGCTTTGTTTAGAGTATTCATTCTGTCCTTCAGTTGATCAAGTAACAACACACTTCCCTAAAGAGCTAACGGTAGGCTAGGCATGGTGGTGAATGCCTTTAAGCCCAGCACCTGAGAGGCAGAGCTCTCTGGGTTCAAGGCTATCATGATCTATATTTTGAATTCCAGGCAAGTCAGAGCTAAATACAACAAAAACTAAAAGTGGGTTTATTCTTTCCTTTCCCCAACAGCTGTTTGTGCTGCTGAGTCAGTGTCTAGAAATGTGTCTTTATCTGTGTTTGCCCTCATGTTAGGCTCTCCTCACCTTGAAATATGCAAAAGCATATTATATCTTGCTTATCAAAATCTCTCGTCTCTTGCCTGTGAGATGTTTTCTTTTTTCCAAGTTGATCATTATTATTTTTTTTTTCTTTTCTTTTTTTCGGAGCTGGGGACCGAACCCAGGGCCTTGCGCTTGCTAGGCAAGCGCTCTACCACTCAGCTAAATCTCCAACCCCTAAGTTGATCATTATTAACACTCTTCAAGATTCTCTGGTTTCCAGGGGGGTGAGTGCATTTGGTGTTGGTCATAGCAGCTGTTAAATCTAGATCCTTCAGTGAACTGAAAATGTCATTGTGTACACCAATTCCAAAATTATATCTTTTAATTATTAAGAAAAAGACTTACTTGGTTTTATTTTCTATATATGAACGTTTGCCTGTGTGAATGTATGTGCACCATATGTGTGCCTGGTGCCCAGGTCAGAAGAAGCCATCAGAATCCCTAGTTACAGGCTTGTGAGCCTCCATGTGGGTGCTAGGGATTGAACCCAGGTCTGCTCAAGGCTAAATGAATCCTAAGTTACCTAGTGAGCCCCAGGTCAGCCTTCACAGGCTGTTCCAAAACACTAACAGATACATCTTCTTTATGTAGCCCAGGCTGTCCTGGAACTCGCTATGTTGACTATACTGTAGATCAGTGTTTCCCAGCGTTTCCCTCCTGCTTCTACCTCCTAAATGCCAGGATTAAAGTGTGCTCTTCCATGCCCACTTCTCCCTCCCTCCCTGTCCGTCTGTCCTTCCTTCCTTCCTTCCTTCCTTCCTTCCTTCCTTCCTTCCTTCTTTGCTTCTCTGTGTAGCTCTAGCTATCCTATGTAGCAGTAAAAATTAAAAAATAGATGTGACTGGTTTCCATGTGTCACCACTCCACATTGGCCCCTCATACTCTGGGACCCAGGCGGTCTCCCCCTGGTGTTAGTTCCGGCACCAAGGGGCCATGTAGAACTAACATTAGTTTATCTCAGCGGTGGCTGGTTCCAGTGTGGCACCATGTCACATTAGCCTAGCTATTGTCTAGCCCCAGCAGTCTCTCCACTCCCATTGCTAGTCACCCTGGCCAACCCTGGCCAGCCAGAACTCTCTGGTTCCAGCCACTCACCCGGTAAAATCAAGACTCATAAATTGTAACCCAACAATCAGATTTACATGTTAAATTCTCAGTCCACAATAAATCCACAGAATAAATTCACTGCCAATTAATAATGATAGAAACCGCCCACGTAGACAAGATAAAATTGACCTAGCTCACCTGGATCGGAATAATTTTCCTTCATCGATTCCATCTTGATTCCTCTTGTTCCTTCTTTTCCTTCTTAGACTTTTCCCTGCCTACCCTTCTCATCCAATGATAGGCTAGACCTGCCTTGCTACATAATGACATCATCCTACACATCACCTTTTCTGTTTAATTAAAAAAACAAAATAAATCTTTTCATCAACTATAAGCTGTGTACAACTATTACCATTAGAAAATCATCCAGACAACTGTGTTTTCTGAGTTAATTAGCTTAGGTAGACTATAAGACTAAATTAGTCTTCAACTCTCAGAAATCTGAGAACGACTAATATTATCTGAAATTATGAGAAGCACAAAACAGCTTCTAAAACTTAGCTAATTTATAGAGATCGCTGATCACCTGGACAGGCCCTCATTTCTCAAAATGTTGGAGCATCAGTGTTCAGCCTCCTGGCCCAGGATCATCTGACACCTTTGTAATGTAGAATTTTGATGGGCTGATAATTCTGGCTCAGCAAAGATTATCAGTCGACTACTCTGCATAGTGTGTCCCTTTCTGGACAGTATTTGTCTGTAGATGAATTGAGGCAATCCTTGCCCAGTGGCCGTCTCACCACAACTGGAGCAACTCCACTGCTGCTCGATTTCTTCTTAGAATTCAAGAAGGGGTGCTGTCAGGAGCAGACAGGTCAAATGATCTTTAAAAAGAAATGTCCATAAGTGTCACCCCATGTTGGGTGCCAATTTGTTTTTTTTTTTTTTTTTTGGTTCTTTTTTTCGGAGCTGGGGACCGAACCCAGGGCCTTGCGCTTCCTAGGCAAGCGCTCTACCACTGAGCTAAATCCCCAGCCCTGGGTGCCAATTTGTTACAGTAACCTCTCCAACCCAAATAAGCCTGTACAAAGAAAACACAGCTCAGTTAATATGAGTACGAGCTGCCCTTATTACTTGTGGTTTCTCCAGACCACGTGCTTCAGCTCCATCTTCCTTCCACCTCCACTTCCTCCTTCGTTCCCTTCTCTCTTCCTCAACCCCCACTTCAGCTCCACCTTCCCTTCCCTTGCCCAATCACAGGCTCTGCCTTTATTTTATAAGTTAAAATGGGGAGAAAAGTTCGCCAGAGTACTGACTAGACCGCCCTTCTAGAGAAGTGAAATTAACATCAAAATGCAAACAGCTCCAGGGCAGTCCACACCAAGGCTGTAATGTGCTGTGTAGACCAGGCTGGTCTCAAACTCAGAGATCCTTCTGCCTCTACCTCCCATGCACCAGAGTTAACGAATGTGTGTACCACCATACTTACATAGTTTCTTTTCTTTTTTAAGATGGCCTCTCTATGTAGACCAGACTGGAATCAAATTCATGGCAGTCCTCCTGTCTCAGCCTCCTGAGTGATAGGATTTAAGAAGTGCCCATCTTAAATCACTTTGGTGGGCAGGCATTCGCAGATATATATATATAATCAAAAAAGTATCTTTTTAATGATATCTGTTCCTTTCCATTCCTTGATTCTTAAATAGACAGTACTGATGAGGATTAGGTATAAGGTTTTTGTTTAATTTCATAGCAATTTAATAATTTTGGGATACGGATTAAGTAAAATGTTGAAAACAATGTAGATCACAGGAGATTGCCAGAATCCCCATGGCATATGTCTGTTCAGCCATTTATGTTTCCTCAGGGCTCCTTGTCTGTTTCTATCTATCTAGAGTCATGGATTCCTCCCTGTACACTCCTTGGTTGGTGGTCTAGTTCCTGGGAGCACTGGGTGGTCTGGTCAACTGATGTTGTTCTTCCTGTGGGGTTGCAATCCCCCTCAGCTCCTTCAGTCCTTCCGCCAGCTCCTCCACCAGGGTCCCTGCCCTCAGTCTGATGGTCTTACTCTCTGCTGTGTGATGGGGTTGACTTGTTTGCATATGACTTCCTCAGACCAAGCTTGCTTCCTTGTAGTCACCACAGTCTTACTGTTACTCTTGCCTATAATGCACTTTTTTTCCCTTGTCTCTCTTCCTATTTAGATTTTAATTTTCAAGTTTTGTGTGGTTTTGGTTTGTTTTGTGTGTGGGGTGTGTGTGTGTGTGTGTGTGTGTGTGTGTGTGTGTGTGTGTGTGTAAGTCCATCCCACTGGGCCAGCCATTCTTTCCTAATTATGCTTGTAAGTCAAACTTAATGGGATTATCCTGTACTCGTTTGTAAGTGTTCTAATAAAATTTTAGTGATGAATCCTTTTAGAAAGTAATGATTTTTCTTCGGTGTTCTTCTGGGGAGAAAGGCCAGATTATATTAAGTGTGTTCCTCTCTTCTGGTGCCAGCTGAAGTTCCTGTCTTTGCCTGACACCTGGATGAAGGAGTTCTTCTTGGCTCACATATACACAGAATTGCAGCTGATAGAGGAGGCCTTGCAGAAGTACCAGCATCTCATTGACGTGGGCTTTTCCAAGAGCTCATACATTGTTTCCCAAATCGCAGTTGCCTATCACAATATCAGAGGTGAGTGAATGAGGATGTGGATGCCGACAGGCAGAGCTGCAGGTCCTTGGGTTTTAGACTCTGCTTTCTCTCTGCAGATATCGACAAAGCCCTTTCTATTTTCAATGAGCTGAGGAAACAAGATCCTTACAGGATTGAAAATATGGACACGTTCTCCAACCTTCTCTATGTCAGGGTAATTTGTTTCTCTTGATGAAACTCCTGTATTAGATTATCATGTTTGCACAGTGAAAGAAGAAGAAACCTCAGGGTGCCTTTTCAGGCTCGCTCATGTGGTCTCCTCTTCTCTCCTAGAGCATGAAGTCTGAATTGAGTTACCTGGCACATAACCTCTGTGAAATTGATAAGTACCGAGTAGAGACATGCTGTGTAATTGGTGAGCGTTAACTACACTTATTTTTTTTTAAGCTCTATTTCTATCTTTATTTTGTTTTATTCTATTTTATGACAGTGTCTCATTATATATAGTTCTGGAACTTGCTGTGTAGATCAGGCTAGCCTTGAACTCACAGAGAGATAGCATGCATTTGCCTCCTGGGTGTTGGAATTAAAGGCAAGACAGAACCATCAGACTTAGCTCCACCTCGGTTTGCTTTGTTTGTTTAGCTGGTTGGTTGGTTGGCTTATTTGTTTTTTGTTTTTGATACAGTAGCAGATTACTGAACCTATGCACAACCATTTGTACAGACTGACATAAAACCCATCTTGCTAGCCCTGGTTATTTTTTTTTTTAAAGATTTTTTTTCTATATATAAGTACACTGAGCTGTCTTCAGACACACCACAAGAGAGCATCAGATCCCATTACAGATGGTTGTGAGCCACCATGTGGTTGCTGACCTCTGGAAGTGCTCTTAACCACTGAGCCATGTTTCTAGCCCAACTAGCCCTGTTTTATGATTACTTTTACTATATTTATTTGTGTGGGGGTGTGCATGTATATACCGAAGTGCACTGTGCAGGTCTGGGAACAACTTAAAGAGATTTTCTTTCTTTGGTGTGAGTCCCAGGGGTGAACAGAGTATCCAGCCTGGTAGCTAGTGCCTTTAGCCTTGGAGCCTTCTTAGAAGTCTTTTCTTTTTTTTCCTCTTTTTAATTTTAAATTTAAGTGTAATGACGTTTTGCTTCCATAATGTGCCTCATGTCCCTGGAGGCCAGAAGAGGGAAGGTCGCACCTTGGAATTGGTGGTTGTGAGCAGCCATGTGGGTACTGGGAATTTGACCCAGGTCCTTTGGAACAGTGGCCTCTGCTCTCTGATGAGCGGTCACTCCAGACCCTTCTTAGAGGGTCTTTGAGTGAGTGTCTCTCCCTAGTCTAGAGTGATGGAAAACTCTTTAGCTCACACTGGCTTCTAACTCATGCTGCTGCTTCTGCCCTGGATCTCAGGGATTAGGATTATTGATAGGAGCTGTATCTGCCTTGCTTTTGAAATTTTTATTCAAAAATGTTTGTTTGTGGTCACGACTCAGCCTATGAGTACTGGTATCTGTCCTCAGAGGCCAAAGGCATCAGATCCCTCTGGGGTTGGAGTTACAGCAGTTGTGAGCTCATGCCATAGGTACTAAGAATCAAACTCGGGCCTCCTGCAAAATCAGTATACACCCCTAGCTGCTGAGGCACCTCTCTCCTTCTGTTTGGCTTGCGTTTTGTTTGGTTTTGTTTTGTTTTGAGACAGTTGTCTGGCCTCATATAGCTTCGGCTCTGAATGAACCTGATAATGTGACTTTGAACTGGTACTGATTCTCTTCTCACTTCTAAATGCCAAGATTACAATCATGTGCTGCCCCCACCCACCTTGTATTTCTGTTGCTTGAGACAGACTCTTATATTTAGAATTCACTATGTAACTAGGGATGACTTTGAATTAGACTTTGGGGTTGGGGATTTAGCTCAGTGGTAGAGCGCTTGCCTAGGAAGCGCAAGGCCCTGGGTTCGGTCCCCAGCTCCGAAAAAAAAGAACCAAAAAAAAAAAAAAAAAAGAATTAGTCTCTTGATTACTTCTCCAGTACTGAGATTGCAGGTGAATTCCTTTCTTTTTTCTTTTTTTTAAAAGATAGAGTTCTAGGCAGCCTGGTCTATACAGTCAGTTCCAGGAGGCTTACCAAAATGGACTCCTTTATGTAACTACTTGAGATTTTCTTATTTTACTTTGTGGTATCTCACGTTTTCTGCAAGTTAGTGTCACATATATTATGCCATCTGTGTTTGGGCTGGCATATCTGTGCACGTATAATTTATACATAAGGGAGATTTTATTTTGGTTTTTGAAGTGAGGTTGGGGCTAGGAGTTTGGTTCAGTTGTGAAGTGCTCTCTGAGGCACTGGATCCATTCTCTAGCACAGATAACTGAAAAAAGTAAACACAGTATTTTAAAAAGAAAACCCCTTCAAGGTTCATGACAGTCTAGTTGGTTCCTTTTTTGGGTTTGTTTTGTTTTTTGAAGATAGATTTTCTCTGTGTTTCTCTTGTTGCCCTGAAACTTAGTCTGTAGATGACACTGGCCTGGAACTCACAGAGACCTGCCTGTCTCTGCCTCTGGAGTGCTGGGACTAAAGGAGTGCGTCTCCAAGCCTGGCTAAGAAAAGCTTTATTGGAACAGTTAGCAAACCGCAAGACTTACCTGCTTTAAGTTCATGGCTGAACAGATTTTGTTGGTAGATTTACAGTTTTTTTTGTAGATTTACAGTTTTTTGGTAGACTTAACAGTTTTTTGGTAGATTTACAGTTTTGTTAGCAACGTCACAGTTGGAATCCTACCAGCAAAAATATTGTTGTCTGACTTCTTTTAGGTAGCAAATTTCTTTCTTTCTGTCTGTCTGTCTCTAGCTCTAGCTCTCTCTTCTTTCCTGGCTGCCTAGAACCTGCCAGCAGACCTACCTGACGTTTCCTCTAAGACGCTGGGATTTGGGGCATTCCCCACCCATTCGGGACCATGAGTATTGTGGCATCTAAAGTAGTTTTTTTTCTTTCTGGATTATGTCCCATTGTTTGCTCTACCATATTTTGCTTATTCATTTAGGCCTCAGTAAGACAGGTAGCTTTTAGACTCTTAGTATCTTTTATAGCCTCCTAAATTGTTCTTTTCTTTTCACAAAACAGTAGAAATAGAACTGCAGTGATTCATGGGGAAGAACTCAGAGCTCTACCTTTTTAGTCCTTTTGAGAAATTCCTTTGAAGTCTGGGTTTAAAATAATATAGTTTAGAACCACTAATCCAAACAAAAATCAAGTTGGGTGTATGGCACATGCCTTTAATTCCAGCTCTTGGGAGGCAGAGGCAGACTGATCTCTGTGAGTTTAAGGCCAGCTTTGTCTACAAAATGAGTTCCAGGTCAGCCAGGGCTATGCAGAAACACTGTCTTGAAAACCAAAATATAAAGCACCACAAAAATACCAACCTAAAGCAGGCTTAGAAAATTCTAATATTACAAAATTGTATATAAATGCTATATCTAGCCAGATGATGATAGCACATCCCTTTAATCCCACCCAGCACTTGGGAGGCAGAGGCAGGTGGATCTCTGTACAGCCAAGTGGAAGCCTGTCTCGAAGAACAAAGCAAAACACAAAACCAAATATAGAAAGAAACAAGGGGAACAGTTTTTTTTAATTTTTTATGTTTATTTTTATTTATTTTTAAAGGTTTATTTTATGTTTATTAATTTTTGCCTGTATGAATATATGTATATGCTGGTACAAGAAGAGGCCAAAAAAGCATGCCAGGTCTTATGGCACTGGATACAGGGGTTGTCAGCTGCCCTGTTGGTGCTGGGAACTAAGCCTGGATCCTTTGGAAGAGTAGCCAGTATTTTTAAGCCACTGAGCCATCCATTTTCCAGCCCCTTTAATTGTGTGTGTGTGTGTGTGTGTGTGTGTGTGTGTGAGAGAGAGAGAGAGACAGACAGACAGACAGACAGACAGACAGACAGACAGACAGACTCTGGATTGCTTTGTTTATTCTGTTTTCTGTTCAGGCAATTATTACAGCTTACGCTCCCAGCATGAGAAAGCAGCGTTGTATTTCCAGAGAGCCCTGAAATTGAATCCTAGGTACCTTGGGGCCTGGACGCTGATGGGGCATGAGTACATGGAAATGAAAAACACATCTGCGGCTATTCAGGCTTACCGGTGAGCATCCAGTAGAGGGGGGCAGGGGTGAGCGGAGCCAATTCCCGAGGTGGTGGGGGCCTCTTATTAGTCTCTGTGTTGCTGACTTTAATTCTTTTGCCAAGTAACTGGTCCATTTTGTCTGTTTCTTAGACATGCCATTGAGGTCAACAAGAGAGACTACAGAGCTTGGTATGGCCTTGGGCAGACCTACGAAATCCTTAAGATGCCATTTTATTGCCTTTATTATTATAGACGGGCCCACCAGCTTCGGTGAGTTGGCCAATGTGGGAAGGGTATGAATGGTTTGGTTGTTTTTACTAGTGGGTTTATAGGATAATTATAAGCATAAAGTAATTAAGTGAAGCATTTTGTTGAAGAGCAGTCCTTGCACGGATTTGAATAGCATGGAAATAGTGGAGGCTCATCTTTGAGTTGAAGACTTGAGTAAAGTCTTTGCTCTGACAATGTTGTTCTTTTTCATAGGCCCAACGATTCTCGTATGCTGGTTGCCTTAGGAGAATGTTATGAGAAACTCAATCAACTAGTGGAAGCCAAAAAGGTACCTCAAAAGGCAGCCTAGAGAACGGGAGCAGAAATCTCCTGTTTAAAGGGAGCTTGGGCTGTATATACTGTGGTTTGGTTTGTTTTTGTTGTTGTTTGTTTCTTTTCTGTATTCTGATCTATGTGAACACAAAATGAATATTTTGTAGCTACATAGTATAAAAAGAAGTGTAGGTTGAGATTATCAGTATGGATGTCTATATGGAATTATCGCCGTTAGGGAAAATGCTCTGCATTCTGCAAGCCTGAATTTCTAGAAGGCTTGCCTGGCCTTAGCACTAATGTGACTAATTGTTTCACATGAGCAGTAGTCTGAAGTGACCTGTTTACTCTTTGACAGTGTTATTGGAGAGCATACGCTGTGGGAGATGTGGAGAAAATGGCTCTGGTGAAGCTGGCCAAGTGAGTGAATGCTTGGGATACTTAGGCCGGTTCTCCTGAGGTGGTGATCGTGTATGAGTACGCACATGGAGCGGGCTGTGGAGACTCTGGGCTGGAAACTGAGCACCCTTTTCTCTTCTTGTTTTCTTCCCCATGTTTAGACGAACCCAGGATCTTATCCATGCTAGACATGGATAAGACATGGAGTTAGGTTCTAGCCCTAGGCTCTTGACTGTAGAGAGTGACACTTCACCTTAAGTTGGGAATGGATTTCCTCTTAGGCAAGAGATAAAAAATGAGTTGAAAAAGTGAGGACTAGACTAGCAGTGTGGTTTGGTGGTTAAGGACTTGCCTGTGTGCATGTGAGGACTGCACGGGAGGACTGCTCAGTACTCAGTCATTTGAGATAGTTCTAATGCTCAACAATATTAATAGGACATTTTTGCAAGGGTATATCATGTAATTGTCCAGTTTAAGTTAACTGCTTTTTTAGATAAACATTTTAAAATTTTGTGTGTGTGGGCATGTGTGTATGGAGGTCAGAGGACAATTTGTGGGAGTCAGTTCACTCCTACCACTATGTGGGTCCTGGGAATTAAACACAGTTAATAGGCTTGTCTTCAAGTGCCTTTATCCGCTGATAATATTTTAATAACTATTTTTGTTGTTACTGTTGTTGGTGATGGTGGTAGTTTTTTGGGTTTGTTTGTTTTGTTTTGTTTTGAGACAAGGTCTTACTCTGTAGCCCCGGTTGAGACACCTGTTGCTTTTTTAAAATTGATTATTTGGGAATCTCATATCATGCAACCCAATTGCACTCACCTCTCAGTCCTCCCTCCCCTATATTACCCCCCTCCCCAAAAATAATAAAATTAGTCCATTTTTGGTTGTCCTTATGCCCACTGGAGCCTGGTCACCTGTCGTGGCCAGTCCCCTGTCAAAGAAAGCCAAGCTCTTCCAGACAGGGTCTCTCTGTAGCCCTGGCTGTCCTCGAACTCGCTCTGTAGACCAGGCTGGCTTCAAACTCAGCCTGCCTCTGCCTCCCAAGTGCAGATTAAAGGCATGTGTTATTGAATTCAGCTCTATGCTTGGAGGACACTGAGAGTCTCCTGGGTCTCAGTATGTTATTTATGTTAAAATTTACTCGTTTACTTGTCATTTCTGATTATAATTACATCTTTACTTTTTAATTTTTGACTTGCTTTGTGACCTGACTTATTTAAAGCTCGATTTCTTTTGTAGGCTTCATGAACAGTTGACTGAGTCAGAGCAGGCTGCCCAGTGTTACATCAAATACATCCAAGATATCTATTCCTGTGGGGTATGTGTCAGAGCCTGAGAGCCACGCCATTGACGGGTTCTCGTCACCTCAGTCACACCTGCTTTCCTTATCTAGGAAACAGTGGAGCACTTAGAGGAGAGCACAGCCTTCCGCTACCTGGCCCAGTACTATTTTAAATGCAAGCTGTGGGATGAAGCTTCAACTTGTGCCCAAAAATGTTGTGCATTCAATGATGTGAGTATTAGATTTTAAAGGGTTTGGATTTTAGGCCAAAATAGGTGGTCTTTACCATGGTGCGTAGGGAAGCTTACTTTGACCTGTGTAAGTCATCTGTCAATAGTACATTTTTAACAAAGGGGGCAGAATTCCTTTTATTTGTAAGGAATGATCTGAACAGTATTTTAATAATCATTTTTTGAGACTAGCATTGAATATATTTTGAAACAGCTGTGACTTTGTTTCAGACCCGGGAAGAAGGTAAGGCCTTGCTCCGCCAGATCCTACAGCTGAGGAACCAAGGGGAGACACCCACCTCTGACACGCCTGGTACCTTTTTCCTCCCTGCCTCACTGTCTGCAAACAACACTCCCACACGCAGAGTTTCTCCACTCAACTTGTCTTCAGTCACACCATAGTTGACTACTCTCAAGTCAGACCAATATTAAACCTTACCTCCAGTAAAGAACAGCCACGTCTGTTCTCCCAAGGACCTAAGCTCTTCTCCTTTCTATAGACAGAAACAGCCTGAGGGACAGCCTATGGAGCCACCTTCAGAGGCAGGCAGATACATGGCAGGGGACAGACTGTCTTCTGCCAGCCAACAACTCTTCCTTCTATTCAGAATGGCAGGTCTTGGCCTTCCTAGTCTCTCCACTCCCTCAGAAGCGATGCCACTGAAGCAAGGTTTCAGTGCTGCGAGTTGGGTGGGCAAGGAACAGAGCAAAGTTCATCATGCTTGTCCTCTGCAAGCAGGGAGGTTAGCTTTGAACAATGACTTTTTTTAAAGCAGGGTTTCTCTGTATAGCCTAGCCTGAAGCTTTTCTGCCTCAGCCTCCCTAATGACAGGATTACAGGAATATGCCACGAGGCATGGCTAGAAGAATACCTTTCTTTTACTGACAGTCAGAGTTCTGATGCCAGAGATTAGGTTTAAATTGAGTGGAGCTATCTGTGATCTTGTGGAGAGTTTTCAAAAGAAGCTGCCTAAAACCCTCCAAGTGAGAGTCTCAGTGAGCATGAACTGGCTCACATGAGGGGCCAGCCGGCCACAGCTATATACCAGATGAAAGCAACCCGAGGAGACAACTTCATGGACATTTTTGAAAGGAACTTTTTTACTTCAGATATTAAAGTTTATGCTGGTATCTTTTAGTAAATGCTTGATGTAAATTTTTTTTTTTAAATCTCCAAAAAGGTTTTCAACCTTACCTACAAGGTTGAAGGAGTCATCCTTTTTTCTAGGTTTCAGATACCCTTGATGTCTGCTATAATGAGCTCGTGCAGTAGGTGCTATAGACCATTCTGTGTTTAGGATCTAGCTTTCCTTCTCTTGTACCAGAACATTTATATTCTCCTCTTAATGGGAGGAATATCAGCTGGGTGTGGTACATTGGTGCATGTCTTTAATCCCAGCATTTCGGAGACAGAGGCAGGTGGATGTTTTAACATAGCAACTACCAGGCCAGACAGAGCTACCCTTTGGGTATCTCATAGCGTTTTACTCATTTCCTAGCATGCACTAGGCTGGGTTCCCACTGCTGTTCCCGTCCAAGGGCCCAACAGGCCAGATGGTATTTATATCAATTTTCTGTCCCCCTTTTATATTTTTCTAAATTTGGAATCCAAATAAAAGCATAAACAATGTCTTTATTCCATATAATATTTGTGCATTAAGAACAAGATTGCATAGGTGAATATAATACAGTCATTCTGAATACAGTCTGAGTACATGCTCAAGCCTAAGAGACCGACCTAGCAGCTGAGCAACCGCAGGGCAACAACCATGCATCTTCATCCCCACAACTTTAGTATTTTTTGCCAAAGGGAGATTTGAGTAAAGGAGAATGCCGTGAGCGCAAGATCCGTGCGTAAGGGCTGCTGTCTGTCGAGCTTTGGCAGGTAGGTGTCCGGGGAAGTAAGTGTCGTAGGAATGGTTTCTTCCCTGGGGGTTGATGATTCGGTTGCTGGTTTTCCTGGTTTGCTCCCAGTCGCTTTTTGGCAGAGGCTTGGCCTTGGAGCTTCAGCACAGTCTGATACTGCTCGGCAATGCAGGCTGCCTTTTTCTGAAGGTCCAGTTTCACTAGCATCATGTTATTCTGTAGCTCGGCCAGGGTCTGGTTCTAAAGAGCATCAGAGTTAGAGAAGACATCACTGTTAAGGGACCTGGTGCCTTGTTTGTTCATCACTTTAAGGCATCAGGTATCATCGGCAGTGAGAAATGCATAGCTTAGTAGAGGGAGGGCCTGCTTAGCATACAGGAAGCCCTGGACTTCGTGAGATTAGCTTTATTTTTTTTTTTACTAGGACACCTTTTTCTTCGGTTTCCCTCTCACGTTCACACTGGAGTGGGCTGGAACAGAGCAGGATAAAGGGCAGGCTCTCTAGGCTGTCCTTACCTGTTTGATTAAGATGTCATCGCAGTTAGTTAATGCTTGACGAAGTTTTCCTGCTCCTGTGCTGTGGCAACAGGCTCTCTCTGCTGACTGCAGAGACTGTCCTAGCTCCTGGAGCTCTGTCCGTAGCAGCCTTATATTCTGAAAGAGTAGGAATCAGATTGTGGCCAAAATCAGCCACAGCAGCCATTTGAAGGCAGACTTACAGAGGCTGGGGGCTGGTGAGGGCACCCAAGCTTGACAATCTGAGTTAAATCTAGGAACCCACATGGTGGAAAGAGAGAATCATTCTTCTGTCTTCCACACCACTACATACAAATAAATAAATGTGAAGCAAAATTGGGCTGGTTTTCATTCCTCAGGATTCTTGCACCAAAAATAAAAAAACAAAAAACAAAAAACAAAAAAACAAAACAAAAAAGAAAAACACCTTCTTCTCACTTAAATCCCTGATAAAGGTTTTGAAACAGAATAAGGTTAAATACCTTCTGGCCCTCCTCTAACTTCTTATCCACATCGATGGTGAAAGGTTTGGCTGTGGGTGGTGGTTTTAACATCTGCTGGTACTTCTGCAGCTCTGAGGGGAGACACAGGATGTACAGATAACATGTAATGCATGGGTTGTTCAGCTTGGGGCTTTAACAGTAGCAGCGTAAGATGTGAGTTGGAGTTAGGACTGAGTGAATGCCAGCTTCTCCCTCACCACCCACCCCCACTGTCAGGCCCCGCCCCCCTCACCTGCGGTGGTAGAGCCTAACTCTGTTTTGCATTGCTCTAGTTCAGCTTTAACTTCCTGGAGCTGCTGAGAGGAGGCAGAGGCTGCCAACCTTTGTGACCGCCGGAGGGACAGTTCACACCCCCCTGACTGTTGTGCCACTGGCTGCTGTTTGGCTTCCTGCAAGAGAGTTTCTAGCTCTTCAATTTTTTCATCCCGCTCCTAAGAGGGAAGCAGAGAGCACAGTTCTGTCCAGGGTCAGACAAATACCAAAGGACCAGACTAAAAGAACATAAGCACCTACGCGCGACATTAGCCCATTAGCACACTTTCACGGTGGACTCATCCCTAAACTCAAACTCAGTAGCTGCAAGGCACTAAGGGAAACTAATAAAAACAAATTCTATATTACTGTTCTTTCTAGAGTTTATAAAACCTAGTTTGATGTCAGCCTGGTCTACATAGGTGTTGTTTGAGGCTGGCCAGAGTGACAATAGTGAGACCCTAGCTCAGAAATCTACAAGATGGTGGTGGTGCGCACCTTTAGTCCCGAGCACTGGGGGTGGGGGTGGGGGTGGGCAAAGGCAGGTGGATTCCTTAGTTTAAGGCCTGCCTGGGGGTTGGGGATTTAGCTCAGTGGTAGAGCGCTTACCTAGGAAGTGCAAGGCCCTGGGTTCGGTCCCCAGCTCCGAAAAAAAAAGAACCAAAAAAAAAAAAAAAAAGGCCTGCCTGGTCTACACAGTGAGCTCCAGGACAGCCAAACTCTGGTTTGGTTTTTTTTTTTTTTTTTTTTAAGACAAACAAACAAAAGTAAAAGTAAAAGCACGTGTGTCCCACACACCCGGATGATGAAAACCTGAGTGGCCGCTGAGACTGGCTGGGCAAACTCACCTGGATCTGTTCTTGGTAGAAAGTTGTTAGAGACTCCTTCAGGATCTTTAGTTTGTCCTCATACAGTTCCTCCAACAGATCCTTTTGGGTGTCCAAACGCTCGCTGTCAGAAAAGGAGAGTGAGGCTCCTGAGGACAGAAGCTGGGAACAGAGCCTGTACACCCCACTGCCAACCATCGATCTCCGGGGATTGGGCTGGGAAGGCCACTCAGCAGTACCTGCACCACTGCTCCCTTTGCTGCATCTGTTCCACCATCTCGTTGCAAATTTCCTCCCGGAGCTGTATCTCCAACTGCAGCTTTTCTTGTCGTTCTTTTAAAAGCAGCGCTTTCATGGCTTCCACCACCTGGAGTAGCTCCTAGAAGACCACATCTATGAGATTTCCTGCACTTTTTAAAAAAGGGCCCAAATGCACCTAGAACACCTTGTGGGAAATGTGCAGCCATTAAGCTGCAATGTTAGAGCTGCCTTGTATCCTCACCTCCTTGCCATACATGGAGATGTCAGCTTCGTCTTCAGGACTGTCCTCAAGGTCCGAGTCAGCCTTGCCCTCTTTCTTTAAGCCAGGGGACACCTGAAGACTGTGCTCCTTGATGAATGAATGCAGGGATGGGATTCCCAGATGCACAGGTGGGGCATGCACAAGCTAGAGGGGGGAAAAAAAATCTTAATTGATTTCTTAGCTAGTTCCTAAGAGCTATTTTAAGATCGCCAGTCCTGCTGGGTGGTGGCCCATGCCTTTAATTCCCAGCATTCCAGAGGCAGAGGCAGGTGGCTCTCAGCCTGGTTTAATTGAGTGAGTTCTAGTACAGCCAGGACTACACGGTGAAACCCTGACTCAAACAAAAAATTGCTAGCCCAAAGATAATACAATTGTGTATGGCTTCTCACCTGGCTGGCTAAGGCTGAGAATTTGGCTGCATGGAGAGTTTCGTCATATGTAGATGCACAGGGATTCACATTGACAATCATACAGGAACGACCTCGACCTGTGAAGAAGCCTTGGAACACACGAGTCAACTTGCTGTCCCGGAAGGGAATCAGGTTCTGCTTTGACCTTGCACAGAATCAGATAAATAGCATTGTGAATATAACCACAGCCCTCGGTGGTGTGTGGGTGTGTATACCCAAGCACCACCCTCAGTGCTGACCTGGAACTGAACAGATGGCCAGCCCCAGGCCACCTCAGCCCACAGCTTACCGGTTCTGCTGATTCTGTCGCAGGGCAGCAATACAGCGGCCCAGGGTGTGCAGGGAAGTGTTAATGTTTCCTGCCTCCTTTAGCCGTTCACCACTTTTTTGATGTTTGCAGCGCTCTGAGCCAGCCAGATCACAGAGTGACAGTCTGGAGTAAAGCACGGGAGCTGATATAAGGAACTCAGCTGATATAAGGAACTCTAGGGGAAGGGTCTACCAAGTTGTTTGTACCAAAAGAAAGAAAAAAAGCAAGTTCCCTTCTGCCCCCATAACCACACAGCCATCTTGACCATCTTAATCAAATTTCTAAGTGAGAGAACTTACTCACTGATCTTGGGCACTATATCTCCTTCTCCCTGAAGGTGCAAGATTCTGATTGAGAATATACTGTGACTGAAAAGGAAAAGGGAGAAATTATGATCAGGTGGAGGGCGAAAGCTTTCTAGACACAGGAGTCATTTCTCACAGCTCACCTGCGACTAGAGTGCTGGTTCATGTGGGTGCTGGCAAAGCTCTGGTTCTTACGACCCACTTTCAAAAGTTTCCAGGCTTCCTCAACATCACGAACATGAATCCAGTTGAGGTCTGGAGCCAAGACAGTAAGGTGGGAACACTTGGGCTTTTTCTAATTTCGACACATCCCTCCAGGTTTCCTGCCAACCACCTCCACCTTTGCATACCTTTCACGTAAGGATTGCCGTTCTGATCCTCACACAGCCGCAGTGTCTGTCTCTTATGCTGATGGCTAGGTGGTTCTAACAGGTCATAAAGCAACTCATTGTAGATCTCAAAGAAGGAGATCCAGATAGAGAAGCGAATGTCTGCTGGAACACTTACTGGGACAGTGTCTGGCTGTGCCCATAACTGACTTGTTTCTGTGAGAAAAACCAACATGTACATGTAGGACATTGACCATGAAGCCTTACGTCTTACTCAGGTCTATAGGAACTTGGAAAGGTGAAGTTCAGGTTGCAGTCTCTGAGTTGGGAATAGGGAGTACCTTCCCACCCCTCCAACGACTGCCCTGCATAGAGCTCACTCGTGGTGCATACCAACCCCACCCCCAGCAACTGCCCAGCATAGAGTGCACTCATGGTACATACTATCCCTACCCCCAACAACTACCCAGCATAGAGCTCACTCGTGGTGCCTACCAACCTCACCCCCAACCACTGCCCAGCATAGAGCTCACTCGTGGTACATACCATCTAGCTGGCTGCTGCTGGTGAATTGACTGGTGGAAGACAGCCCAGCAATGCCACTGTCAAAGCTGTTGCTGGCACCTATCCGACTTTCGGCGTGGACACGTTTCTTCAAGGAGGTGGATAGCTCCTCCTGAAGGGGCATGGAGAGAAGATAAGCACTAATCTTTTCTAGAATTTGTACTATTTATCCCAACTTCATGAGCACTTCACCTCTTGGAGGCCTCCAATTAGCAAGGACAGCTTCTTTATTTCCTCTTGTCGAATCTGCTTGCTGTCTAGCCAGATTACCTCATTGGACAGCAAGGGCTTCAGATCAGGTGTTGGATGAAGCTGGCCTTGGAGACTATTAAAGATGAGAGCAAGGGACTGGGGCAGGATCCCCACATCCTTACTAGTACCTGGAATAATATTAGTAATAAGATCCTTTACTCCAGATATCAAAAGGAAGGATGACCTTAAGGTGCCACTAGTACCCTACTGAAGCTTCTCCTTACCTTGGATCGTGTAGGTCTTCCCAGAGTTGGTGACTCCGTAGGTGTATATGAGCCAGTTCTGCCCTCTGAGCACATCCTTTACCATCTCCTTCATGGTCAGGTTGAAGAAGGACACCTGGCCCACTTCTGGCCCAAATATCTAGAAACAGACGGGTTTCTCAGAGGCCACATCACATCTGCCATGTGTCTCTTGGGCAGGTCTAGTAGCCTTCTCTGGAGTACCACTCAGGCAGGTTTTCCCGATGGACTCCAGTTGTTCCTAAATGCTAAAGACGCCATCACCCCCTGCTAGCACAGTTCGTCTGAATTAAATACTTAGGGAAGGCTATTACGTGTAATGCTGTGCACACACACCAGGTTGTACAACTGGTTGTAAGCAAGGGTTTGGAGATGGTGGATCCAAATCCCAGTTCTGTCTTTACCACGGATCAGCTCTACAGCTTCCACAAAATTACCATCACTGTAACATGTGCCACAGTATTCTTATCAGGGAGAAGAGGAGCGATAGTAATAACATCAGTGGCAGTCCATGTACATAAAAGTATCCGACACACTGACTAGCACATAAAAAAATTCTTTACACATGTAAAGAACTCACACTCAAGTAGAAAGCTTTTAAAGAAGAAATAGATTTCCCCCTAAATGCTGGGAATTTGTTCATACACCAGTATTGCATACCTGGGAAAAGGTGAATTTGTGAGTGGCTTGACCAATTCCCCTCTCATTACTCTTCAAGGCAAAGGAGTCTTTGGGTGCCTGTAGCAGAAGGGTCTCTGTATTCTCAATACAGACACAGCCCTGGGAAGGTAGAAAGCAGAGGCTACTATAGCAAAGAAGCATCTCTCGGAAGTCTCTTTTGTACTACGTTATCCACCTTGAACCTTACCTGATCTTCCTGTCTCTCCAGCTCAGAAGTTAAGAACGGTCTGATTCGAAGATAAACTTTCATCTTCTCTGCAGTGTCCTCCATTGGAGCCTATAACAGAGTCCAGGGTTAAACCTCTAAACCAGAACAAACAGCCTAGATCCTAAGGCTCCCTCATTCCATGCTAAGCGGTCCTGTGCAGCTATTCTTTGGTTCCACAATCATTTCCAGCTCACAAGAACTTTGTCGCCCTTCCCTGTTTCAACACTGCCCTATAAACCTGGCTTGCTATATCAATGATCTAAGGTAGCATGGGTTGATGTTTGAAAACATCAACATGTAGCAAGCATGGTATGGTGGTGTGAGCTTGTAATCTCAGCACTCAGTAGTAGGTAGAGATGGGGGATCAGAAATTAAAGCCAGCCTTTACAAATACTATCTCAAAGTAAATAACTTTCATTTATTCTTTTGTTTGTGAAGGTGTTAGATACAATAGTCTGGAGTTATAGGCAATTGTGAGCCATCTAACATTGGAGTTGTGAAGCTAATTGGGTCATCTGAAAAAACAGGAAGGGTTCTTGACCCTGACCACCTTTTTAATTCTGATAAATACAATTTTTTTCAAAGCATGGTAATGAAAATTGGGTTAGTAAGATGTCTCACCTTGCTGAACAAGCCTGCCAACTTGAGTCCAATCACAGGAACCCACATAAAGAAGGAAGAGAACTGACTCTACAAGGTTATCCTGACTTCCACTTGTGCATACCCGCCATCACACATACATAAATTAACAATAATAAATAATGGATATGCACAAACCAGAGACTCGACTTTATCACTGAGTAGTTAGGAGACCATGAACAAATTCTGAGTGACTCACTGAAGAAGGAAGGTGACTGGTAGCCACTCCATTGATTCAGCAGATACTTAGAGAATGTCTCTGTGTTCCCAACACTGAATTCTAAGTAGTGAAAATGTACTTTATGTAGTGGACAGAGGCCAGAAACAACACTAAACATGTTGCCAAGCACAGGGCAACAAACTCTTGGCTCCAAACATCAACAGTGCTATAACTGAGAACTTTTGGTCCTGCAACAGAAAGACTAAGGCAATGGCAGCTACAATTATTAATGAAACAGGAATTCCGTTCTACCTACATAAGGCCACCATGATTCTCTGCAAATAATTGTATGTGGTGCTAACATCTGAACCTAGGACATACTGAACATGCACCCTCACACCTTCCGTCCTTGTATGATTACCTACCATTAATAGCCTGCATACTAGAGAAATAATATTATTCTTCCCAACTGAAAAAGCATGGTGCAACTACAGTTGGGATATTTCATGAATATATGCTAATAATATTCATATATATATATATATATATATATATTTTTTTTTTTTTTTTTGGTTCTTTTTTTCGGAGCTGGGGACCGAACCCAGGGCCTTGTGCTTCCTAGGCAAGCGCTCTACCACTGAGCTAAATCCCCAGCCCCTTGGTTTTTCAAGATAGGGCTTCCCTGGGTGGTCGTGGCTGTCCTGGAACTCACTTGGTCAACCAGGCTGGGCTTGAACTAACAGAGATCCGCGCTATTTTCTGCCTCTGTCAGGAATTACTAGCCTTTGATCTCATACTACCTTGTATAAATAACTGTTAAGCTGAAGATACCATTTTCTGCTCCTAAGCCACAGAACTCCTTTACCTGTTTGTCCTCCAGAGAGGCCGAGATGACAGAGCAATCTGACAACAGGTCCTTTCGGACCACAGACCTCAGATCTGCAGCTGTGGACTCTAACACGGGGGAGTCTGCAACATCCTCATCAGAGAGTAAGCCCACTGGCGGAGAAAGGATCCCGTGAGACATGACAAGCAGGGTCAGTCTATGTCTAAAAAGAGACAAGAGTAGATGGGTAGAACATTAACGCACAAAAACTGCAAACTTAGGTTAAACAGTCCCCTGGTTAAAAAGCGACGTCCTTGCTTTGGTCGAGACTATACACCTTTACAGCCAAGGGGAAGAGAATGAGAACAACTAAATCAGCCCGAAGCTGCATTTCTGAAGGTGAATAGGCACGAAGAACAGAAGGCCACGCTCCACAGAGGCTGTCCAGGCCTGCCAATGCATGTGTGTTTCAGATCCCAAGGGTACTTTTCCAAAGGGTACTCACTCCAAAGACCACGAGAACTAGGAAATTATGAAAGACCTAGGAGCTTTCTGAGGACTACGATATGCAAGCAACAGCTGATAACCGGAGTTCCATCCCCAATTGCACTCTGATAACCGGAGTTCCATCCCAATTGCACTCACCTGAAGACAGCCTGCTTCGCTGCTTCTCTGATTCCCAGCTTCTACCCAGCTGAGACCCACGACTCCTGCTACGGAGAGCACAACTCCGCCCACGAGGAACAGCTTTGTTCCTCATACAATGTTTTAAAATGCGCGCTGAGCTTATCCGACCAATCAGAAAGCGAAGCCTGAAGGAACCAATCAGCAAAAGGGAGTGAGCAGAGGCGACCGGAAGACCGTTTGCTTTCAATGTGGGTCCGGGTTACCAACTGTCACTTCCAAGGTGTTCGTTATTGGGTTCGTTTCACTTAGTTCTAAACCTAGGCGTTTCATTTCGGAGGCTTCAGCTTGTCCTTTATTAGTTAAAAAGAAAATTTTTCCTAGAGGGATTTCGCGTCTATTAGGAAACAGACCCACCCACATTACCCACGAGGCACCGCGAACGGACTCATACAGTTTTTCCCAGAGTTCCTCGCGTCTGTCGCAATCGTTGAAGACGTCGGAGCCAAAATGGCGACCGGGACAGGCAGTGAGTATCGGAGCAGCTTTTATGGTCAAGGCCTTTGTAGAGTCCAGACTAGGCATTCCATTTCTCAGGCACGAAAGGAGCGGAAGGAGTGGGTTGTTAGAGAGCGCAAAACTCAGACACCTGCCTTTCACGTCGCTTTCAGAACCACCACCTGGGGTTTTAACAGTGGTGGGAGGAATCGGAAGCTGGTGAAAAACAGCCTAGGAAGCCTTTGTGTGCTAGACGCTCTCTGGGGTAAAACATAAAGGTAGTATGAAGTGGCCAGCGACTCATTTGTTTATCTAACCAGGCTGTGAGAAGCAGTCGAAATGATTATCTGCTGATGTAGGCGTTTCCTGACACCGGGGGAAACTCATCTCGTGTATTTCAGCCATTTTTTCAGTTTCACCAACGAACTCTTTATACCCGACGATTGGGGGGAGGGGCTGAGATGTAAACAACTTTATGCAAAAAAGGAGGTGGGCAGTAGGAGCCGGTGGCCGATTGGAATCTTGGGAAATACGCCCGAGTTCAAACAATTTTAAAACTTTTTTTTTTTTAATGAGAACCTTATTTTAACGTAACACTGCCAGTTTCTTTCTTTTTTTTTTTTTTCTTTTGGAAGCAGAACACCTTGAAGCTATGGCATTTAAACACAATGTTCTATAAATGTGTATTCAATGAAAGCACCCTGGTCAATAATGGTAATATTTCATTGGAATGGTGAAAACTCAAGATTTGGTGATTATAATTGATAATAGTAGTTCACATTGTTCGAACTAATTTAAGATTTATTTGAGACAGGGTTTTATTGTGTGACTGATCCTGGCTGACCTGGAACACACTATGCAGACCAGGCTAGCCTCACAGAAATCTGTCTGCTTCTGCTTCCTGAGAACCAGAATTACCACTCCACAATTTGCCTGGGGTGTTGGTTTATATCAGACTTTTAGCTGTTCTGGGGCTCAGAACTAGTTCGGAGGTTGTTTCTGAGCTTTCTCTATTTCCAGAGCACAAGCTGCTGAGTACTGGCCCGACAGAACCATGGTCCATCCGAGAGAAGTTGTGTTTAGCATCTTCTGTTATGAGGAGTGGGGATCAGAACTGGTAAGGAATCTAAGATATCTGCCCTTTTTTTTTTTTTTTTTTTGGTTTTTTTTTTTTTTTTTTTTTTTTGGAGCTGGGGACCGAACCCAGGGCCTTGCGCGTCCTAGGCAAGCGCTCTACCACTGAGCTAAATCCCCAACCCCAGATATCTGCTTTTTTTTTTTTTTTTTTTTGGTTCTTTTTTTCGGAGCTGGGGACCGAACCCAGGGCCTTGCGCTTCCTAGGCAAGCGCTCTACCACTGAGTTAAATCCCCAACCCCAGATATCTGCTTTCTTGACCCGTTGGGCTGAGTATCTTTCTCTTTGTTCTTTTGTTTGTTTTTGTAACAGGTTTTCTCTGTGTGGCCATGGTTATCTTAGAATTCATCCTGTAGACCAAGCTAGCCTGAACTCAGAATGCCTGCCTCTGCCTTCTTAGTACTGGAGTTAAAGACATATGGGATCAGGCTAGCCAGGACTAAGTATTTTTCACCTCAGTGTATTCCTTAAGTTACCTTAAGCTTTATGTAGAGGTCAGCTTTACCAAAATACAAATCATAAAGCATAAAATGAGCCTACTGGCAGGGAAAATAGTGGTGGTTTCTTCTATTTTCACAAACTTGTGCAGCCGTCCCTGCAATTTAAGAAGTTTCTTTAATCTTTAAACTAAGTCTGGCTAGATAGATAGCTCAGAGTTTAAAAGCATTGGTTGCTTTTCCAGAGGTTGAGTTCAACTCCCAGAAACCACATGGTGTCTCACAACCATTTGTGATGGGATCTGACGCCCTCTTCTGGTGTGTGTGTGAAGATAGCAACAGTGTACTCATATACATAAAATAAGAAAGTCTCTACATTTACCACTCCCTCTCTTCCCTGAGCAATCTACTTTTCCTAGACTTGGCTATCCTTTAGGTATAATATGTAGTCTTCTGGGACCAGCTTTTTAGTCAGTTAACATACCACTCTTCAAGGTTTATTCACATGTAACATATGAATACTTTTCTAGTATTGGCCAGATGAAAACATGAACCAACCATCCCTTCCATACCCATGGAGACTGAGTCCCAGCACCCTTGAGGGGTAAAGATGGTGGTGGCTCAGTTCCTTTACATAAGATCCCATATTTGCATATAACCAACACCTGTCCTCCTGAATACTCCAGATTATCTCTGGATTATATTACCTAATGCAATGAAATAGCATGTGAATGGTTTAGGGCAGAGGAACCTGTGGGTGGTGACACTTTGGTAAACCTCTGTCTAGAAAAATATTTACATTATAATTCATAATGGTAGCAAAATTATAATTGTGAGGTAGCAACAAAAATAATGTTATGATTGGGGGTCACCACAGCATGAGAAACTGTAAAAGGGGACGAAGCTTTAGGAAGATTGAAGTCACTGGTTTAGGGCGTACAAGTACAGATAGCTTTTTGGTTTTGGACATGGCTGTAATGTCCCAGGCTGAGGAAATCCAAGAATGCACATCTCCTGGCTATGGACAGTCAACTACATATTCATTACCTGACATTTGGACTGCCACCTTGGGACAGAATTAGGTCTTCATATGGTAGCTCTAGGTCTTTTTCTCTCTTTCTTTCTTTCCTTCTTTCTTTCTTTCTTTTTTTTTTTGAGGAACTGCCAAACCATTTTCTTTATTATTTCAAAAATTAAGTATGTTTATCTGTGTATTGGGGTTATTTGGGCATATCAGTGCAGAATCCCTTGGGAGCCAGAAGAGGACATCAGATCCCCTGGAGTTGTAGGCAGTTATGAAACATCTGGCTGACATGGGTTTCTAGAACAGATTTGGAGTCTATGTGGAAGCAGCAAAATATGCTCTCAACCCCTGAGTCATTTCTTTATCCCTCCAAATTTTGGGGAGTACAGGTGCTGGGAGTGGAACTCAGAATTTGGTGCATGCTGGGTAAAGATTCTACCATCTATTTTTTTAAAAGGCAAGAGTCTCACTCTGTAGATCCGACTGGCCTCCAACTCACAGAGATCCTTCTACCCTGTCTTGTAAGTGCTAGGATTAAAGACATGTGCCACCATGCTCAGCAAAAAAAAAAAAGGGGGGGGGGTGGCCCAGACAAGTTCGGACCTTTGTTGGTGGTGATTGTTTCCTTCCTCCCTCCCTCCCTCCCTCCCTCCCTCCCTCCCTCCCTCCCTTCCTCTTCCTTCATTCCTTTCTTTTCTGACTGTCCTGGAACTCACTATGTAGATAGACCAGGCTGGCCTCATATTCAGATCTTCCTGCCTCTGCCTCCTGAGCACTGTGACTGGCTCAAACCTTTATTTCTTTTAGCTAAGCTAGTTTCAAACTCCCTATGTAGCTAGGATGACCTTAAACTCCTGGTGTTTCCTTTACCTCCTAAATACTGTGATTACTGGCATATACATTGAGTCCCAGTTTTCATAGTATACATCAAACCTTAGTTTCATGCATGCTAGGCAGGTACTCTGCTAACTATAGCCCCATCCTCTCCAGTTTCTTTTTTTGCTTCACTATATTTCTTTATTTTTATAGTAGCTATACTAGAAGTCATCTCATTTTCTTTTATGCTTACTGTATGATTGCATGTGTGTATGTATACTGTAAGTGGGGCCGGGCGTCAGAAGACCGCTTGCAGGATTTTCCACCTTGTGGGTTTATAGGGATCAAAGTCAGATCTTCAGACTTGGAGACAAGTGACTTTATCAGCTGAGGAATTTGTGTGTGCGCGTGTGGGTAGGTAGGTAGGTAGTCCAGGCTGGCCTAGATCTCTGATTTCCCCTTTTTAGCCTTCCAACCTGGAATTAAAAATGGGAGCCATCTCATCGAGTTGTTTATTGTTTTGGGTTTTTGTTTTTTGTTTCTTTGTACAGCCCTGGCTGTCCTGGAACTCACTGTGTAGACCAGGCTGGCCTCAAACTCAGAGATCCACCTACCTTCCTCCCTAAATGCTAGGAATAAAGGTGTGCAACAACGCTGCCTGGCATCCTTGACGTTGTTTTGTATGCATTTCTCTGATGAACTGTGTATGGGAATGAAGAAATAAAGCTTCACAGATGTGAAAAGCAAAGCTGTGAAAACAAGGTTTTGAGAAATGCATCTGGGGGTCAGGATGCCTATGACAAACTTGTGACCCTTCTGAGAGATACATCTGACGTCAGGGAACCCTGTGAGATGATAAAGTTTTGATGATCAAGATATTGAGGCAATTCTGACTAAGCTGATTAAGACAAAACAATAACAACTGTTCTGGGAAAGACCCCCCTACCCCTCCCTGTGGTAAATTCCAAGAACAACCACAAGATGTCATCCTGACCCTCCCCAACACCCAGTTCACCCCACCCCCCCCCAAAAGACTTAGCTCTTTCCCAGTGACTCTCCAAGGCCAGGTGTAGGGCTGGATGAGGAAAGCATCTAACTGAGCCAAGAACAGCCCCTTGGGCAGGCCAGCCAATACCTGACCAGATCCTTTGTCCTGTGTACTGCCAATGAGAAAAGGCCAGCTAACCCTGTCGCTGAAATCTGCTCTCTGCCCTGTGCTTTTTGGGTTCGAGGTTGCCTCTCCCTGCGTGGATGAGCAACCCCATGTACATGGATTAAAAACTTACACCCTCATGCTGTTGCAGCGTGTCAATCTCTGCTCTGTGAGTGGCACTCCTGAGGTATGGCCACTATGGGGTCTTTCAACAGTAATATCTTTCCGTGTGGTTCCTGGATCAAACTCAGGTTGTAGGGCTTTTAGAACAAGGTAAGCTATCTTGCTGGACCTGATTCTCTTTTCTTTTTTTCTCTTTTTGTAAGAGCATTTTATATCTGTATGAGCATTGCATATCTGTAGAGAAATTTATGATTTTTTGCAGGGGGTTCATTTTTTGTTTGGTCAAATTTCTTTAGTAATTGCATTGTATTTTATTGAATATTCTGGATCCTAATCCTTTGACTTTCTCCTTTTTGTATATTACCTTTATATTTTTTAAAAGAAACACTTTTTTTTTTTTCCCCTCGGAGCTGGGGACCGAACCCAGGGCCTTGTGCTTGCTAGGCAAGTGCTCTACCACTGAGCTAAATCCCCAACCCCAAAAGAAATACTTTTAATCACTTGTTTTACTTTGTAACGTGTATGCGCTTTGCTCGATTATATGTCTAACACCTGTGTAGGCTAGAAGAGGATGCAAGATCCCTAGAACTGGAGTTACAGATGGTTTCGAGCTACCATCTGAGTACTGAGAATTGAACCTAGGTCCTTTGGAAGAGGAGCCAATGATCTTTTTTTTTTTTTTGGTTCTTTTTTTCGGAGCTGGGGACCGAACCCAGGGCCTTGCACTTCCTAGGTAAGCGCTCTACCACTGAGCTAAATCCCCAGCCCCAACCAATGATCTTAAACACTAGCTTATCTTTCCAACCTGTCTTTATATACTTCTTTTGATTGGTATTGTTTACAGCACAAAAGTTTTGAAGATTTTTTTTTTCTTTTTTTTTTTTTTTTTTTTTTTTTGGATACATTGTCTTGGTTGTCTGACTGTCTGGAACTCAACTCTATAGACCAGACTGGCCTTGAACTCACAGACCTGCCTGCCAAACCTCAACCTCCCATGTGCTGGGATTAAAGGCATGAGCGGCCAGGCCCAGCCAAAAGTTGATACCACTTGGTTTCTTCTGTTACTTTGCTTGAGAGTCAGCTAGTAATATATGTTTTGCCTTGTTGTTTGCTTGTTGGTTTTTACTACTAAAATTTATGTTTTAAAAAGATGTATCTATTTATTTATTTATTATATATGGGTGCACTGTAGCTTTCTTGAGACACACCAGAAGAGGGCATCAGATCCCATTACAGATGGTTGTGAGCCATCATGTGGCTGCTGGGAATTGAACTCAGGACCTTGGGAATAGAGAGCAGTCAGTGCTCTTAACCGCTGAGCCACCTCTCCAGCCCAAGATTATGCTTTTTAAAAAGAGGAAAAGACCTCATTGGTTCACACCATGTAGTCTGTCTTACAGTTGCTAAGACTTAAGTTTGTCCCCTACCTCACCACCCAAAGCTGTCTGAGATGGAATTCTTGATCCCACCTCCTTCCTGGATTCAAATCCCAAATTCTGGGATTACAGGTATGCACCACTATATCTGGCTTTCCTTTTCTTTGGGGGGGGGGGCTTTGGGGGGGGTGTCTCACAATGTAGTCCTCCCTAGCTGGCCTGAACCTTCTTTTTGCCTTAACCTTCCAAATGTTAGGAATAAGGACCTTGGGAATAGAGAGCCATCTCTCCAGCCCTAAAAATTTTTTCTTAAACATCATTATTTTGTGTGTATCAGTCAGTGTTTTGCCTGCATGTATGTATGTACCATGTGCTTTTCTGGTGCCTTTGGAGGTCAGAAGTCATTGGATCCTCAGAGACTGGGACTTTACAGGTAGTTGTGAGTTACTGTGAATGCTGGGAATTAGGCCTGGGTTATCTACAAAAGCAACAAGTTCTTAACCAGGGAGCCGACTCTTCAGCCTATACTTTTGTTTCTAACTGTTTTTGGTACGAAGGTCAGAGGACATCTTTGTGGAGTTGGTGTTCTTCTTTGGGTTCCTGGGATCAAACTCAGATTATAAGGCTTTTAGAACAGGCAACTTTATCTGATCTTACTGGCCCTAATTTGTGTGTGTGTGTGTGTGTGTGTGTGTGTGTGTGTGTGTGTGTGTGTAAATGCAGGTGCTTTTGGAGGTCAGAAGCAATGGATCCCTATGGAGCTGTTGCATGCCACCTTGTACTGGGAACTGAATTGAGGTCCTCTGCAACAGCGTTGCATCGTCTTAATCAATAAGTGATCTCTCTAATCCATTTTTGTTCTTACAACAGTCTGGCTCTATAGTCCTTGCTATAACTTACCGTGTAGCTGACTACTTCCCGGAGGTTAGAATTACAGCCATACTCCATACAGAATACCACTACTCTGCCTGGTATTTATTAAAGGCAGGACCATAATCACACAGAATAGCCTCAGACTCACAGGTATTGTCTTGCCTCAGCCTATCAAGTTGCTAGGATTATAGGTGTACACCGCCATTCCCAACCAACCTTTCAATTTTCTTAATATGTCTGAATATGTGTCTTGAACTCATTGTTGGCCCAGCTTGACCTAGAAATCTTAGTGGTTCTTCATTATGGAACCAGAACTTGTGAATCAAGGATAGTCTTGAATTTGATCCTCCTGTCATACCCAGCTCAAATATAAAGTAAAATCTATAGCTAGTGTGGTGTCTCACACCTTTCCCAACTAGAAATGGGGAGATAAGAGGATCAGGAATTCTAGTGTACCCCAAATTACATGAGACATTTCCTTAAGAAAGAAAACAAGGGGCTGGGGATTTAGCTCAGTGGTAGAGCGCTTACCTAGGAAGCGCAAGGCCCTGGGTTCGGTCCCCAGCTCCGAAAAAAAAGAACCAAAAAAAAAAAAAAAAAAGAAAACAAAACCAAAAAAGCAAACCATAGGCCAGAGATAAAGGTTGGTTGGTAGAGTATTTACCTAATATCCTTAAGCCTCTGGGTAAACTAAACTGGATGTTAACGTATGTTTCTGGAATCTTAGCTTATAAGAGGACATAGAGGCAGGGGTTCAGAAGTTCTAGTAGGTCAGGGTAGCCTGGATAACATGAGACTCTGACCAAACACAACAAAACCTCATAAATTTTAACTACTGTTTATAAAATTTCAGCACCAGTCAAAATTTTTTCTGCAACTTTTGCCTTTGTGTGTATAGGTGTTTTGAGACGATTGCGCTGACTGACCTAGAACTTACCTTGTAAACTAGACTAGCCTTGAGTAGTCTTCTGTTTGTGCTTCCAGAGTGCTGGGATGGCAGGTATACATCTCCATACCTGGTCAACTGTTAAATTTTTCAAACAACTTTCTAGAGATATTTCTGCCTTTAAAAACAATCAAATCTGGTGGGGATTTTTTCTCCCTCCCAAATATAGTTGATATTCAACAATTCAAAAAGAAGGCATCATTGTAGCTTAAATTGTTTTGTATTTTAATATTTAATAGTATCACATATTTCAGTCATAAAATTTGGGGATCACTGAGTCCTTTACTTGAAGCAATATATGTCTCCACTGAAATATCTTTTGTTGGTTTAAAGGTTTGGCTTTTGTTACTAGCTTCCAAATCTCTATGTAGATCCAACCCATGTGATCGTGACCTCAAGATTTTATCTGTCTGCTGATTGTTGGGATTATTTGTATGCACTGACATAGTTAGATAACATTTAATTACACAAAGTTGTGCAAAGATTGACTCTTCTAATTCGGTGGCTATGACTTACTTGTCTTTGTTCGTGTTGTTACTTTTCCCCCCATTAATTAACTAACTTATTCACAGTTGCAGCCCTCACACCTGTTCCCAGTCTTTTCCACATGAACCTTCAACCCATCCCATCCTCCCTTTCACCTCTGAGAAGGGGAACCTGCACCTCAAGTCACTGCAGGACTAGGTCATTTCTCCCATTGAGGCCAGACAAGACAGCCCAGTGAGGGGAGCAGGATCCACATTAGGCAACAGAGTCAGGATAAGCCCTCGCCCCATTTGTTGGGGAACTTGCATGAAGCTTTTTGGTTGGTGGTGGTGTTACTTTGATATGGTCTAGTGTTTATAGTTTTTCCTGTCAGGAAGATAGTGAAGGTGTTTAATATATTTAAAGAGCCTGATTGATAGAAATGCTCTTGGGGGATTGGTTTGTTTGGTTTATTTTTGACATAGGGTTTTACTTTGTTGCCTTGACTGTCTAGCTGGCCCTGTAGACCAGTACCAATACTCAGGTGATTTTTGGGCAAGGGTTGTGGGTTGGGGGATATGGCAATGAATACAAGGTCTGATACTGGCTAGTCTGATACTCATTATGTAGCTCAGGATAGCCTCAAACTTCTGATAGTTCTCCTGTCTAGCTCTCCTGTTTGTTAGAATCCTAAATATATATTGTACATAGTCAAAAAAAATGCTTAAAAACAGCTGAGCATGGTGGTTCATGCTTTTAACCCTTGCCTGCAGGATTCTGAGGTAAGTTGAAGACCAGCCAGGGCTACAAAAGGAGTTCCAGGTCAGCCAGGGCTGTTCCATCTTCTTAAAAAAAAAAAAATTAAGTGTTAATAAAGGTATTTAAATACAGTTTCACATTGAGGGTTTAGAGAGAAAGGGATTATTCAGAAGGAAAAGTGAGAGTGGGGTGTAGGCTTCACAAAAAGCAATCCTAAAAGAAAGATATATTAAGTGTCGGTACTGGTGGGGCTGGGGATTTAGCTCAGTGGTAGAGCGCTTGCCTAGGAAGCGTAAGGCCCTGGGTTCGGTCCCCAGCTCCGGAAAAAAAAGAACAAAAAAAAAAAAAAAGTATCGGTACTGGTTTCTCACAGGGGATGATGGAAAAGCTAATTTTAAGAGTTCATTAAAGATTTAACGTTGCATTTTTATTTATTGTGTATCTATGTGTATATTGCTGTATGCAAACCACTTTGGGTGGTGTGGAGGTTGGAGAAGAAATGTAGGAGTCGATGGTCCTACCCTGAGATACAGTAGGTTGTAGGATCCAGGGTGGAGTTAGGGTCAGGCTTGGCAGCAAATGTCTTACCCACTGGGCCATTTCACCAGCCCCTGTATTGCTTTTTAAATAGTTAAATACGTCAGGTACTCCAGAACTAGAGGTATAGCTGTGGGGGAGCACTTCCCTAATGCGTGAGTGAACCTCTGAAAAGTAGGTAGACAGAGTTAATAAAGGAAAGGTATTCTAATACTTCTTAGTAACAATTCTTTATTCTATGTGATCTGTAAACTTTGAGTTCAGTGTACCTCAAGGCTTTTCTCATTTTGTAGGGTATCAGTTAGCAGAGCAATCAAGCCCTTTGCTGAACCTGGCCGGCCTCCAGACTGGTTCTCTCAAAAAGTAAGTTACCAATCAGATTTTCTTTTATACTCACTGGAATATGAAATTGGTTAATTACCAGGTTTTGTCTTGTTGCTTACAAGGTTTTCTATATCATGAAGGGGAAAATAACTTATAATGCTATAAGCTGGGTGTATTGGTACATACCTGTAATTCTAGCAGTTGGGAGCTAGGCAGGAGCATGTCAACATGTGTGAGACTAGCCTGGTTTACATGCTGAATTTCAAGCCAACCAGGGCTACATAACAAAACCCAGCTTCAAGAAAACTGAAGGAGAGCTGGAAAGATAGGTGGCTCAGCAATTAAGAGCACTGACTGCTCTTCCAGAGTCCTGAGTTCAATTCCCAGCAACCATATCCATCTGAAATAGAATCCGATGCACTCTTCTGGTGTGTCTGAAGGCAGATGGTGCACATAAATTCATGCAGGCATACATAGGTACAAAGACAAAAAATAAAATTTTAATTTAACAAAATTTAAACTTAATAAGTAAAATATTTTTTAAATTACCAAAATTAGAAACAAAAGAAAATGCTTTTTTTTTTCTTTTTTTCTTTTTCTTTTTTTTTTTAAATTTAGTAGTAGTTTTGTGTGTGCATGTATCAAGGTCAGAGGATAACTTTTGGGAATCAGTTTTCTCTTATCCTGGTTTCTGGGAATTGAGTTCAAGTTGTGTCTCATAGCAAATACTTTTTTACTCATTGAGCCATTTTACCAGTCCCAGACACACAGTGAGTCCTTTGAAGTAGGGTTTCACTATGTTTCCCTGGTGGTCATAGAACTCACTGTGTAAACCAGGCTAACCTTGAATTCAGAGATCCTTTGCCTCTACCTCCCACCATGACCAACTAAAACTTCACAATCTTAAATAGCTTTCTTTACTAAGTCTTGTTATTCTGTTGTTGAAACCTCTTTCCGAGCTTGCTTATCACATGTTTCTTCTTTCCTTTTATAGCATTGTGCTTCTCAGTATTCTGAGCTCTTAGAGACTACTGAGACTCCAAAGTGAGTATAAACTCTGTTTGGTTGGGAAGTGTTCACTGTGGAAATATATCTTATTGGGTGAGAAAAGTATAGCAGGTGTTATTTATGATTAAATGGTAGAAAAAGCTCAAAGAATACAACTGGAAACAAATGACCTCTTAAATTTGTATTTATTGTTTGATTTTCCACAGACGAAAACGGGGTGAAAAGGGAGAAGTGGTAGAAACTGTTGAAGATGTTATTGTTCGCAAACTGACTGCTGAGAGAGTTGAGGAACTGAAGAAAGTCATAAAGGAGACACAGGAGAGATACAGGTAGTTATTGGGTGATTTGGGGGTGGTGTTGGAAAGACATAAAGGCTGACTTCTGGTACACACAAGATGAAGTTGGTGTTTGTGGGTGACAGGGTCTTACTGTATGTCCTGGCTGGCCTGATCTCTCTCTATCTATAGATTAAGCTGGAGATCCATCATCCTCTGTGATGGCAGATGCTTTTAATCCTAATAGTTAGGAGGCAGAGGCAGGAAGATCTCTTGAGTTCAAAACCAACCTGGTCCTCAGAGTGAGTTTTAGGACAGTCAGAGCTACACAGATAAACCCTGTCTCAAAAGACCAAAAAGAAAAAGAGAGAGAGAAATCGAGTTAAAATGCTGGGTGCATGGTGTGTCTGTAGCAGCTACTCAGGAGTTTAAAATGAAAAGGTTCCTTGATACCACAAGTAAGAAGCTCTAAATGTGGGTTATAGTCGGTGGTGACTACACAGCTCAGTGGCAGAGATGAAAGGGGACGACTGTGCTTCAGTCAGGTGGAAGGAGAGAACCTGTGACTTCATGTACTGTGGAATGTGTCCGCCTGTACTTGTATGTGCACATATACACCAATAAATTAATAAAAGGGTGTGGTGGCTCATGCTTGTCCCAACATTTGGGAGACCAAAACAGGGAAAGTTCTATAAGTGTGAGCCTGGCTTGAGCTACAGAGGAAGACCCTGTCTTAAACACAGAGATTTTATAAACTAAGAGATTGTGAAGAGAACTGCTCTCTGCCTCTTTGTTTCTATAGGCGTCTGAAAAGAGATGCAGAACTAATTCAAGCCGGGCACATGGACAGCAGACTGGATGAGCTCTGCAGTGACATTGCAATGTAGGTTCCATCTGTGTCTGTCAGAGCGCCGTTTTCTGGTGCATTGGGAACTGTGGAGAAAGCCAGAGCTGGTGGACATACTCAACTCCGTTCCTTTTTTAGGAAAAAGAAATTGGAGGAGGAAGAGGCTGAAGTAAAAAGGAAGGCCACAGATGCTGCATACCAGGGTGAGCTGCATTTATAGTTTACTTTAGTGCTTCTGTTAGTTAACACGTGACCATGCGGTTCTGCATGCTAATGACAATTGGATGTGATGGCCACTGCACAGTGGAAACTTAGCTGTTGAATGCTTTCTAATGTTTAATCTACTATACTAGCTGATGTTAACTTGCAAAATGTATCATGCCCCTCCTTTTTCCCCAAAACATTCTTTTTGTTTTTCTGCTAGGGATTGAACTGAGGGTCTTGTACATGCCTGCTCAAGTTAGAGCTGCAGGTGGCATTAGATAAGCAAGCTTTTATTATCAGAAGGAAGGCCACTGTACTGGATGGCTTTCACAAGTGTCAGAAGCTGACATCAGTTCTTTCATCTTTGTATTTTCCGTTAACTAGTTTTGTCATGTCCCGTGTTTTCCCAATCGTAGACTATGGTTCAAGCCCACTCTCTTAGGCTCCTGACTGATTGCTAAATTATAAGGCAGTTAAAACTTTACCTGTTCTAACATTTGAGAGAACGTTAATGCTCAATCTATGGAGCAAACTGGCAGGGAACAGGAAATACCTGCAGATTTATTGTGTGCATGTGCACAGAAGTTTCATAAAGTGTTTGTCCCTCCCGGTGAGTGTGGAGCCCAGTAGTACACCCTCGCCTAGCACGCATGAGACTTGGTCTCTAGCACAACAAACAACTACAGAGAACGGAACCATTCCTGTTCTCTTTTCTACCACAATAAACCATCTTTTATGTTCAAGAAGAAATACTTCAAAAAATGAGGTCTCTCATACTCTCTAGGTCTACAGTTTACTTATAGGACTCACACACATGGTAATGGTAGACTGAACAAAATTTACTGTTTTATTTTTTATTCTCTTTATATATTTTTTTTTCTTTTCTTTTCAAGATAGGGTTTCTCTGTTTAGCCCTGGCTGTACTGTAACACACTTTGTTTGTAGACCAGGCTGGCCTCCAACTCAAAGAGCCACTTGTCTCTGCCTCCCAAGTACGCCGCCACCACCGAGCTTTCATTTTCTTCTTCTTTTTTTTTTTTTCCTTTGTTTGGAAGTGGAAGCACAGCTTAAGTGTGATTGGTATGTGTGGACAAGTTGTAAACGTCCATTCTCTCCTACCAAGTGGTTTCCTGAAATTGGCCTTAGATCATCAGTCTTCATAGCAAGAACCTTTACCACTGAACCATCTTATTAACCTTAATTAAGGTTCTAGAACTCAGAGGCCAATAGAAGGTCAAACGTGGAGTGAGGTGGTACACAGCCTTATTCCTAACATTTGGAAGGTTAAGGCAAAAAGAAGGTTCAGGCCAGCTAGGGAGGACTACATTGTGAGACACCCCCCCCAAAGCCCCCCCCCCCAAAGAAAAGGAAAGCCAGATATAGTGGTGCATACCTGTAATCCCAGAATTTGGGATTTGAATCCAGGAAGGAGGTGGGATCAAGAATTCCATCTCAGACAGCTTTGGGTGGTGAGGTAGGGGACAAACTTAAGTCTTAGCAACTGTAAGACAGACTACATGGTGTGAACCAATGAGGTCTTTTCCTCTTTTTAAAAGCATAATCTTGGGCTGGAGAGGTGGCTCAGCGGTTAAGAGCACTGACTGCTCTCTATTCCCAAGGTCCTGAGTTCAATTCCCAGCAGCCACATGATGGCTCACAACCATCTGTAATGGGATCCAATGCCCTCTTCTGGTGTGTCTGAGGACAGAGACAGTGTACCCACATACATAAAATGAATAAATAAATAAATCTTTTTTTTAAAAAAAAGCATAATCTTAAGTTGCTGAAGAAGATATTGAGAAGTATGTAAACCATTTACTACAACAAGGACCTTTGAAATAGTTAAGTAGTTAATTTGTTTAGTGTGAGAGTTGCCCTTAGTTTGAAAAACTAAACTAAAAAATATTTCTAATCACTACTTCAAGGTATAACAGTGGCTGGTTTCACTTATTTAGTCCTGAAGATTTCATCTGTTGCTCATGTTCTAGCTCGGCAAGCAGTGAAAACACCTCCTCGAAGGTTGCCAACTGTGATGGTCCGCTCCCCTATAGACTCCGCCTCCCCAGGAGGTGATTATCCACTTGGAGACTTGACTCCAACCACTATGGAAGAGGCTACCTCTGGAGTGAGTGTATTTGCATTTATTGAAATTGATTTGCAAAGGGACAATAGCCAGCAGAGAGCTGAATAATAGGAAACCACACTTTTTGCCTAGAAGCAACATCTCTTGGTCAAAAACGCTAAAGACTTAGTTTCTTACACACTCTTCTAACATAAATGGACTGAAAAGTGTTGAGAATTCTGACTTGTTGAGAGATAGGTAAAAGACTATGTGAATTATTTGTCAATGTATTTAGTCTTATAAAATTTCTGATGAAGAAAGAGACCATTTCTTTATGAATATAAAAGTGTTAATGGAGTTTAAGAATAACAGGTTGGACGGAATAATTGGGTTGTGGGTTAGAGTGAGTAGAAGAGAAAATACTGTGGGTAGGAAGAGTAGACGGTTTCTGGTCATTTCTATTCAGAACTAATAAAACAATAGACACACTAACCTGTCCAGATTAGTAGGGAACCTTCCATAGTTTGAAAAGTCAGATAAAGGCTCTCTGTTGTCTCTTAGGTAACCCCTGGGACTTTGCCGAGTACCCCAGTCACCTCGTTTCCTGGGATTCCTGACACCCTTCCTCCAGGCTCTGCACCCTTAGAAGCCCCCATGACCCCAGTAACAGATGATTCACCCCAGAAAAAGATGCTTGGACAGAAAGCAACTCCACCCCCCTCCCCTCTGCTGTCAGAGCTCTTGAAGAAGGGCAGCCTCCTGCCTACTAGCCCCAGACTGGTATGGAGACTTCTGTGGGTGTTTGAGAGCTGTGGTGATTTAGTACTTGGAAGGGAATGCCTGGGCCCTAAAAAAAGACTTGGGGGAAAAAAAAACAGCAACCTAAAAAAGAATAAGAAAAAAGAAAACAGGAAAAAAATATCGTAGTTAAAGGTTAACTTAAAAAAATGCATTAAGTTGATCCATGGATCCTACAGTATCTGAATGATAAGTCATTGTGGTTTTCTTCCCCTAGAGAACTCTTGACACTTAAGTTCTGAACATTATAGTTTAGAATTTCCCTTCTATCTTGAATTATTTTCTGTGGATACTAGGATTTAGTTTCAAGAGGTTTGGTTGACTTCTGGAGTGTGGTTTTTTGTTTTGTTTTGGGGAAAGCAATAGTGAGAGAGCTTGAGAATAGCCTTGGCCTCTGTTCTTCCCCATAGGTGAATGAGAGTGAAATGCCCGTGCCCTCTGGCCATCTGAGCAGCACAGGGGTTCTCCTGGAGGTAGGCGGGGTTCTTCCCATGATCCATGGTGGGGACATACAGCCAGCAACCAGTGCAGTGGCAGCCTCCCCCGCTGCCTCAGGTAAGTCACTGTCTATGCTCTTCAGGCTTTGTACACAGAACCAGTTGCAGTTTTCAGACTTTGTTTTGGAGATAGTTTTCTATTAAACAATGTAGTATTTGAGATTATTGATCCATTGCATGTGTAAAATATTGATAGCTCTACCACATATAGGTGATGATCAAAGAAACAGTAAAGTTCCTAGTGAAGGTATTTCTTTGTGTCTTGCAAAATGTGGAAATTTGCCAAAGGTCTGTGAGGTGATGAAATAAGGAAGGAGGTTGAGGACTGGAGATCTGGGCTTGAATCTCGAGTCTTCTATACTATTTGATCTCGTGACTTTGAATAGATAACTATTGAGACTCTCCTATTTTATTAATGTTGACAATATATTAGTGCTTATAAATTTATGGAAAGATGCTAGAGACCCTGGAGATTATAAAATAAGGGTAAGAGATTTAGAACCCAAAACCTAGTTTGAACCTCAGATCTGTAACATTTATTGGTTTTGTTACGTTGGAGAGGCATCCTAACTCTTGAGACTCAGTTTTCTTTTTTTACTGATGGTGGCATATGTACTTCACAGGGATGTGTTAAAAATTAAATAACAGAAAATGTGAAGCAAAAATAGTAATAACATAAACACTAGAGATGGGTATTTGATTAATATTTTGAGCTTGGGCGGTATACAGTGTGCTGAATCTCAGCAGAAGTGGCAGTGAATCTCAGCAGTTTTTTGTGTGTTTTTTGTTTTTGTCTTTTTGCTTGTTTGTTTGGTTTTTGGGGACAAGGTCTTGATGTGGACCTCACGCTCTTCAGGATTTTGCTCTGTAGTCATTGACCTATCCTTCTTTAGCCTCTTGCCTGTCAGACCAGTGGTTTTATTTTATGGTCAGTGACTGCTTCTTTTTGTTCAGAGAAAATGACCACCCATCTTTAGTATGTACAGTGTATACTGGCACTTGGGTTCGTTCCTATCTTGGAAGACCTTAGGTAATGTTAAAGAAAGGAGGGGTGTAAGTGATATCTTATTCAACACAGAATTTACTTTTGTTCTTTGAAAAAATTCTTAATTAAGTCCTAGAGTGGCTGTTGCTTCTTGTTCATGTGCTGTCTGCCCTCATTTTGTGTACTTCTTTATCTGTCAGGTGCTCCCACTCTCTCCCGGCTTTTAGAAGCTGGTCCCACACAGTTCTCCACTCCTCTTCCTTCCTTCACTACTGTTGCCAGTGAGCCTCCAGTTAAGCTTGTGCCACCCCCTGTAGAGTCTGTGTCCCAGGCTACCATTGTCATGATGCCTGCGCTGCCAGCACCGTCCTCTGCTCCGGCTGTCTCCACTCCTGAAAGTGTAGCTCCAGGTGCGTCCCTGACCCACGCCCTGAGCAGCCACTGGACCAAACTTTAGAGAAAGATGGCCAAGACCATGACCTCCCATCAGATAGACCCCTCTGTTCTCCTTGACTTGGACCATCTTTATCCTTAGGAAACAAGGGTGGAAGTGGGTGTGCTTGTGGTTGGGTGGGGCAGGTTAAGTGCAGAAACATAAGCAGGCTTGAGACTGTATTCTCACTTTACTTTGTAAATGAGACGAGGGAGGAGAAAACATGGGCAGAAGTACGCTTTTGACCTTAGTGTCTACAGTTCTGGTATGGTCTCTGGGTGGTCACTTAGTACTGGATAAGCTTCTAAGTTGCCTTTTCTTTTTGTTCATCAGTGAGCCAGCCTGAGCCCTGTGTTCCCCTGGAAGCCGTGGGGGATCCACAGACTGTGACTGTTTCCATGGATAGCAGTGAAATCTCCATGATCATTAATTCCATCAAAGAAGAGTGTTTCCGCTCAGGAGTAGCAGAGGCTCCTGGTGGATCAAAGGCTCCAAGCATAGATGGGAAGGAAGATTTAGATCTGGCTGAAAAGATGGATATTGCTGTGTCTTACACAGGTGAAGAGTTGGACTTTGAAACAGTTGGAGACATCATTGCCATCATTGAGGACAAGGTAACTATTTAGCAAAATCCTAAAAAGTCTCCTGGGTACCACTCTTCTTGTCTTTGTCTTTCTGCTTTCTCATCTTTGTGGTCTGATGCACTACATCCCTTCCTTTCCACTGCCCTTACTGGTGTGTGTAGCACAGCTGTGTGCACTTGCTGTCCCACGAAGGGGAAGGGTAGAAAGCCGCTGCGGACTCAGCATCTCACTCTGAGCTGTTAGACCGCACGACTTGGCCTTTCCTGTGTTCTCAACAACTTGTATATTGTGGGGCAGGTGGATGACCACCCTGAAGTGCTGGATGTGGCAGCTGTAGAAGCAGCATTGTCGTTCTGTGAAGAAAATGATGATCCTCAGTCCCTGCCTGGCCCTTGGGAGCACCCTATCCAGCAGGAGCGGGACAAGCCAGTGCCTCTTCCAGCACCAGAGATGACAGTCAAACAAGAGAGGCTAGACTTCGAGGAGTCAGAAACCAAAGGGATCCATGAACTGGTGGACATCAGGGATTCAGGTGTTGAGATAAAGGTGGAACCTACAGAGCCAGAGCCAGGCATGTCCGGGGCTGAGATCGTAGCTGGAGTTGGTCCAGTCCCAAGTTTGGAGCCACCAGAACTCAGGAGTCAAGACTTAGATGAGGAACCTAGAAGTTCTGCAGCTGGAGAGATGGGTGAGGCAGACGTTTCCAGTGGGAAAGGCGAGGAAAGGCCACTTCCGGCTGTGAAGACAGAGGTATTGAACACAGATGGGCTGGGAAGAAAGGGGGCGGGCTGGGACTTAGGCAGGAAGTAAGAGCTTGGATGCTTGAATTCCTGAGTTCCGACATGTGGCACACACCCAAAGCCACAGGCCGTGATCAGTGCCGTGTTGGCCCTGTCCTTCTGCAGTAAGCTTTAAGATGGGAGACGGGTAGGCACTGGGGTTTCTTCTGTGGTCTCATCGACACTGGAGAATAGAAGTGTGGGAGCTTTGACAGTTTGTCAGTAACTAGGGCACTTACTCTTTTTTGGTCTTCAGGCGTCCCCTGAAAGCATGTTGTCTCCATCACATGGCTCAAATCCTATTGAAGATCCTTTAGAGGCAGAGACTCAACACAAGTTTGAAATGTCAGGTAAATAAAGGACAGGAAGTTTGAACTGTATCTAACTTGAGTTCTTTTCCTTTGACTTCCCAGGGATTGTGGGTTGTGGGCAAGTAGAGGAGGTAGGACAGGACAGCCTGGAAAGAAAGGAGAGCTGCAGGGGAGACTCGTGGTCCGTAGGAAGGGGAAGGCTAAGGTGCAAAATCATCAGGCAGTCTCTCTCTCCTCTGCAGACTCATTGAAAGAAGAATCAGGGACTATTTTTGGAAGCCAGATAAAGGTATTTCAGACTCTTTTTATTCTTCTTGCCATGTGATTAGATTTTCCCACAGTACTACCTTTTTAAATGAATTTTAGAAATTCATAAATTCATTTCTTTATCTTCTGGTAAAACTGGTAAGAAGTTACATGAAGAAAAGCCATAGTGGCCATTCTAACCTACTGGGAGTACTAGAGCAATATGTGCTTCCCCTGTGAGAGTTGTAAAGATCACGGAGTCCTTTCTGTTTGTAATGCAAGAGAAGTTATGATACATCCAGAATAAAATGGAGTGAGTAGAGGTGCCAGGAAGAGCATAGAGGAGTAGATTATAATTTAGACTATGGAAAGAGAATAATCTGGTGTCATTTTAGAATTACTAAAGTAGTAGTAACAAATTTAAAGTAATGTGAGGTGAGCTTGCTCCATCAGAAAAGACATGAAATAAAACTATTTTTGGTGACTTTGTATCCAGGGTCAGAGTTCCTTTCAAGAGCAAGGGGAAAGAAGGAACGCCTCTTAGCTTAGTCTTAAGTAAGTAGCTTTTTTTTTTTTTTTTTCCTTCCTTTCAAAAAGATCCTGGGCTTTATTCTTTGTCCAGGTTCTAAATTGTTACCTGACTCAGTCAGTTAAGTAGAGGGTAGTATAAGTGATAGGGGGCTCAGCCACAAATCAGTGTGAGGCCATTTCTAGAGCTGACCTAACCCCACACAGATGTCATTTAATAGTACCTTGCTGGGGGCTTTGCTTGCATTTGCTGACTAATGCACCTTATATCTAAGGACGCTCCAGGTGAGGAGGAGGAGGAGGATGGAGTCAGTGAAGCAGCTAGCCTGGAGGAGCCTAAGGAGGAGGATCAAGGCGAAGGCTATTTGTCTGAGATGGACAACGAGCCCCCTGTGAGCGAAAGCGATGATGGCTTTAGTATACATAATGCCACACTGCAGTCACACACTCTGGGCGACTCCATCCCGAGCAGCCCCGCCTCCTCGCAGTTGTGAGTGTCCGATTCTTCCTCCCTTTTTGATTTTTAGGTGGGCTTACGTACTCCATCCAGGCTGCTGAGTGCTGAGATTACAGACATACCCCTACACCCCACCGTCCGTCCGTCCATCTGCGCGCGCGCGCGTGTATGTGTGTGCGTGTGTGTGCATGTGTGTGTGTGTGTGTGTGCGCGCGTGCTCGAGTGTGTGCGCAAACTTGCGCACGAAGCACCCAGTGTACACCCCCCCCAAGTCCCCCCACCCCCGCACTGAACCCAGGAGCCCTTGAGTGGTAGGCAGGCAGGCAAGCATTAGACTGTTGAGCCTTGGAACAAATAAGAGAAGCAGGACTTTTTTCCTTGTGCTTAGTAGCACTCTTGTATCTATTTCAGTTCCGTGTGCAGTGAAGATCAAGAAGCAATTCAGGCTCAGAAAATATGGAAGAAAGCCATCATGCTTGTATGGAGAGCTGCAGCCAACCATCGGTGAGCAGCATTGCCAGCTCCTCGCTGTCAGCTTAGGAGACTATTTGAGTAGGCTGTGACGGCTTATGACGGTGTGGATTCTTAGTGTCTTGTGCTACGTGGAGTACACGCTCTCCTTGCCTCTGGAGGGCAGATCAGTAGTAAGCTGTTCTCTCTCTCTCTCTCTCTCTCTCTCTCTCTCTCTCTCTCTCTCTCTCTCTCTCTCTCTCGGACAGGTATGCCAATGTGTTCCTGCAGCCTGTCACAGACGACATAGCTCCTGGCTACCACAGCATTGTGCAGAGGTGAGCCACCGCCCGCCACAGCTGCCTTACAATTTGTGTACACTTCAGGGAATTTTGCCTTAGGTAGTACATCTAAAGTAAGGGTGGGTTTTTTCGTGTTTGTTTTGTTTTTTGTTGGTGGTGTTTTGTTTTGAGACAGGGTTTCACTATATATAGCCTGGTTGGTCTGGAAAACTCTAGAACAAGCTAGCCTCAAACTCACAGAAAGTCATTTCTACTTCTGCCTCCCAAGTGCTGAGCTTGTTAGAGGCTCCGATTGCAGTGGCTGTATTATCATGAACAGTGAATTAACACCTGCCATTACTTTTCTTGATGCCCATTACGCAGATTGACTTTTTGGGGAGTTGAGTACATGCTAATTTTATAATGGACTGATGTTTAAATCTTGGTACTGAAGGTATATATGAACAGGGCTATATAGTAATACTAGATTTGGAAATTCAGGTTAATCTTCCTTTCCATGGCCAATTACCCTTTTTATTTACTTATTTAGGCCTATGGATTTGTCAACTATAAAGAAAAACATTGAAAACGGACTGATCCGCAGCACAGCCGAGTTTCAGCGTGATATCATGCTGATGTTCCAGAACGCTGTTATGTACAATAGCTCAGACCATGATGTCTACCACATGGCAGTGGAGATGCAGAGAGACGTCTTGGAACAGATCCAGGTACATTGATGCTCATTTCTGTTCGGTAAGCATGAAATGCAGGGAAGAATTGATGACTTTTACTTGTAATAGGCATCAGGAACAGTGGTCAATGTTCTTTCTTATTGAAGTTGTGTAGATTTGATTGGTTTGATGGAAGAATTATGATACAAATTCTGTCTTGGGCTGGAGAGATGGCTCAGCGGTTAAGAGCACTGACTGCTCTTCCAGAGGTCCTGAGTTCAATTCCCAGCAACCACATGGTGACTCACAACCATCTGTAATGAGATCTGACGCCCTCTTCTGGTGTGTCGGACGACAGCTACAGTGTACTTACATACATACAATAAATAAATCTCTTTTTTTTTTAATTATTATCTTTCTTGGGCAAATGAATTCAGCTTTTGAAGGTTTTTGTTGTTGCTACTGCTCTTGTTGGTAAGGATCTAATAAACTAGTGCTTCACAAGGCTGCACAAATATGGTACCTCTGAGCTATATCACATCCCTACCATACCCAGTTTATTCATGTTAGGAATCAGGCCCAGGGTTTCATGTATGCTAGACTAGCACCATTCCACCTAAACTATATCTACCCCTCTTTGAAGTTTTTTAAATCAGTGTATAAAGGGTTAAGTTTGTCAAGTGACCTTAATTGCTAAAGGCTCTTTGGCTTATTTTAAAGTTACCTTTTCCGTTCTAGATTCTTTAGGAATAACTAAAATTCTTACAGTAAGCCAAAAAGAATTGCAGAGTACTGTATAAGTTCTGTTCATCAAATGTGAAGTGTGGTAATTCTTTCCTAATGGTTTGAATCTTTATGACCTCCCATTTTTCTTTTCCCTATAGCAATTCTTGGCCACACAGTTGATTATGCAAACATCTGAGTCTGGAATCAGTGCTAAAAGTCTCCGGGGGAGAGACTCTACCCGAAAACAAGATGCTTCAGAGAAGGTGAGCAGACCAAAGTAAAGTTCAAAACACCTAGAGATCCTTAATTTACTCTAATGCTGCTAGCCTTCTGTGAGCCAGTGGTGTGCACATAGATGTTAGAATGGTGGTGGCTTGCTTCTGTCTAACCGTCTGCTATGACTGAGAGGCCCAGTTACATGGGAGATAGTTTGAGCTGAATGAGTGAATTATTAATCCTCTAGGTGGGGGATGGATTAGCTCACAGCAGTTGGCTGCTAGATATGGCTAGATGGCTGTGGGATCTTTCCTCTTTGTCTTGAGTTTTAAATTTTGTCTTTGTTCTGTGTGGATGGTGCTTTGTCTCTGTGCTTAGGTTTGGGGTGCTTGTGGCTGAGAGTTTCTGTGGAACCTGATCAGTATTTGTTTGTCCTCTAACAGGACAGTGTCCCCATGGGCTCTCCTGCCTTCCTTCTCTCTCTGTTTGTAAGTATTGAATGGCTGCAAGCAGCGATGTTGCCAGAGAGATTCTCAGCTCTGCTGGGCCTGGGTGGCTATGGGAAATCCGACGTGCAGACTGTGGCAGTGTCTTGAAATTCTTTTTATCCACTGAGTTGGAAGCTCTTTGTCTTGTGCATTCTGGTCTCTGCTGTGTGAGTGTGGAGGGGGTTTGGGAGGGGTGACTTTTAAGATCACAGGATTAAAATATGAAATGATCTTGGGGTAGAAACTAGGATGCACCTGCTCCTCATTTCTTGCTTCCACCTTTTACCAATTCTTAACTTACAAATGGAAGACAGCTCAGAGTAGCAACGGCAGGTGAGATGACGCAGTGGATACAGGCACTTGCCACGGTAGTCTGCTGACCTGAATTTGACCCCCCAGAACCCCACTGAAGACAGAACACTCCACAGAGTTGTCCTCTGAATTCCACATGTGCACCGTGGCATGTGTGCTCCTACACATACATACAATAATAATAATTAAAAAAAATTTTTTAAGATCTCAATAATAGTGACCACCAGCTACAACAATAGCTTGTGGATTATAGATCTAGCCCAAAGGCTTTTATTCTTTTATTCCATGGGTTAAATGACTGACCTTGTTCATGGTAGAGCAATGAAGTGAGGAAAAGAACTTGCTCAAAAACAATACGGTTCTAAGATCATTGGATAACCTTTGAGGGCCTTATTCTTCTCATCTATGAGATAGAAGTACTTGTGAGTTGAGAAACAGGAGAATCGATGCATACCTAGTATACAGAGTAAGACCTTGTCTCAAAAGAAAGCAGGAGGGAATGAATACTAGAGAGGTGACTCAGAAGTTAAGAATGCTTGCTGCTTGGAGAGGATCTGGGTTGGGTTTCCAGTAACCATCTGGTGGCTTACAACTGCCTGTACTCCAGTTAAGGAATTTGCAGCCCTTTTCTGGCCCTCACAGGCACTGTACACTTGTGATGCACATATGCACATGTAGGTAAAACATCCATACATATAAAATGAAAACAAGTCTTTTAAAAAAAAAAGAATAATTAAAAAAAAAGTAAGATTGAGATGCCTGTCCAGCCTACCTCACAGGGATGTTGTGAGGGTAAAATAAGCTATGAAACTAACTTGAAAAAAATCATTAAAATCTTACACAAATGCAAGGTGTTATTTCTATTCTTACTGTTGGCTCTTGGCAACTTTATGTTCTAAACTTTTTTTAATCCTTGCATATTGGAAATGCAAAACTGGTCTGGTCCAGCAAAAGCGTTCACTAGTTCATCTTGCCTGTAGACCTGTACCACAAACAGAACACCGTGATCTCTATTCTTTCTTATTGGCCTGCAACAGTGACTCTGGAGCCTCATTCGAGTGGCTGGCTATTGCAAGGCCAGTTAATAGGATCTTTTTTCTATGGAAGACAGCAAAGTTTTGCACAAGAGGAAGGAGCTGGGCTGCAGGGAGAGAGCAGCAGATGGAATGAAGCCTGATTGTCCTGATGTCATGGAAAACAACTGTCAGGAGGTGCTAGGGAACTAGTGCCAGGGTCAGTCTGCAGGAAAGGCCTTTCTTGTAGGGACCATCAACTGGACAGGTATGTTAGCCAAGAACCTCACTATCCTGCCCTTTCTGCCTCTCCCACCTTCCGTTCTCTCTACCTCTAACTTCACACAGTTGAGCCTGGGTGGGATGACTGATAGTCATTCTGTGGGGCCCCAGGTGCACTTGGAGGACCTTGAAGACAGCTCTCTCACAGCTCCACTCACAAAGTACCAGTGTTCTTTTAGCCACTCTGTGGGAAAACAGGAAATCCCTTCCACCTCATCCCTTTGGTACTCTCTGCAGATTCTTTGCCCCAAGAAATCAAATCCCCAGCATTCCTGTTGTTCCTCGTCTCTTCCTGTGTCAGCAGCTCGCTCACGTTTCCTTCCTTTCTCTGATGTTGTCTAGGATGGGGGAACCAGGGGCCGCCGCTGTGCCATCGAAGCGGATATGAAGATGAAGAAGTGAACGCCCGCCCTCTGAGCTGAGCCTGAAGTAGAAATGAGGTGTGGATAGCCTGAGCCCCGGCTCAGTTCCACACTTGATCTTAGTCAAAAGGCTGAGGAGCAGTGAGTCCAGAAGCGGAGTTACAGAAGAGGAGGCTCCCAAGCCACATGACATGAGTTGAGAAAATCTCTCTTCAGAGAGTTGGAGTAGCGCAGTTGCCTGTTTTAGGGCAGAAATCATGGGCTGTGTTAATGCCCTAACGTGTAACTAGCAGATTGTAGCTAATTTGTACTGTCTTGTGAAGTGTACAGATTTTTTTTAAATAATAATAAACCTGTGAAGTGTGTGTATATAACAATCAGAAGGAAAACTCTGGCCTTTGGTGTGTCCTTTGTGTTTGAGATGTGTTTTCTTTACCGTGATAACTGAGTGTATATGGGATAAGATTGTTAGAGCTCAGAAGTAGTCCATAAGCTGCCTGCTATGACTGACCAGAGGTAAGTAACCAAGACCAAAGCCGTAATTAGTGTTTTTAAAGGGCTTAATTGTGAAAAAAGAACTGTTTGACTGTTTTCCGGAGTCTTCTTGAATGTTTGGGAAACATTAAGGTTTTCGGGTCTGGCTCTGTTTCTTGGAATTAGAGCATGGACAAAGGTAGCGGTCTGTCAGTCCTGTTTTAGGACAGTGCTGTCTTTGCCCATGCTATCCATGTTTCTAGAGGTAGAACGCCTGTCCAGCACTAATTTAGTTATTTGGAGGTGGAGTCTCCCTTTTTTGATAAGGCTAGCCTAGAGCTCAAAAATTTTCAATTTGAACTTTCAATTGCTTAGATTACAGGTGTGTGCACCACACTGGGCCAAGAGTGCTTAAAAAACAAACAAATGCAAGGTTAATCTCTGAGGGTTATTAAGTTTGGGGAATGTGTTTTGGTACAATGGTGTAATGGTACAGCTCTTGGCTAGTTTCCTTGTCAATTACTGGGAGAAAGAAATTACTTGAAAACAACATGGAGACACCAATAGTCCCAGCACTTGGAAAACTGAGGCAAAAGGATGACTGACAGTTTGAAGCTAGCCTAGGCTACAGAGGGAGCCATTATCTCAAAACACTGTATTAGTGTGGCTGCATAGTGTCTCAGTGGGTTCAGACACCTGCTAACATGCCTGACCGCCTGAGTCTGATCTCTGAAATCCACATGGTGGGAGGAAAGAACTGATTCCTGCAAGGTGGACTCTGACCTCCCATGCATAGTGGCATGTGCATTCTCATATATATACGTGTATGTGTGCACACACAAATGTAATTGAATTTTTTAAATGTGTTAATATCTCAGTTCTAATTTCTGTTATTAAATAAAAAATTGGTTCAGTGGTGAAATGAACTATTATGAGCCTTTTTAAAAGTAAAGTGAATAGGGCATTCTTTAGTTCTTTATCTTGAGGAAAAGGGTTTAAGAAGAAGATCCTTAATCCTAGATGATGTACATTTTTAATTCCAGGATTCCAGAGGCAGAGGCAGGTGATCTCTTTTGAGTTCCAGGCTAGCCAAGGCTACCTAGTGAGACCCTGTCACTTAAAAAAAGAATGCAAACTAAAGGATATGGTAGATCTTACTCCCTAGAGACAACTGCTGATAAAATTGAGGCTTGGGAAGTGGCTTAGAGTTTATAGAGGAAGCCTTGGAATTTGTCCCTAGCCCCTCATTTACCATTGTGACCCAAGCCTGCAATTCTGGCACTCAGCAGATAGATGGAGGATAAGTTCAAAGGAGTATTGGCTACCTAGCAAGATTTAGACCACAAGATACCCAAGACCCAGTTTGAAAATGTAAAGTTTGGGGGTTGGGGATTTAGCTCAGTGGTAGAGCGCTTGCCTAGCAAGCTCAAGGCCCTGGGTTCCGTCCCCAGCTCCGAAAAAAAGAAAAGAAAAAAAAAATGTAAAGTTTGTTAAGCTAAGGGAGAAGTGAGTCTTTGAGGTAATAGAGGATTCAGTCAGTCCAGGAATTAGAATATGAAAAAAGACCAAAGCAGTCCACAAACTGACATGCGTTACAAATACCAGGGCACTGGAATTTGGAAAGCTCTAAGCACGGGGCTCACACTTTAATCCCAGCACTGCTGATGCAAAGGCAAGTGAATCTCCAGGCAAGTCAGCCTGGCCCGTGTAGTTCTAGACTAGCTAGGGCTGCATGTTTGAGACCATATCTAAAAAGAAAAAGTAGGAATTGTTTGTGGATATAGTACATTAAAGGATAAATTTGTGGTTGGTAGAAAAGCTGATACAGGAGCTTACCAAGGTTGTGGGCAAAAATTAGGAGACAATGAGAAGTACAGTTGAGACAGACACTCCACCTAGTGGTGGGAGCCGGGAAGCAGGGCATGCTGGTACAATTTGAGCCAGCACTAGAAAGCTTAAATAGCATTCTGAGTTTGAAGACATAAGACTTTAGGAAGTGGGGAGGGTGGGATGGAGAGTATGTATTGCTATTCCAGAGAACTTGAGTTCAGTCCCTAGCACATTGGGCTACTTAAAACTTAAAATCCAGCATCCGAGGACCCCACATTTCACTCAGGTACATGTGTGTGTATATATATATATAAAATCAGTAACTTAAAGCCTTTTTTAAAACCAAGGGAGTAACTTGAACAGAGGGAAAAAGGTGCAACTCTAAAGGAACTAATGACAAGCAGAAGACCACACAAGAACTCAAGAAAAGAAGACTTGTTGAAAGCTATAGCTAGATGCTAGGAATGTAGCTAGGTCATGTAACATTGCAGGGAAACCCTGGATTCCATTTGTAGCACTAAATAAAACCAGGTCATTCTCAGCTACCTACTGAATGTGAGGTCAGTCTACATGAGACCCTGTCTAAAAGAAAAAAAAAAGAAAAAGGAAGTGAAATGAACAAGAGAAGGTGGTAAAAATCTGTGTTTTGGCTGGAGAGATGAATCGACATGTTGAAAGAGTGCTTGCTGTTCTTCCAGAAGACCGGGGTTTGATTCCCAGAACCTACATCAGGTTCTTGCCACCACTTGTAATGCAAGGGATCCAATCCCTTCCTTTTCTGGCCCCCATGGACTGCACATGTATTCATTCACTCAAACACACAGTCACACCACGTTAAAAAAAATCTTTAAAATTTCCAAATAAATGAATGAACAAATGAATAAAACAAGTGTTTCTGTTTTTATTCTGACAGTCAGATAGACCAGATGGATGCCAAAGGTAACCATGAGTGTTTTGAAACTAATGATTAATAAGTTAAAATTGGTATACCCTGAGGAAACCCTTTTTTTTTTTTTTTTTTGGTTCTTTTTTTTTCGGAGCTGGGGACTGAACCCAGGGCCTTGCGCTTCCTAGGTAAGCGCTCTACCACTGAGCTAAATCCCCAGCCCCGAGGAAACCCTTTTTATCAAGTTTATTGTCTTTGAGTTTATGGGTGATTTGTGGTAAAGCAAGTCTTTTAAGCCAGCTATATTCTAATTCTTCTTTTGGTGTATGAACAAATCCAAGTTGAAAAATGGGGTAATATAAACATGAAGCTATTTTTTTCCAAGACATACAAATCTTTATCTAATGTCTCCCTTTAGCTAGCTGTTATGCCTCCTAATAGATAGGCATTTCTATGAACCTGGGAGATAAGGGTGTAATGGGAGTGTTAATTTGATTGAATTTGTTTTTAAAAAGTAATGCATTTTTCTGTGTGTTTACAGGTGGGGTGTGAGTGGGTTTGGTTGGATTCTGGACAAGACTATCCTGATGACTCTGAGTTGAGCAATGACTGCAGGTCCCTCTTCAGCTCTTGGGACTCCAGTCTGGATCTTGATGTGGGCAGTTGGAAGGACAGTGAGGATGCAGATGTAGAGGCTGATGAACTAGAGGAAAGCAGTCCTGAGAGAGAATCTAGCGAGCTTCTTGTGGACGATATGGAGAGTGGAGAACCTCAGGAAGAACAAGACACACAGCAGAACCTCCTGCACCTCCTCTCTGAGGTAATGAAGCTACTGTTTCTATAGCTAGAAAGACCTTATGTTTCCCCTTCCCCTTCCCCTTCCCCTTCTCCTTTCCCTTCTCCTTTCCCTACCTCTTCCCCTTCTCCTTCCCCCGCCCCCTCTCCTTCTCTTGTCTTTCCTTTTGCAATCAGATCTAGCCACTTGGCCCTGGGAACTCTTTAATCCCTCAGCTTTCCAAGGCCTGGAATCTTAAGGTGTGTACCGCCATGTCCCACCAGCTTTCCACCAAAATGCTTATCTTGAATGTCCCTATTACTTACTCTCAACATTGCTTACAAAAACCAAAGCTCAGGCACTAAAGGGATCCCTGAGTGGCTAAGAGCAATGCTGCTCTTGCAGAGAAGGGTTCTCAGCACACACAGCAGGCAGCTCACAAATGCCTGTAACTCTAGCTCCAGGAGATCCCATACCCTCTTCTGGCTTCTGAAACACCAGCACATATGTGTTATGACTCAAATACACACACGTGTAAATAAAAGTCTTTTTATGTATGTATGTATGTATGTATGTATGTATGTATGTATGTATTGTGTATGTATGTATGTGTGTATGTATGTATGATGTATGTATGTATTGTGTGTATGTATGTATTGTGTATGTGTGTATGTATGTATATATGTGTGTGTATGTATGTATAACTTTGACTGTCCTGGAACTCACTATGTAGACCAGGCTGATCTCAAACAGATCTGTCTGCCCCTGACTTCTGAGTGATGGAACTAAAGGTATGCACCACCAACCCCAGAAAAATCAAAATCAAAATACAAATTCCACCATGGCAGTGGTTGATTGATTGCTCTGCCCCCAGCACTTGCTTCTGATATAGAATATACACCAAATATGTAGTTTGCAACTAATCCACAATCTTTAGGACCCTGGGTCTCAGGGAGTAGAATTTTTATGTGCAGGGCTGCCTTATGATGGCCGTCCTTGCCATTTGTTCAAGTGTCATTGCCTTGGTTAAGGGCAGGGGACCAACAGATTAAGACCGTGAGTTTATATTCATTCTACAGCTGAACATAATGGAGAGAATTATATCAAGTTCGGTAACATCTAGTTCAAATATTGCCGCTTCTATAGAAGGGGTAGATTTCAGGTTTTCTTGGCAGACCTTCCCAATTAATCATAGTATAATTATATATATGTAGACATATAGTTATACTATAATTTAATCTGAAAGAGCCAAGAACTATATCTACACATTCATCATAACGACCCCAACAACTAACCCAGTGCGTTTAATACAATTTAGTGACTGAGCGATTGGCTGGGTTAAATCTATTTCCCATCTTAGGCTTAGTCATACTGACAGTGAGAGCATGTGGCACTGTTAATGTATGGTGCTGGTTTCCACTGCTGTCCTATGCATCTACTAATAAACTTTGATTGCAGGTAGCTTATTTATTTAATGGAGTCATTGTGCATTAGCAAGAAATAATCAAGTGAGACCTGCTGCCCTTCGTCTGGTACTTGGCAGTAGGAGGGAAGGGTAACGAGAACCCAAGGTGAAAGAAGAGCGCTGCAGGCAGACTGATGAGCAAAGCTGGACGTAGTGTGAAAAGAAGCCTGAGAGAATGTGGAATGCCAGAGGCACCTCTTGTCCCTGCACATAGTTATGCCATAAAGGGGCTACCTGCAGAGAGGGCGAGGTAACATACTTCTATTACCTGATCTTCACAGGGTGGTGCAACAGAGTGGCTAGAACACAAGGCTTAACCACAAAGACTTAGATAACATTCTTGTGTCTAAAGTCTGGCTTTAGCACCAGTTTTAGCCATGTGATCTTCAATATGTTGCTGGATATTTAGAACCTCTGTGTTCTCTGCTCCAAACAGATTAGTGTTCTACTTTGAAGATTGTGTGTGTGTGTGTGTGTGTGTGTGTGTGTGTGTGTGTGTGTGTGATTTAAATGTAAGGATTCAGCCAGACTTTGTGGCACACCCTTGTAATCCTAGCACACTGACGGCAGAGGCAGGAGGATCAGAAGTTCAAGGTCGTCCTTTGCTACACAGTGAATTTCAAACTAGTCTGGGCTACATGACACTGTCTTAAAACACAAACAGGGCTGGGGGTGAGCTCAGCTTGTAGGCTGCTTGCTTAGCATACATACATAAAGCCTTGGGTTTGATCCATTGTGCTAAACAGGAAGGGTGTGATGTTGCACAGCTGCAATCCCAGCAGCCAAGAGATGGCAGCAGGGTGATCAGACATTTGAGGTTATCCTCACCTACACCTTGAAATAAATAAGATTGGGATGCAAACAGGCAAACAAGACAATTCAGTGGCCTTAGTGATGCAAACCCATAGTCCCAGCTACTCAGGAGGCAGAGGTACAAGAATCATTTGAATTTAAGGATTGAGATCTGCTTGGCCAAGACAGTAAGACCTGTCTCAGACCAATAAAAAGGTAAATAGCTAAATAGGAAAATAATGGCCTGTGTGATGGCTCAGCAGCTAAAGGTGTGTGCTACCAAGGCTGAAGACCCAGGTTCAATCCCCAGAACCAACATACTGGAAGGCGGGAAGGGACTGCTGTGAAAGTTGTCTTCTGATCTCCACATATTCCCCTGTGTGTGTGTGTGTGTGTGTGTGTGTGAGAGAGAGAGAGAGAGAGAGAGAGAGAGAGAGAGAGAGAGAGAGAGAGATATGCATGCATACAAATATAATAAAAATAAAAATAAACGGAAAAAGACAACTCATGTCAAGCACAATGAATAGTAACTGTTAATGCCAGGCAGTCGTGGTGCATGCCTTTAATCCCAGCATTCCAGAGACAGAGGCAGCCAGATCTCTGAGTTCAAGGCCAATCGGGTCTACAGTCAAGTTCAGGAGAGCCAGGGTTACACAGAGAAGGCTTGTCTACATAAACAAAAACAAAAAAAAAATCTTGCTGTAGATTATATGCAGGAGTTGTCTTCTCCCGACATCCCCCTGACATCCCTCTGCTCTTAGCTGCAACCTGTTCCATGTACTCAAGTAACATTTACCCCCCAAAATAGAGGATTGTTTTCTGCTACAAAAAAAAAAAAAAAAAAAGCAGAAAATTCACCTTTCAGAGTGAAAGTCTAGACTAAGTGGCAATAACCACTTGCCCCTAGTATCTAGCCTTAGAAGTTTTGATCTCTTAACCTCTTTGAAGTCTTAACCTCATAGCCTGTGCTGGGGCACTTGAGGTGCAGCTCTCTTTCCTGGAATAGACAGGGACTTTCTTTTTTTTTTTTTAATTTATTTTTTAAGATTTTATTTTATTGTATGAGTACACTGTAGCTGCCTTCAGACACACCAGAAGAGGGCATCAGATCCCATTACAGATGGTTGTGAGCCACCATGTGGTTGCTGGGATTTGAACTCAGGACCTCAGGAAGAGCAGTCGGTGCTCTTAACCACTGAGCCATCTCTCCAGCCCCTGACAGGGACTTTCTTAAAAGATGTCTTTACCCACAGTTTAGTTTGTAACAACTATATGCATTAAATGTGGGAATTTGGGTTGGGGATTTAGCTCAGTGGTAGAGTGCTTGCCTAGGAAGCACAAGGCCCTGGGTTCGGTCCCCAGCTCCGAAAAAAAAAATGTGGGAATTTGTGGAAATGTCAAATACCTAACATTGAAGAGTTTCTCGGGGAAAGGGCAATGGGGACTGCTTGTACCTCTCAGGGAGGTGTCCATACATACGCAGGGGTTGACAAGAGCCTGCTGAGGCCTATTTTAGTTTCTTTTCTTCATGTCGAGGATAGAATCTAGACCTTCAAGCATGCTAGTTGAGCCCTGTAGTGGCCTACAGCCATAGTTCAATGTGCCCTAGCCAGCTACACGCCCTCTTGTTATTTAGCTTCCCCCATGTTCCAAAATCTTGTCATTTTTATCCTAACAGTTGTCTTAGTACATAATCAGCAAATTTGGAATCTCATTGTTGATATTATCTGACCAGCTATAATAGCTGATTTTAAGACCACAGGTTATAGTGGAGGGTTGTTTTTTCTTTGTTTTGTTTTGGGGGGGGTTGTTGTTGTTTTTTCTTATAGAGGTCAATGTCAAACTTAGAACTAAGTAAATTGGCTTTTCATTTTGAAGCCATTTTAAAATTGTTCAGATTATCATTGAAAACTTTATCGATTTGTTTACTAAAGTCACCTTTCTCTAATTTTTCTGGTATCGTCACAGAATTGGCCTCTTCTTACATTAAGGTCTGTTTTCATTTACTCCGTGTAAGTAAAATTATGATGCAGACAGCAGCACTCTAAAGTTTCTCGTGCTTCTTGGATTTCCCAGGAGGAGGCTCTGCAAGACTCCAAAGAGACCGGCCAGGGTGGAGGGGACGCTTCAGACGGAGAAGACACGCCCCCTTTAGGTGAGGGTCGCGATGGCGTCCGAGTTCAGGAAGCTCCCCTTGTGAATATCCTTTACAACTGTAGTAACTCCTCACAACTGTAAGTATAGGGCTGGGGTGCAGCTGAATGGTAGAGTGCTTGTGTAACACACTCAAGGTCCTGCGTGGAACCCCAGCACTGCTAGGACCTCTAACATAGATCTTCCTCCACCGGCGTTAGGACTCACACTGTATTTATTTCTCTTTATAATTACTTGAGTTCATTACTATGAAATAAATTGTTTTATAAGTTTTTTTAGAAGGAATTTACAAGTGTAAATTTTTGAACAAGGTTCTCATGTTACTAAGGCTAGTCTGAGCTCTTGAGCTTAGGTTAAATTTTTGATGTACTATAAATAGAGGTTTATATGCTATTCTATTATAAAACAAGCCTGTTTGAAACTGGAGATATTGGTCAGTGATTGAGAGTACTTGCTACTTTTGCAGAGGACCTGGGTTCAATTCCCAGCACCTACCTTTGTGGCTCACAACTGCCCTTAACTTCAGTTCCAGGGGAAATGACACCCACTTCCGAACTTCAGTACCGGGCACATACGCAACACTACTACATACATGCAAGCAAGACACCCATACGTGTATGAGTAAATGAACATTGTTAAAGCAGTTTGCTGACATTAGTCTCATGGGTGGGTATGTAGCTCAGTGGCAGAACACCAGCTTAGTAGATGCAAAGTTCTAGGTTCAATCTCCAGCACTGTGAAAAGGGGGAAAATTGAGTCTTTTTCACAAATTAACCTTCTCAATAATTACTAGTTTCATTTACTTCGGAAATGATGCTAAGTGATCTATTATTATAAAGATATTCCTTTTTCTAAAACTATTGAAGCAGGCTGGGCAGTGGTGGCACAGTCTTTAATCCCAGCACTCAGGAGGCAGAGGCAGGAAGATCTCTGAGTTTGAGGCCAATCTGAGCTACAGAGTGAGTTCCAGGACAGCGATGGGTATCTATAGAAACCTTGTCTCAAAAAACCAAAAACCAAAGCAAACCAAACAAGAAATCCAAGAAACTATTGAAGCAGAGCCAGGAATGCATCCTGTGATCTCAGCATTGGGGAGGCAGAGGTAGGAAGACTGCTGAAAGTTCAGGGCCAGCCTGGTCTACAGAGTGAGTTCCAGGACAGCCAGAGCTATAGATAAAGCCCTTCTCAAAATTAGTTAATTTTATAGATAAATGTCTTTAAAAATGATTACATTTTTCCCTAAGACAGGATCTCACGTATTCCAGGCTAGCTTCAAAATAGCTAAGTAGTTGAGGGTGAACGTGAAATGCTGATCCTCTTAGTTCTCTCCTCCAATGTTGGGAACCACCGCCCCCACCTAGCTTGTTAAGATTATGTTTATGTTTTCCCTTTATCTTGCACATGTCTTGGGAAAGTGTTATTTAATTGTCCTATTTTTTATGTGTAATTGAGGCACTGAAGACCATATTTTATCTATTTATTTTGGGGAAAAGAATGGTCTTACTAGGCAACTCTTGCTGTCCTGTGTTTGTGACGCTCCTCTGGCCTCTTGGCTCCTCGGTTCTGGGATTACAAGTGTTACTAGAAACTGCTTGCTCAAACTGGTTACTAGAAAGCACAAACCAGTCAGTTATGTTGGTGCGGGCAGGCAGTGATCTCAGACTCTGAGAGGCTGATGCTCTGAACTGCATAACGAACCTGTTTTCATGTGACGTTATTACTGGGAAATGTGAACAAAATCTACCTACTTCACTTTGTTCTGAACTGACAACAGAACAAAGGAATGGGACCACCAGAGTCCAACCTGGAGAACTAAGGAGTTTGCTAGGGTCATTTACTGAAAAACAGGGGAGGGGTTCCTTACAGGAGAATGGACATCACAAAGGCAGCTGGTTCACTGAAACTCTTCCCACACTGGGTAATAACTTGTGTAAGAGGAAACCTTGGATCTTTCTGTAGGTAGCTCAATAAATTGGAGAGTCTCCTCAGAAGTCCTTACTAATTATATAACTGTGTGTGTGTATGTGGTGGTAGGGGGGGCAGGGGAGTGTCCTGTGAATCTTCAGTTCTGAAGTTTGCCAGTCCCGAGATTTGCCAATTATTTGCTTACCGAGCTTAATGAGCCTCCTTTAGAATTCCCCAAGTCTCGTTTGTTTGTTTGTTCATTCGTTTATTTTGTTTTGAGACAAGGTCTCAAACATACATAGCCCTGGCTGTCCTGAAATATCCTATATGATGCGGCTGGTCCGAGCTCAGAGATCCATCTAGCTCTATCATGTGCCAGCATACCTGGCAACTTTCTGAGTCTTTAAGGAGTTTCCATTCAAAATGGAATGTTTTGGTTCATTAAAAAATGCATATATCTCTGTATCTAAAGGAAAGAAGAAGGAAAAAAGGAAAGAAGAAGGGAGGGAGGAGGCAGGAGAGGAAAGAAAGCAATAGCACAGCAGTAGTGATGTCTGCTGACCAAATACCCATTTGGCTTATTTGGTTTTTGAGCAGGGTCTCATGCAGCCCAAGCCGGCCTGGAGCTCTGTATGTAGGTAAGAAGGAGCTCACACTTCTGATCCTGCTGCTTCCCCCTCTAAGTGAAGGTATAGGCTTGGCCAATTACCAAAGGAGAGATAGAAAGTTGAATTCTTATGTTAAAGCAGAAGTTTAAAACTCCTCTAAAACTCTGTCACAAAGCCGGGATTGAGGTCTCATATCCCAATCCCAGAGTTCACTAGCTCCCAGGTTGACCCTTTGTCAAACAGCAGCCCTGCGGTGGGCAGGTGGAGGTAGACCCCGGTGGTAGAGCTCACTGATAGAGCTCTAGGCTAGCATGCTCACAGACCGCTCTAGCGTTGGAAAACAACACCGTCATTCTCCAGACTCTTCTCTCTCACTCCTTAGTCCCCACAGACAGAGACCTGAGAAACTGAGCCCTTTGGGTTCCACTTCTACCACACAAGTACTATCTACTCCCTTGCTTTATTATTTATGTTGCTTGGTATATCTCCATATAGGTAAAATAAAGGCAAGATAGAAATTCTTAAAATGTGCATAGTTGGTTTAATTTTGAGCTTATAAAACCTACCATAGTACAGTGGCTACATTAAATACTTATGTAAATGTATAACTGAAGTTCTACAATCTAGTTCAAAGGAGCTGTTGTTAATTTGGTCTGAGTGATCAAAGACTTAAGGCACTCATGCTACTATAAACACATTTCCCATCCACCCTCCTATAAACAGACCTAATGACACTCGTCGGGACACACACACACACGCACACACATACACACATGCACACACACACACACACACACACACACACACACGTAGAAGTGAGACTATCTGGGGAAAGGAAGGAGATTAGCAGGAGTCGGGGGAGGACAAGAAATGGTGAGGGATGGTGAATATGACTGAAATATATTAATGTGCATGTATGAAAATGTAATGAAACCCATTATTATGTATAATTAAATATGCTAATAAAAACGTTAAATAAAATAGGAATGGCTGGAGAGAAGGCTCAGCAGTTAAGAACACTTGCTACTGCTACTCTTGCAGAAGACCCAGGCTCGATTCCCAGCACCCTTTTCCGGAGGCTCACAACCACCTGTAACTCAGCGCCAGGGAGTCTGATGCCCTCTTCTGGCCTTCTCTGGCACTGCACTCATGTACACAGAAACACACAGACTTACAGAACAAAAATAAAATCTTAAAAAATAAATAAAATAGGAAAAAAGAAAAGAAATTTGTGCTTTAAATGTCTTATTTGAATAGTGTGGTGTTTTGGGTAAATAATAGCTTTTAGGAATACATTGAGTAAAGATCATAGTAAAATTGTATGATTTGGGGGTACATGATTTAGATCCAGGTGAGGCCAAGTGTGGTAGCGCATGTCTTTAATCCCAGCTCTTAGGATATAAAGGCAGGGGGATCTCTGTGAGTTCGAGGGCAGCCTGATCTACATAGCAAGTTCTGGGATAGCCAGGGATACACAGACCATATCTCAAAATAAATTAGTAAATGATTTAGGTGGGGCTAGAGGGATAAATCCTCAGTTATAAGTACTTGCTGCTCTAGTAGAGGACAAGGGTTTAGTTACCAGCACCCACAATGTGGCTCAAAAACATCTGTAACTCCAGTTCTAGGGGATCCAATGGATCCGATGCCTGCTGACCTCCATGGCTATCAGAGAGACAAATAGTAATATATATATACATGCAATCAAAACATTCGTACACACCAAATTAAATATAAGATAAATCTGAAAATTGAATCTAGATACAGGTGAACTATTGTATTCATAAAATTATTAAAACTGAACAGATAATAAGAATTGTAGTATCACATAGATGTATACTGTTTGGTATACAATGCAAAATGATAATGTGATTTTTTTCCATCCTCAGACAGGGTCTCATGTAGCCCAGGTTAGCTTTGAATTCACTGTGTAGTCAAGGATGATGAACTTCTGATCTTCCTGTTTCTGCCTTCCAAGTACTGGAACTACAGATGTGCTGCCATGCCTGATTTAGAGAATGTGGAAATTTAAGTGTTAAGAGAATGTTTTCGAGGGGATGATACAGTATATAATCTGGATATATAACATAGACTTTAACTTTGGAGTAAACATAAAACATTTCTTTCTTTCTCTCTCCACCCTCTGCCCTGACACAGGGTCTCTCTGTGTAGCCCTGGCTGTCCTGGAACTCACTCTGTAGACCAGGCTGGCCTCAAACTCAGAGATCCACCTGCTTCTGCCTCCTGAGCCCGGAGACTAGAGGTGTGCGCCACCTCCACCTGGCTCAACAGAAAAAATTTCAACTGGGAAAATTATAAGGTGAGATGAAATACTGAACTATTGTATCTTGGAAGAAAAGCAAAATTAGAAGAATTTAGCCCAGGGTAGGAAGTATCATACAGAGAAATGAATTTATAGTAGGTATTTTTTAACGATTATGAAGCTAAGGTTATAGCTTGGTGATAGAGTGTTTGCCCAGAAAACAAGAAGTCCTAGTGCCTAAATAAATAAGTAAATAAATGAAAAACAAGCTCAGAGAGAGGATTCAGTGTGTAAAGGGGCTTGCTGCCACCTGCCAACCTGAGGAGGTCAGTCCTCAGGATGAGTCTCTCACATGGTGGAAGAAGAGAACTCCTTCAAGTCGCCCTCTAACCTTCATAGGTTTGGGCACACACGTGCATGTGTACACACACACACACACACACACACACACACACACACACACACACACTAAAAGAAATTAGGAAAAACCCAAAACAGCTAAGATTCCTATACAGAAGAGGGCTGAGGGCTACTGACTAGCATGCATGAGGGCTTGGGTTTAATCTCTAGAACAGGGCAACACCATTTGCAATCAGAACTAGTCTAGAGCAAATGGGCCCACCTGAGAATGTGTTAGAATAGAAAGCAGGGGGTGGCCATTATTAAGAGGGTTGCTAGGGGGAATAGTGTATTTCGATTGTGTAAAGCAAGTTCATGCAGCCTGATGAAAGTAGGGGAGGTCCCAGGCTGCTGACAGGTTTCTAGGTACATTGTTCAGAGAAGGATGTGTACATAGTGCATTCAGGTAAGGGCCTTAGACTGCCAAGTGCATTCCTAGAAAAATGGTTGGTATATGTATAGACCAAAGAAATGAAGTTCCGGATTGCTAAACCTGCCTGCCTCGTGTGGCATACAGAGAGACCGAAAAGGAAAAACATCTAGTTGGTGGCACACACCTTTAATCCCAGTACTTGGAGGCAGATCTATGAGTCCAAGACTAGCCTGGTCTATAGAGAGAGTCCCAGGACAGTCAGGGCTATACAGAGAAACTCTGTATCGAAAGAAAGAAAGAAAGAAAGAAAGAAAGAAAGAAAGAAAGAAAGAAAGAAAGAAAGAAAGAGAGGAAGGAAGGAAGAAAGGAAGGAAGAAAGAAAGAAAGAAAGAAAGGAAGGAAGAAAGAAGAGAGAAAGAAAGGGAAAAAAGAAAAAAGAGAAAAAGAGAAATAGTTTTAGAATTCTTATTAAAAACAGAATAAAAACAGAATTCTTTGATATATGAGGAATATGTGTCAGGTGGTTATATGTACTTAAAAAAGAACACTGTACAAAAACTTTTTTTCCTTTGAGGCAGCATCTTATGTAGCCCAGATTAGCCTTCAATTCATTCTGTAGCCTTCAACCTCTGGTCTTCCTGCTTCTATCTCCAAAGTGCTGGGTTATAGGTATGTGCCACCATGCCCACTTCAAAAACCACTTTATAGATTGGTTCTGTACAATCACAGGTGCACTGAGCAGGAGTAGACAAGGCACAGGTGCCCTGAGCAGGAGTAGACAAGGCACAGGTGCCCTGAGCAGGAGTAGACAAGGTACAGGTGCACTGAGCAGGAGTCTTAGACAAGGCACAGGTGCCCTGAGCAGGAGTAGACAAGGCACAGGTGCCCTGAGCAGGAGTAGACAAGGCACAGGTGCCCTGAGCAGGAGTAGACAAGGCACAGGTGCCCTGAGCAGGAGTAGACAAGGTACAGGTGCACTGAGCAGGAGTCTTAGACAAGGCACAGGTGCCCTGAGCAGGAGTAGACAAGGCACAGGTGCCCTGAGCAGGAGTAGACAAGGCACAGGTGCCCTGAGCAGTAGAAGACAAGGCACAGGTGCCCTGAGCAGGAGTAGACAAGGCACAGGTGCACTGAGCAGGAGTCTTAGACAAGGCACAGGTGCACTGAGCAGGAGTAGACAAGGCACAGGTGAGCCAGACAGACACCTGCAATCCCAGCATTTGGGAAAGTGGAGATTCAGGAGGTTGAACGGTTTATGGACATCCTGGACTAAACAGTGGAATTGTTTGTTTGTTTCATTGTTTTTGTTTGACTTTCAAGACTGGGTGTGTAGCTCTGGCTGCCCTGGAACTCGGTCTGTAGACCAGGCTTGGATTAAAGGTGTGTGCCACCACTGCCTGGATATAAGCAGAGATTTTTAGTCCTGACTACATAGCTAACCCTTTCTCCAAATACTGGGGCTGGGGGAGAAAAAGAAGAAAGGAAAAGGGCACAATTAGAGAGTTGTAGTGAATACCTACTCAGCATGGTGGCATAAGCTTATAATTCAAACATTGTATAATATGGAGGAAGGGAAGTTTAGTAGTTCAGGGGCATCTTCAGTTACATAGCTAGTTCAAGGCCAGGTGTTTTATACAAGACCCTATCTCTAAAGAAACAAAGAGAAATATGAAACAAGCCAACGAACGTAACCACTTCATTGGGAAGTCGTGGCATAGTTTATTGTGGCTGGAGAGAGATGGCTCAGCAGTTTAGAGCCCTGGTTGTTCCTGTAGAGGACCTGGGTTCAGTTCCCAGCTTCCATAAGAGGCAGCTCACTACCATCTGTAACTCCACTATCCCGGGCGCCCTACTGTGCTCTACTGGGACCAGTTCATTCTTGATGCACATAAATTCACACAGGCACACACAGAGGCTCATAAAAATTAAAAATATATATATATAGTTTACTCTCCTTTATAAAATAGTAAGTAATTTTCATACCTATGATAATCTAGTCCTTCAAATGTTTAATTAGGAGCACTATGGCTTGAGAAAGCCTCATTACCCAGCGAGTGCGACACAGCACCACTTATGAAGCGACTGTCTCTTTTCTGTCATGTATTCTGTAGGAGTGACCTAAGCCAAGGTGATCCTACTCAGGATCATTTCTTATTTAAGAAGACTCTTCTGCAAGTCTGGAAGATGATTGCCAGTCACAGGTAGGTTTCCAAAGGGAGACTATCTCCGGAACCAAAACCACGCTTGGATCCGAGCACAGCAGTGGATCTGTCCGTCCCTCACACGAGCCACGTGGGGTGTGGGTTGCAGTTTAGCTGGTGATGCCCCACCTGCCCTGGGTTTCATCTGAGCATAGCCAACACTGGCTGGGGCCACACAAGCTACCACCCCAGCCTTAGAGAGGGGAGTAGACCATCAGGAGCTGAAGGGCATCCTAGTTAGAGACAGACCTGGACTGCAGGAGACTCTGTCTCAAAACAAAACAGAGTCCCCCAAACTAAAAACCAAGCCATGGTTGAGACCTACAGGTGTTTCATTAGTTTATAAGAAGTCATTGCTGTGCTATTTGAATTGCCTCTAGAAATTTATTCCTAATACGTATTTTGTGTTATATATATGACATATCATATATATATATGTATGTATATATTCCCATATGGTAGGTTTTCTTTCCGACAATGGGCATGGCTCAGTTGGTAAAATGCTTGCCTATCATCATGAAGCCCCAGATTTAACCCTCAGTGTTGCATACACCTGTATACAGGTATAAACCTATAGTCCCAGCACTTAAGGAGTCAAGGTAAGAGAATCAGAAATACATGCTCATCCTTTGCGATATAGCAAGTTTGAGGCTAGCCTGAGCTACATGAGACCCTGCCTCAAAACAAACAAATGACTAGAGAGAGAGAAAGCTCAGCCGGTAAGAGCAATAGCTGCTCTTGCAAATGACATGGATTCAGTTCCCAGCACCCATAGTGCCCAGCACTCAAGTTCCATGGCATCAGACAACCTCTTATGGCTACTGTGGGCACTACATACATGTACACATATCTATTTGGACTCAAAACATTCATACACATAACATGAAATATTTATTTTTTCTTTTTTTCGGAGCTGGGGACTGAACCCAGGGCCTTGCGCTTGCTAGGCAAGTGCTCTACCGCTGAGCTAAATCCTCAACCCCAAAATAAATATTTTTAAAAGGGAAACTAAAAATCAGGATCTTGGAAAACTTGAACCAATTTTTGAGCCCTTAATTTTTTTTTATTTTTTTTTCGGAGCTGGGGACCGAACCCAGGGCCTTGCGCTTACTAGGCAAGCGCTCTACCAACCCCTTGAGCCCTTAATTTAAAAAGATTTCTATGAGCCAGGCATGGCATAGGTGGTACACTTGAATCCCAGCGCTCAGGAGGCAGAGGCAGGGGGAGCTCTGTGAGGGCAGCCTGCCAGCCTGGTCTACAAAGCAAGTTCCAGGACAGCCAGGGCTACAATAAAAAACCTGTCTCAAAAGAATTAAGAAGGGGTTGGGGATTTAGCTCAGTGGTAGAGCGCTTGCCTAGCAAGTGCAAGGCCCTGGGTTCGGTCCCCAGCTCTGAAAAAAAAAAAAAAAAAGAAGAAGTAAGAGAGAGAAGAGGAGAGAAGACTATAATAATAGTAAAATATTGGGGCTGGGGATTTAGCTCAGTGGTAGAGCGCTTACCTAGGAAGCACAAGGCCCTGGGTTCGGTCCCCAGCTCCGAAAAAAAGAACCAAAAAAAAAAAAAAAAATAGTAAAATATTTTGCAGGTTGGACCCCCTGCCCCTGTTTGGGACGTCAACAAGAAGACAAACGTCATCATTGCTGCTTGTTTGGTTTGGCTCTGTAGTCTGGCTCACCTAGAACTAGAAGTCATATGCTGTTGCGAGGCAGGCCTCCAGTTCTTGGTGATCCTCCTCTCTCAGCTGCCTTAGTGCTGCAGGGCCACCATGCCTAGCTCTGTTAGCCCATCTCTTTACGACTGACTCAGCAGCAGCTTCTCCACCCACGCGGCTTTGTTTCTTAACAGGTTTAGCAGCCCATTTCTGAAACCTGTATCAGAAAAGCAGGCCCCAGGATACAAGGATGTGGTGAAAAGGTCAGTAGGAAGGGGCCAAGGCAAAGGTTGGTCGACTTTTTATTATTTATTTATTTTGTTTGTTTGTTTGTTTAGAGCCCGGGGTAGCCTTAAACTGACCAGATAGCTGAGGATGGCCTTGATTGCCCTTCTGACCCTCCTGACTCCAGTTCCTGAGTTCTGGGATCATAGGCTTATAACCAGGCGCTGAAGGTTAGACCCAGGGCTTAGTGCGTCCTCGGTAAGCACTGTCAGCTGTGCTACAACCCCAGGCTGGCTCAGCTCTTTGTTGTTTTTGTCTTGTGGGTTGCCTCATAGTTAAAGTTGACCTTGAATTCCTAATCCTTCTGCTTCTAAGTCTGAAGGGAGTGAAGTGAGTACAGGCTTTTATCTGTCTTTTCAGTCTTTATTTTCTATTGGGCTACTTACTACTTATAAAGATATATAAGTATACTATCTCCAGACACACCAGAAGAGGGCATCAGATCCCACTACAGATGGTTGTGGTTGCTGGGATTTGAACTCAGGACCTCTGGAAGAGCAGCCAGTGCTCTTAACCACTGAGCCATCTCTCCAGCCCTGGGCTACTTATCTTATTTATGGTACTCACAAACTCAAGATATATTCTACAGCCAGTGAAGCTCTGACTTAAAAATTTTTAACATGGGGTTGGGGATTTAGCTCAGTGGTAGAGCGCTTGCCTAGAAAGCTCAAGGCCCTGGGTTCGGTCCCCAGCTCCGAAAAAAAGAAAAAAAAATTTTTAACATGCTTTCTGCTCTCTGCCCCAACATTATCTACATTGGTTTTAAACTTGTGGGTTCCATTTCCTCCCATTCTGCTTCTCTGCTGACTGAGATTATAGGTTTTTGAGACAGTGTACCCCAGGGTGGGCTCAAACTTAGCTGACAATGATCTCGAACTCCCCCCCGCCCCTGAGCCTCCTGCCTCTACCTCTTGAGTACAAGATTTACAGGTGTTGTTAATGTTTGTTTTAAAATGTGTTTGCCATTTGTCTAACTGGAGATGTATCTGCCTCAGTCTACACAGTGCTACAATTACATATGTGTGCACCAATCCCCAGGTCCTTCCACATGTGATAATATTTTCTTTTTTTTAAAATATTTTATTTATTTATTATACATGAGTACACTGTAGCTGCCTTCAGACACACCAGAAGAGGGCATCAGATCTCATTACAGATGGTTGTGAGCCACCATGTGGTTGCTGGGATTTGAACTCAGGACCTCGGGAAGAACAGTCAGTGCTCTTAACCACTGAGCCATCTCTCCAGCCCCTTGATAATATTTTCTTAAAGGAAATTTTAAGGGAGTCCCTGTGTTCATTCAGGAAGATACTTTTAGACATATTAAGATAAAGATGTTAGAAATTAAAAACATTGGCTAAGTGAAGAGTTTTGGATGTTAGCATAGTACATCTAAAACATTGCCATAATGGAGTCTGCCTCTGTCAGTGAGTGTTGACCTTGCTGTCATGACGACCTGAGTGGATCCCCAGCACCGTGTAAAAAGCTAGGCCCAGTGGCAGTGGCACCTACCTACAGTTGCATTGCTGGGGCTTGAAGACAGGAAGATCCCAGCCAGTCTGGATAGAACAGTGGCTCTAGGGTCAGCCACAGAACAACTGAGGAAGACGCTAATGTCAACCTCTGGCTTTCCTGTGGGCAGGTTCTCTCTCTCTCTCTTTCTCTCTCTCTCTCTCTCTCTCTCTCTCTCTCTCTCTCTCTCTCACACACACACACACACACACACACACACAGGTACACACTCATATATACACACACACTCATACACAGTCACATGCACACACACATTCACACACACACTCACAAATACACAGATACATACACACACACACACACACACATTTGAGCTATAATAAAATGCCACTAAGTGAATAATTTACGAACAACAGAAATTTATTTCCCATGGATTTGCAACCTGAAAAGTCTAAGATAAAAGTGCCTACAGGCTTGGTGATGAGACAGCTAGTCTCTTCCTCCCAGGAAAGCCACACTGTAAAACCCTGTCCCAGACGAGAGACCTGAGTTTTAGATATTTCAGATTTAGATTTCTGAACCTTGAGAGTGTTATCACTGTAGGAACTATGGGGATTTTTGAAGTTGGACTGAATGTATTCAGATTGACAGTTACCCTGTGAACTTATGGAGAAAGGGAATGAATGGTGTTACTTTAAGTGCCCTCCACAGAATCAGAATATTTGAGTACTTGGTATGTAGCTAGTCTATCATGTCATGGAAGGTGTAGGAGTAGAACAGGAGAGAACAGGCTGCCTGGTCCACAGGAAGCAGGGAGAGAGAGAGAGAGAGAGAGAGAGAGAGAGAGAGAGAGAGAGAGAGAGAGAGAAGCATGAAGTCTGTGCTCCCCCGACATTTCTCTTGCAGCAGGGCTCTACCTTTTAAAGGTTCCACAACTTTCTTAAGTGGCTCAGTCAGCTGGGGACCAATTGTTCAAACACATGGATGGTAGGGGATATTTTACACTCAGACCACAGCAAGGACACCTCTGATTCTGGTGACAAATGCCAATTTGAGTTCTGCAAAGGACACAGAGGTCTCCAGCTAGTCTTGCCATCTGGAGTCTCGGCTCTGTACATCTGTGTGTTCCTTGTGACGGGGTGGGTTTGCTGCTGCTGTTTTCCACAGTAAGCGTCCTCTGTCTTCTGAGGCATCTGTTGGGAATATTTCTTTTGAGCAGCTTTGTCTTCAACTCTGAAATGTCTTTTTCTATTAAGATTTTATAGCATGAGGTGGGAGGGGATGGAGCGGGAAAAAATAGGAGTTTCTAGCACATCAGGAACCGTCTTTTCTTCTCCTTGGTGCTCCCATGGTTATAGCCAGAAAGGAGCAGCACTTCATCTCTTCAGGCCTCACAGTGGTACCCATTCTTACTCTGGAAGCTAAGGCAGGAATATCACCAAGTGTAGGCCAGCATAAACAATGACAAGACAGATGGCCCTGCAGCTTCCAAGGGCTGGGCAGAAAGTGATGCCACCATGCCCAGCAAACCCCCATCTCAAAAAAAAGCAGTCACAGAGTGCCTTGGGTCAGCAAGCCTGAGAGGCTAACTCCCTGAGACAATGCAGTAGAAGAGCAAGTTCAAGGCCAGCCTGGCAGCTTCATAAGACCTTGTCTGTACAAATATAAAAGGAGGGCTGGGACAAAGGTTCATTGAGAAGCTACTTGCCTAGGATGTGTAAGGTACTAGGGCAGTGGTTCTCAACCTTCCTGATACAGTGACCTTTATCACAATCTCTCAGGTTGTTGTGACCCCCTGCCCAAAATTATTTTGTTGCTACATCATGACTGTACTTTTGCTACTGTTTGGAATTGTAATAATGTAAGTTATCTAACGTACAGGACATCTGATATGCGATCCCCAAAGGGGTTGTGACATATAGGTTGAGAACTGCTATCCTAGGTTCAATATCCACTGCTTCTAAAATGTAATGATGATGGTAAGTGATGCCTACATTGTGTGTTCATTGAGTGATTTACTGTGGAATGTGCTCGGTGTAGTGCTTGACCTTTATAAAGGATCAGGTGTGGTCTGCTATTTTATTATTGTGTGAAAAGTATTATCTTTGCTACTTTCTAGTTTGATTTCCATTGCTGTGGTAAACAACATGACCAAAGTCAACTTGGGAAAAAAGGTTTTTCTCTTCTTTCTTTTTTTTTTCTTTCTGGGAAAAAAAGGTTTTATTACTGCTTATAGGCCATCATCCAGGGAAGTCAGGACAGGAACTCAGAGCAGGAACCGGAGGCAGGAACAGAAGCAGAGGCCATGGAGGGTGCTGCTCACCAGCTTGCTTGTGGCTTGCTCAGCCTGCTTTCTTACAGAACTCAGGACCACCTGCCCAGGAGTAGCACTACCCACCGTGGGCTGGACTCTCCCAGATGCACCATTAATCCAAAACCAAAACCGAACAAACCAAACCAAACCAGAGAAAACAGCTCCTACATGCCTGGAGGACAGTCTAAAGAGACATTTTCTTAATTGGGGTTTCCTCTTCCCAGATGACCTCAGTTTGTATCAAGTTGAGAGAGGAAAACAGAAGCAAAACAAAGCCCTGTAGTCGCTAAGGTTCACTAAGACCCAGTTCTCAAGAGCTTGCTATAGGCACTACGGTTTTTGCCTGTTTGTCCTGTCTGTTCTGCAACAGGGTCTCTCACTCACACTGACTTAGAATCACTGTGTACCTCCCTCTGTCCTCAAACTCATGGTAATCTTCCTGCCCTGCCTCCAGAATACTAGTTCATTAGACCTTACATATTCAGGTTTAGTTTCCTCTCCCTTCCTCAGACCCATGGACTTAACAACGCTGAAGAGGAATCTGTCTAAGGGACGAATTCACACTATGGCTGAGTTCCAGAGGGATCTGATGCTAATGTTCCAAAATGCCGTGATGTACAATGACTCTGATCATCACATATACCACATGGCGGTGGAGATGCAGCGGGAAGTCTTGGAGCAGATCCAGGTACTGTACAACACAGAGTGCCACAAGGCAGGGAGCCATGGATTCTGGAGTGGGATTCAGAAGCCTGTGTGAATAAAGATGTAATGGAAGTGACCTCGTGTTCTTAGAGTTTCTTTTCAGAGATGATGGCAGAGCCTGTGGTAAACGTGGGTGTTCTCTTGTGACTGGGAAGCTCCTTGTCCTCATGGGCCCAGATTTAACACACAGTGGGATAAGGATGTCTGGGAAGGCCAGCAGCAAAAATGGCAGGAGATGAGCAAGTGATGGATACTTCTGTTCTCAGAGGCCCGAGTTGTAAGACTGAAAGCCAGTCAGGTGTTGGACCACTGTCCATGTCTCTTTTGTTGTGACTGTTGACATTATTATTTTTTTTTTTGGTTCTTTTTTTTCGGAGCTGGGGACCGAACCCAGGGCCTTGCACTTCCTAGGTAAGCGCTCTACCACTGAGCTAAATCCCCAGCCCCGACTGTTGACATTAATGTACATGTATCCGACCCATATTTGGAGGAGAAGTCATAGTGAGTTCAAGGAGACATGTAAGGGTTTCTCTTTTGGGAAGCATCAAACTTTAAAAGGTGTAGTTTTATCTGTTTGACAATAAAAATAAATAAAATTTCATACACTTGCTCTGTGGCTTTAAGGTTCATGGCTTCCTGTCTGCATTCCTCCTGTAGGTTCTGAGTACTTGGCTGGATAAAAGGAAGGACCTGAGTAGCCTGGAATGAGTGCAGCTAATCCAGTGGACCAAGGAAGCCTGTTTTGTTAGCTTCGAACTACAAGTCTGATTCTTTCTCAAGTTACAGCTCTCCTTAGGACTGGCCAGAGAAGAAGTGGAAACTTCTCTTCTCCACTACTTTTCAAATAAGGATAGTAATGCCTCACCTCCTACCTCAAAAGTCAACGGTGCTTGCAATGTAGTATTTTTTAAAGGGGTGGGGTAGGGTACCGAGATCTGGATTTATGATGTAAATATTGCCCACATTTTTGTTGCATAGACTTAAAAGTAATTTGATTGAACCTTTTGTTTCTCTATAAATAAATAGTTTGCAAACTAAAGATTTTGTTTGGTTTTTGGGGCACAGCATCAAAACCCAGGCTTTCCTGGAAACCCCCATTGCATCCAGCCTCTGCCTCTCATGGAGTGCTGGGATTAGAGGAACTCAACCCCAGACTACCTGACCTTGCAAAGGGGGCTTCTAAATGATTAAATAAGCTGGATGATGGGAGCAGCATCATATGGTGAAGCACAGGAGGTATTTGCTGGGAATATAGCTCAGTGGTCAATTGTTTGCCCAGGTTTGATCCCAAGCACCACCACCCACACCCCAAAACAGAAAGAAAGAAAAAAAGAAAAAGAAAAGGAATGAGGGAAAGAGAGAGTAAATAATAAATTTCTCATTAGTCTTTCATATAATGACCAGGAGGAACTGGAGTGGACCGAGAGAGGTGTCTGATTTATCTCATTTACAGATAAGGAATGCATCCTTCAAGCATGTACCATGAAGAAAAGAGATCAATTAGAGAAGAGCTGGTGCTAAGGCTCAAAGGGTAAAGAAGACCACTTGAGTTCCGTCCCTGGAAACCACAGAAACGCAGGAAGGACTTGACTCCACAAAGTTTTCTTACCTCCATATCACACACACACACACAGAGAGAGAGAGAGAGAGAGAGAGAGAGAGAGAGAGAGAGAGAGAGAGAGAGAGAGAGAGAGAGAGAGAGAGAGAGAGAGAGTGAGAGAGAGAGAGAGAGAGAGAGAGAGAGAGAGAAATGTGTGTAGTACTCTAAGACTCAAAGAGAATAAAATGTACACGGCTAATTATTGCCTTAGGTTAAAATTAACTAGAGTCTTAAAAAAAAAAAAAAAGGGGGTTGGGGATTTAGCTCAGTGGTAGAGCGCTTGCCTAGGAAGCGCAAGGCCCTGGGTTCGATCCCCAGCTCCGAAAAAAAGAAAAAGGAAAAAGAAAAAACAAAAAAACAAAAAACAAAAAAAAAACAAAAAAAAAAAAACGCGGCTGGGATTGGGCCTCTGCAGCCACCGTTAGGAAACCAGCTTCGGTCTCTTAGCAACGAACGGGCTCTGACAACACCTGAACTGAGGCCAGTGCTGGGAGGGTCTCAGGTGGAGATTTCCCGAGAACTTTGGGACCCTGCCTTCCTGTCATGCCTAAGCCTGTACAAAGTGGTCCCTACAAGGTGGGGACCCTTCGCTAGGGCAGCCGGCTAGGGCCTTCCCGTACTCCTGGAGAGCAACACTGATGCCATCCAGCCTCCAGCCTCAGTCGAGCGGCTAGGGCTCCCCTTTCTCTGTATAAGTCGTATTCTTGCAAAAGCATACGTAGAAAAGCATAGTGCTTTCCATTTTTATAAATTAATCAAATCTAGTACCAGATTTTGCCACAGGCTGATTTTGGGACGGGGACTCGTGTCGTTGCTGCGGATAGCTGGTCAGGAGATTTGTAAATTGTACCGGAAAACGCCAGAATGGAGGTATCAATGCCCCTGCCTCAGATATATGTAGAAAAAACCCTAGCCCTTATCAAGCCAGATATTGTTGATAAAGAAGAAGAGATACGCGATATTATCTTGAGATCCGGATTCACTATTATACAGGTAACTTCTGGCGTCTCTTTTATTAGTTTTCACTATACTTATATAAATGTAGCCACCCGTTTAGATCCTTAGTAACATTAAATTTACATTTATAAATATAAAGGTTATATATAAACTGCGCATGTAAGCACACATGCCTGTAATCTCGGAATCAGATAATGGAGGCAGGTCAGCCCTGTACTGACTTCCAAGTTCAGCCTGGGCTCTGTGAGACCTGTCTCAAAAACACGTTACAAATAACAGACAAGTTTTCACACTTGTAAGGATATAGAATAAGACATAAAAGAAGCATGCTGCCTTTTTCTTTTCCTCTGCAGGTCAGCTCTAGGGAGAGGCAATGACTTAACTACATTCTTTCTCCTGGGTGTTTCTAACATTCTGGATCATTAAACCAGAATCTACTTATCCCTTCTGAATTATGTGCAGTATTCCTGTGTATACTTTGGTTCCTAGTGTCAGTAGGTTTTTTTGTTTTGTTTTGTTTTTTCTTTTTGTTTTTGTTTTCAAGAAATGGCTTCTCTGTATAGCCCTGGCTGGCTTGGAACTCACTTGTAGACCAGACTGGCCTGGAACTCAAAGAGATCCAAATGCCTCTTCCTCCCAAGTGTTGGGATTAAATGTGTGCACCACCACACACAGCAAACATTTAGTGTTTTAAGGTCAACATTTGTTCTGTAGTTGGTAAACAGGGTCAAAGAAGCCAAGCACCACAGAGGACATCGAGAGCTCAACTTGGACTTCACAGTGAGTCCCAGACCAGCCTGGGGTACGGGGATGCAGGCCTTGGAAGTAGTGACATAGACCTGTGATCCCAACCCTAGACAGGGTAAGACTGGAGGATCTTGAGTTCCCAGCTATCTTGGGCTTCACAGAGTTCTTAACTGTCCTCTAGTAGACAAGATCTCTAACTAAAAGACAAGTGTACAAATAGATGAGGTGGAACTTAGTGCTTGTAATATTTTCTTTGACTTTCACTTGAACTACAATTCTAAGAGAATAAAACATTATTTTTATTCTTTTAAATGCATATGTAGCTGAGTGCTGTGCTTTTCATCCCAGCACTGAAGAAGCAGAGATGTGTGTTTCTGTTGGGTTCAAGGCAAGTTCCTAGCCAGCCAAGGTTACATAGTGAAACTTGTAACACTGACTTAAAATTCTTATATAGTATCATATTATCTATTTTTTGCTGAGCAAGCACAAGGACATGAGTTTAAATTCCCAGCATCCATGTAAAAGCCAGGTGTGATGGCAGCACCCGGATATAATCTCCGTCTGGGGCGGCAGGGCAGGAGGACCAAGTAGTCTTGCCAACTTGGCCAGCTTGAGGTAGTGGGAGACGCAAAGTGGTGAGCAAGTGCGGCTGGCACCCAATGTGGACTCTGGCTCCACACATGTGGCATCTGCACCCCCACATGTGTGCATATACACACGGACACAGACGTGTGCATGTGTCACCCACAGAGATGACATAGTGGGGAGATTTTGACAGAGTTGAGATGGCACAGAAAATACTCAGGTGAACACAAAGTCTTTAATAAATGTTATGAAATTTGAGTCCTTTTTTTTCTGAGGTAGCTATAAATGGATCTAAATATTTAAAAATTAAACTTCTAGGTGGGGCCAGGGTGTAGCCCAGTGCTGGAGTACAGGCTTAGCAAGCATAAGGCTGTGAGTTCAATCCCTACCACCCCTCTCCACCAAAAATAGTAAATTGTGTTTGTAGCTTCTTCTAGAAGAAAAAAATAGATAAACAAACACTTGAGGAAAAAAGATTCTTAAAAATCTAGGTTCTCATCCCAGAGAGATGGCAGAGGCAGGCAGATCTCTGCTCTACATAGTAAGTTCTAGGACAGCCAAGGCTACACAGAGAAACCCTGTCTGAACAAACAAGCAAATAACTCAAGTTCTCAGGTGGATGTGCAGCTCAGCTGGTGGACCATGTGCCTGGCAAGTATAAACCGTATCTTCCAGCAGTGCAGACCCTGAAGTCCCAGTGCTCAGAAGACTAAAGGAGGAGGACCGGACATTTAATGAGGTTATCCCCAGCTACATAGTGAGTTGGAGGCTAACCTTGGCTACATGAGACTCTGTTTAAAAATCCAAAGTGGGGGTTGGGGATTTAGCTCAGTGGTAGAGCACTTGCCTAGCAAGCGCAAGGCCCTGGGTTCGGTCCCCAGCTCCGAAAAAAAGAAAAGAAAAAAAAATCCAAAGTGAACAAAGGAAGTCTCTTGATACATAGTCCAGGATGTCCTCCAGCACAGGTGACCTCCTGCCTCTCCTTCATGAGAACTCAGATTAAGGTGTTCTCCTGTGTTTTGTTTTCTAAGATGACTTCATTAAGTAGCTCCTGTGGCTTCAGTTATTCTGCTGCAGGCTCATGAGTGCTGGGATAACACACAATGTACCACTCACTATGCCTAGCTTGATTTAAGTGTTACAGGTTTATTTTTAGAAAGGTGAGGGAACTCTGACTTCTGTACCCTGCACACTGAAGATGTTTAAAGTTATTTATTTATCCCATTTATTTTTGATTTTTCAAGACGGGGTTTTTCTGGGTAGCCCTGGCTGTTCTGGAACCCACTCTGTAGACCAGGCTGGCCTCAAACTCAAAGTACTGGGATTAAAGGTGTGTGTCACCACTGCCTGGCTAAGTCCTTTAAAAAAATCTCTCTGTCTCTCTCTCTGTCTCCCTCTCTTTGTCTCTCTCTCTCTCTCTCTCTCTCTGTGTGGTGTGGTTGTATGTGAGGATGTGTTTGCTTGTGGTGGTAGGTAGAGTAAATGGATATGTGGATATGTGTGTGTTGTGTGGTGTGGTTATATGTTTGGGGAGGTGTGGGGGTGTTTATGTATGTGGTGGTGGTATATAGGTATATGTGTGTGTGGTTATGTGTGTGTAGTGTGGTTATATGTGTGTATTTGTATGTGTGTGTGTATTGTGTGTGTGTTTATGTATGTGTGTTTATGTGTGTATACAAGTTACCTCAGGCGCCAGGCCTTACCTTTTTTGTTGTTTGGAACAGGCTCTCTTGTTTGCTACTGCAAAATCAAGGCTAATGGGTCATAGGCCTCTAAGGTGCCTCCCATCTCCAACTACCCTCTCTAGAGGTATACAGGGGTTACAAAGTCACTCTACAATGTTGGCCATTAGGGAAATTCTGGGGATCCAAACCCAGGCCCTGACACTTGAGCTACCAATGCTCCTCTGCTCACTGAGCCATCTTCTAATTCTTTAAATCCATATTAAAAAACGATCGCTGATAAATAGACTTTGTAATTAAGTGGCTTGTGTTTATTATAAATTAAAACTCAAGAGTTTGGCACAGTAGCACACACCTTTAATCCAAGCACTCAGGAGGCAAAGGGAGGTGAATCCCTGTGAGTTCTGGGCCATCCCAAGACTACACAGAGAGACCCAGTCTCAAAACAAGAACATAACAAGCAATTAGCAGATACATAGCAGCGAATGCTAGGCTGGCTGGCTGTGGTCTGTGCTGCTGCTGCTGCTGCGACACAGCGATGTCTTTGTTTTGCTTTAATTTTTTTCCATAAAATTCATACTACATCAGTTGTACCATTTAAATAATTTTTAAGGTACAATGCAGCAGCATTAAATAAACCCACATTGTTTTGTGGCCTTCAACAGTATTCATCGGTATTTTCTCATCTCAAGCTGGAGCCATGAACTTTTTTTTAAGATTTTTTCTCTTTATTTCATGTGCATTGGTGTTTTGCCTGCATGTATGTCTGTGTAAGGTGTCAGATCCCCTGGGACTAGGGTTACAGACAGTTGTGAGCTGCCATTTGAGTGCTTGGAATTGAACCCCTGTCCTCTGGAGAGCAGTGGATGCTCTTAACCACTGAACCACCTCTCGGCCCGTGACCTTACTTTTAGAGAGGGAGGAAGATGTATTGTGTGTCCACCTCCTCCAGCCCCCAGTAACCACTGTCTTAGTTTTTAAGTCAAGAAATGTGACTCTCCCGGCTATTTTAGGTCGTTGGAATTGAGGATGTTTTTAAGGTTTGTTTGGCTTTATTGTGGTAGATTCTTGGACAGCTCTGAAAACTTCTCCCTCTGTCCAGCAGAGGGCAGTAGCTTCTTTGTCGAAAACTATGTGTTCTGTTACATGTATTTGATATCGATGTTTCTCAAACTGAATTTCAAACGATTCAAACCTGATCGCATTTTAAAGCATTTAAAGTAGAATCGTTACTTTTTTCTACAACTTTAAAGCTGAACTCTAAATATTTAACATCATGCTGCGGGAGCTAGCACGCCTGAGGAAAGGGCGCGTGGCTGCTGGGCACGCAAGGAGCCCCTTTTAGGGAGAGGAAGGCAGGATTACACTGGCAGTCAGCCTGGGCTACATGATAACACCCTGTCTCCAGACAAACAGACAAACAAACAAGCAGCTCGTGTACCGGACACAGGGAGGTGGGGTGGACTCAAGCAAGGAGTCATGTGAGAGCTTGACTTCTTGGCAACTGGCTGTAGAGTTTATCAGAATAGTCCTTTATGTGATCTGGGGAATCTTTAGACCCTTTAATACCATGTCTGGAGGTAAACTAGCGAATATTGTTCCGGAGACAGGGTCTCTGCCCTAGCCAGCCTGGAACTCACTATGTAGACCAAGGTTGCCTTGATTGCAGGGCGAGTGTGTGAGCGTGTGTGTGTGTGTGAGCGTGTGTGTGTGTGTGTGTGTGTGTGTGTGTGTATACATACATGTGTGCAAGAGTGCCGGGAGAGGGCATCAAATTCCCTGTAGCTAGAGTTACAGGTGTCTGGTGGACATCCTACTTGTCACGTAGGTGCCAAGATTCAAACTCTGGTCCTCAGGATTGCTCAGGAAACACTCTTCAAAAAGATCTTTTTAGCCAGGTGCTGGTGGCACACACCTTTAATTCCAGCACTCAGGAGACAGAGGCTGGCCGATCTCTGTGAGTTCTAGGTCAGCCTGGTCTACAGAGTGAGTTCCAGGATAGCCAGGGCTACACAGAGTAATCCAAAAAAAACAAAAACAAACAAACAAAAAAAAAACCCAAAAAAAACATTTTTATATTTACTTGTGTGTGTGTGTGTGTGTGTGTGTGTGGTGGTGGTCTAAAAAATTGAGGGAATCCATTCTTTCTTCCTCCCCTCCTGTTAATTCTGGGGAATGAACTCAGAACCTCAGCCTTGGCCGCAGCCCAGGAATCATTTATTTAAGTGGGATAAATACTTCCTCTGAACACATTTAATCACCATTTACTTTCTGTGTAATAACACAAAGATAATTGCAGGCATGTGCCACCATGCCTGGCAAGGTACTAATGTCTTAATGAGCTTTTGTCGACTTTGTTTTGTTTACAGAGGCGGAAACTACACCTGAGCCCTGAGCATTGTAGTAACTTTTATGTGGAACAGTATGGGAAAATGTTCTTCCCAAACTTAACAGCTTATATGAGTTCTGGACCTCTTGTTGCTATGATATTAGCTAGACATAATGCCATCTCTTACTGGAAAGAACTTTTGGGACCAGCTAATAGTTTATTAGCCAAGGAGACACACCCGGACAGGTAATTCCCATTGAAAGTGGGTTGAGGGATTGAAGCCTGCCTTAAGGAGAGAAAACAAAAGAAACAAAAAAGCCAGAGCCTGCCATCTTCACACTCAGGCCTCCCAGCCTGTGGAAGTTTCCTACGTGAACTTCTCTCTGGTGCAGGGCAGTGGATTTGACATCCTCAACATTGCAAATCTATCTTTTTTTTTCTTAAAGATTTATTTATTTATTTAATGTATACGAGTACACTGTAGCTGTCTTCAGACACACCAGACCTCATTACAGATGGTTGTGAGCTACCATGTGGTTGCTGGGAATTGAACTCAGGACCTCTGGAAGAGCAGTCGGAACTCTTAACCGCTGAGCCATTTCTCCAGCCCTGCAAATCTATCTTAATATCCAGTGCTGTAGAGGGCGGCAGAGAACAACTCACTGACTGCTGGTCAGCCTGGCATTAAACTGCCTCTAAAGAACGAGTTCCTGATTAATTGATTTTGGTTTGTTTGTTTGTTTGAGACAGGGCTTCTCTGTGTTGTCCTGGAGCTTGGTCTTTAGACCAGGCTGGCCCCAAACTCACAAAGATTCCCCCTGCCTCCACCTCCGAGTACTGAGGTATACACTGCCACCACCCTGCTTTTGTTTATTTGTTTTAATGTTTTTTGAGACTAGTTCTTGCTCTGTAGCCTAAGCTGGCCTATAAGTCACTGTGTAGCCCAGGCTAGCTTTGAGTTTGTGACCATCCTCCTACTTCAGCCACCCCCACCAACCCCCAGTCCCCGAAATCGGTGCTGGGTTATATATAGCACATAGCTATGAAGTCAGATTTGTAAAATTACATTTTATTTATTTATTGCTTGTGGGCATGTGTGTCTTGCACACGTGGAGGTCAGCTACAACTCGTGGGATTTTCTTCTTTTCCACCCTATTAGTTCAAGGACAGAATTCAGATCATTAGGCTTGGTGGCAAGTGCTTTTAGCAGCTGAGCAACTCACTGATCCTGAAATAGGATCTTTAATAAGAAAGTAAGACTTTTTAAATTTTGTTTTCCAGAGATGGTGGTACATACATTTAACCTCGGGACTTCAGAGACAGAGGCAGGCAAATTTCTGAGAGTTTTGGGCCAGCCAAGGCTATTGCAATATGAGCACTAGTTTCCAGAAATGAAAGTTATTGCAGTTTTGAATTTATATTTCTTTTCATGTCTCATAAAATACTTTCTTCCCCTAAAGACTGCTTGTTTCCACAGTGGATGCTACTGGCATACAGAAATGTATTTGGCCCTCATCTAAGTAGATTAAAAGCTTAAGATTAAATTAGTGATGAATTGTCTAAAAAAAATTAGAAAAAAATGCTGGCAAGATGGCTCAGTGGGTAAAGTGAATGCTGCCAAGCAGAAAGATCTGGATTTGAACTCAGGACCCATGACCTTGAAGGGAAGAACCACTCCCAGAGTAGTCCTCTGACCTCCTCCTGTGCCTCCTCCCTCGAACTCTCTAATGGGAAGGACGGAAGGTGTGTCAGAATGGAGGGACAGTGTCTTTAATTCTCTCTAGCTTAAGGGCGATATACGGCACAGATGAGCTAAGGAATGCACTTCACGGGAGCAACGACTTTGCGGCCTCAGAACGAGAGATTAGGTTCATGTTTCCAGAAGGTGAGTCTGTTGCGCCTGCTTTCTTCACTGCGCCTCTTAAAGTTTATTTTGTATCTTGAAAAAAAGTGGCCTGGTTCCATAGTGTAGCGGTTATCACGTCTGCTTTACACGCAGAAGGCCCCGGTGGAACCACGTGGTGTGCTAGTTACTTTTGGGCTGGAGAGACGGCTCAGGGGTTAAGAGCACAGACTGCTCTTCCAGAGGTCCTGAGTTCAAATCCCAGCAACCACATGGTGGCTCACAGCCTTCTGTAATTGGATCTGATGCCCTCTTCTGGTGTGTCTGAAGACAGCTACAGTGTACTTACATATAATAAATAAATCTTTAAAAAAAAATGGCTGGGAAGGAAGATAGAATTTTCCCTCAAACATGCTTTGGTATATTTTCAGGCTTTGAGTCATTAAAACTTAAAGCTAGAAGGGTCTGGGATGCAGCTCCGTTGGTTGTGGGGTTTGCTGAGCTCCTGGGAAGTCCAGGGTTCGAATCCCAGCACTAGATAAAGTAGGGCATGGGGCCACAAGTCTGTAATCCTAATCTTAACCCTACAGAGTGAGGGCAGGAGGATCAGCAGTTCAAGTGTTGGTCTTATGGGAAGTTGATCTGGGCATCTCCAGACCTTAGCTCACAAGAAATCAAAACAAAAACAACAAACAAAAAAGCCTCTCAGCACCTGGCAGGTGGGTCTCTGCAAGTTCCAGGCCAGCCAGGGCTACATAGAGACCCGTCTCAATGCTACAAAGGCTAAACCACGGGCTGGAGGGAAGGCTCAGCAGCTGAGAGCACTGGCTGTTCTTGCAAAGGACCAGAGTTAAGTTCCAAGCACCATGTGGGCTCACTGCAGTTCCCAACTCTAATTTAGAGACTCCAGCACCCTCTCTGACCCCCCTGGGCACCGAGCATACAGCTGGTGCAGGTACATATATGCAGACAAAACATTCATATACATAAAATAAGTGTTTCTTTAAAAAGCAGTAACAACCAGAAAACCAAACAAAACAAGTCTAGAAGCCAAAAGTAGAAAAGTAAACATCACCTACAGTGTCCCTTGGGAAGCTCTAGAGAGGGGCTTGCTTGCTAGCTTGCTTTCCTTCCTTCCTTCCTTTTTTTTTTTTTTCTTTTTTTTCTTTTTTTCTGGAGCCGGGGACCGAACCCAGGGCCTTGCGCTTCCTTGCTCCATGCCATGTAAGGCATTTCCACAGTGACCAATGGGGTAGGGCCCAGCCCATTATGGGTGGTGCCACTCCTGGGCTGGTGGTCCTGACTTTTTTTTTTGGTTCTTTTTTTTCGGAGCTGGGGACCGAACCCAGGGCCTTGCTCTTCCTAGGCAAGCGCTCTACCACTGAGCTAAATCCCCAACCCCTCTTTCTTTCTTTCTTTCTTTCTTTCTTTCTTTCTTTCTTTCTTTCTTTCTTTCTTTCTTTCTTCTTCCTTCCTTCCTTCCTTCCTTCCTTCCTTCCTTCCTTCCTTCCTTTCTTTCTTTCTTTCTTTCTCCTGAACTAGATACTCTGTTTCTGTTGTAATTCTTCCTAATTACCCATGAGGCTTCAGAAACCTGTTGGTACGTGGAGGGTGGAGCATAGAAGAGGTAACAAATTAGCAAGAATAGTGCAGGGGGGCGCTCTGTCTCCGCCCCAATCACTGCTCCTTTGTTCTGCACTCAGTAAACTTGTCTTTTTCCAAACAAAACAAGCTACGAAAGTCATAAATCAATGTGGAAATGATAATTCCACTTCTTTTCCCATTTCCTCCAATTTGAAATCATGAAGCCGGTGAGCCTTTAAAAAGCAGACATACAGAGGAATAGTGTGCTGTCTTTACGTACTGGGGGGTGGACCTAGGGCTCCGTCCCAGGCAAACCATTGCCAGTGAGCTGCTTAGGCCTCCTTTATTTACCTAGTTTTTTTTTTTTGTTTTTTTTTTTTTTGGTTCTTTTTTTCGGAGCTGGGGACCGAACCCAGGGCCTTGCGCTTCCTAGGTAAGCGCTCTACCACTGAGCTAAATCCCCAGCCCCTACCTAGTTATTTTTAAGATTATCCTATTTTTGTTCATGTCTATGTGAATGTATACCACATGCGAGCAGATGGTCTCAGAGGCCAGAAGGCATTGGGCCCCTGGAGTTGGAGTTACAGACAGTTGTGAACCGCTTTATGTGGGTGCTGAGATCTGAATTTGGGGTCCTCTGGAAGAAAAGTTGACCTTAGCCATTGAGCTCCTCCCCCCCCCTTTTTTTTATTTTGAGACAGGCCCGTATGTCTTGGTTGGCCTTGAACTACTGCTCTTCCTTCCTCCACCTTCTGAGCACTGGGATTTCAGGCATGCACTGCATGCAGCCTGTTTGTCCAGCCCTCTGCTTTGAGGCAAGGTCTCAATGTCCTATCCACGGGCAAACCTGCTATCCACCTGTGAGCGTGTTTGATTTATCTGGGCCAGCCTCCTGAGCAGCTGCCAGCATTGGTTTGGATTGGCTTCTTCTCTTGTGTGTGTGGGTTATTGTTATTTAGTTTAATTTTAAATTGTATTTATGGGGGCTGGAGAGATGGCTCAGTGGTTAAGAGCACTGACTACTCTTCCAGAGGTCCTGAGTTCAATTCCCAGCAACCATATGGTGGCTCACAACCATCTGTAATGGGATCCAGCATCCTCTTCTGGTGTGTCTGAAGACAGCTACAGTGTAATTTATATACATAAAATAAATAAATATATTTATTTCTCTGTATAATCACAAATTTAGCAAGCACCATGTGTAAATAGTTCCTTAATAAACAGGTACAGTGTAGGCATAACAACTGCTATGACAGCATCCAGATGACCAGGCAGGAAGATCACTGTGGGTTTGATGCTAGCCTAGTGAGTTCTATACAAGCCTGGACTACAGGGAGACCCTACCAGATAGCCAGTAATAATATCAATTATAATACCTTAATAATAAATGTAAAGATGTAAAACTCAGATTTAAAGTTCACATCATGACAGTTATACACTCTTGAAGGCATCCCTTTTCTCATAGCTGTATAATGTTTAATCACTTATATTTGCTTTTTAGTAAGAACTTCTTTGTATTTGCAGTGATTATCGAACCCATTCCAATTGGACAAGCTGCTAAGGACTATTTGAATTTGTACGTAGCACCAACCCTACTTCAAGGACTCACAGAGCTTTGCAAGCAAAAGCCAGCAGATCCTTACGTAAGATACTTTTTTTTTTTTAAGATTTATTTATTATTTATAAGTACACTGTAGCTGTCTTCAGGCACACCAGAAGAGGGCATCAGATCTCATTACAGGTGGTTGTGAGCCACCATGTGGTTGCTGGGATTTGAACTCAGGACCTCTGGAAGAGCAATCAGTGCTCTTAACCACTGAGCCATCTCTCCAACCCCCGTAAGATACTTTTTTATTCTCATTGGAGAATACTTACTGTTTGTGGTTTTCATATTTCAAACTGTAAACTTGTTTGTTTGTGAGAGAGGGTCTCACTATGTGGTCTTGGCTGTCCTAGGGCTCACTGTGTAGACCAGGCTGGCCTCAAGCTCTCACAGATCTACTTGCCTCTGCCTTCTGAGGGCTGGGACTAAAGACACCACCATGCCTACTTAAATATTTATTCTTTCAGTCTGAAGACTCACAGGTTCTGAGGCTTGCTTGGGTGTTGACTCTGTGGTAACCAAGCAAGACAATTTAGTGAGACAGTGCCTCAAAATAAAAATTTAAAAAGGCGCAAGGCCCTGGGTTCAGTCCCCAGCTCCGAAGAAAAAAAAGAAAAGAAAAGAAAAGAAAAAAAAGGTTGGGGATTTAGCTCAGCGGTAGAGCGCTTGCCTAGGAAGTGCAAGGCCCTGGGTTCGGTCCCCAGCTCCAAAAAAAAAAGAACGGAAAAAAAAAAAAAGAGAAGAAAAGAAAAAAAATTTAAAAAGGTAGACTGGTCACTGTGGCCAGTGCCTTTAATCCCAGTACTTAGAAGGTAGAGTCAGGCAGATCTCTGTGAATTCGAAGTTTGTCTGGTCCACACAGTGAATTTCAGGCCAGTCAAGACTATATAGTGAGACCCAGTACAACCCCCTCAATGGTGTGTGTTGGGGACTGGGGAGGGACAGAATGTAAGTAGAGAATCAGCTCCCAAAAGCTGCCCTCTGACCTCCACAGGTGCACTCTGGCATGTATGCCTTCCCGGCAGCACACATGGTGTTAGGGGTGTGGTGTGATAGCAGGGCACTTACTGGGCATAGCCAAAGTGGTGGGGGCTTCACTTTGTGGTGGTTTGAAAATGCTTGGCCCAAGGGAAGTGGCACTTTTAGGTGGTGTGGCCTTATTGGGGGAGGTGAGCCTTGTTAGAGGAAGTGCGTCATTGTGGAGTTGGGGCTTTGAGGTCTGATGGTTGTACAGCACTCAGTACTCAGGAGACAGAGGCATGCAGATCTCTGAGTTCAAAGTCAGTTTACAAAGCCAGGATAGGCAGGCTTAGGAAACGAAGGAAATCACTGAAAACAGAAAACTTGTGAAGATGTAATAGTCAAGGAGGCCAGCCACGGGCGGCTTGAGACATGTGGCTCTGGCTTTACCGTCAATAATAGAATGGATACTGGGTCAATTGATGCTGGTCAGCTGGTGCTAAGAAATTAGCGGTGATTAAGAAGAAACCAGCATCAATCTTCTGGGAAGTGTTTTCTGAGAGCACAAGAAGCTATGTTCCACACACAGCCAATGGTGTGCCTTGTGCTGCAGCTGGACTTGGTAATGTGTAAGGATCATCCCAGTGGTACTTACTGGTTTTGAAGGCATGAAGGGGTCATGGAGAGCAGCCGAGGCTGGACACTGTGAGAGGCCAGGAAAGGTGAAGGTGTAGCCTCAGTGGCCCTTGAAAGCCCAGGACTAAATGGGTCACGCAAAGGACTGAGGCTTGGCACCAGAAAGAGAGCTTCCCCCTGGCTGCCTGCAGAAGACAGTCCCCTTCTGCTGCATGCATCCTGCCGTGATAAAAGACGGAAACTGTAAGCCAGCCCCACTTAAATGTTAGCCTTTTTAAGAGTTAGCCGCCTTGGTCATGTTATCTTTTCACAGCAATGAAACCCTAAGACAAGTTTCCAACACAGAAAAATATAAACCTGTGTTTGGCTTATTTCACTGTTTTATTAGCCAGTCAGTAGTGACAAGCATGTGTCACGATCCCATCCTTTCCATGGGTGAATAGTGCCCGTTCGATCGTGTGAGTCCAGTTTCCAGTTGTGTGTCAGTATATAGGAATGCAGTTACTGGGCTCGTTATTGTTACTGGAGCTACTGCTCAGTTCCAGTCCGGTTCCTGTCAGGAACTGCCCAATCTTTTACACGGGTGGTTGTTCCATTCTACCCTCCCATTTGCAAGGTGTGAGGGCTCCAGTTTCTCTTTGCACCACCGTGTCTATTGTTTTACTTGCTCATTAACAGCTGCCCTAGTAGATGTGACAATGGCTGATTTGCATATTCATGATGCTGAGAGCATCCTGCCAGGAGTTTGGGAACCTTGTCTGGGAACTCTGAATCCAGGTTCAAGTTCAACATGTGTGGGACACACACACACACACACACACACACACACACACACACACACACACACACGCATGAATGTGAGTGAGAGACAGAGGCAGAAAGAAAGACAGGCGCTGGAGAGATGGCTCAGTGGTTAAGAGCACTGACTGCTCTTCCAGAGGTCCTGAGTTCAAATCCCAGCAACCACATGGTGGCTCACAACCATCTGTAATGAGATCAGATGCCCTCTTCTGGTGTGTCTGAAGACAGCTACAGGGTATTTATATAAATAAAATAAATCTCTTTTAAAAAATGAAGAAAAAAAGAGAGATGAGGTGGGGGTTGGGGGGTGAGTCCTTTGTAAAGCCGGCTGGCCCTGAACCTAGGCCCCTCCACCTCAGTCTCCCGAGTGCTGGGCTTACAGGCAGGAGGAACCGTAGCTGATCTCTGGATGGAGTTCGTTCCTGTGGGATCATTGCCTTCTACGACAAAGACAGGCTCACCTCTCCCTTTGAGCTGTACTTGTTTTACCGCCACAAGTAATAGTTTCAAGGTTTTCTGTTTTGATTTCGGTCATTTATTTAGTATATAGTTTTAGATTCACTGATTTTATATGGATGAGTGTTTTGCCTGCATATATGTCTGTGTACTGTATGCTTTCCTGGTGGCTGGAAAAGTCAGAAGAGGACGTGGGGTTCTTGAGACTGAAGTCAGGGCAGCTGTGAGCAGACATATGGGTGCTGGAGATGGAGCTCAGGCCCTAAACAAAACCAACGTGTGCTCTTAACAGCAGAGCCATCTCTTCAGACACACTCTATTTAATTTTGAGGAAAGGTCTCTTTCTGTAGCCCAAGCTGTCTTAAACCCTTTATAGAAAAAAAAATCATTTTTTTCTTTGCTTCTTTACAGAAGGAGGGCAGATGGTGTGAGTTTCCCTAGAGCTAGAGGTACAGGTGGCTATGCACTGCCTGACGTGGGTGCTGGGAGCTGAACTCAGGTTTTCTGGGAGAGCAGGACACACGCCATCGCCCCAGCCCAGGCCTTAGGTCTTGGTTCTCCTACTTTACCTTCCTTGCCTTGCTAGGCCTGCCTTTCTTTTCTTTTCAGGCACGATCTTGCTATGTAGCACAGGCTGGCCTTGGACTTTGCTATATAGCCCAGACTGGCTCAAACTTGTTATTCTCCTGCCTCTAGACCTCCCTCATCCCCTAGTGCTGGGATTACAGGAGTGAGCCACCACACCTGGATTCCATTTTCTTATTCTTTGTATTAGCATGGAGTAGTTATACATAATGAGATATTATGACATTTTCTTACATGTACATAATGTTGGGTGGTTTCTTTTGCTTGTTTGTCTGTGGCAGGGGACAGGGCTTCACTATGAAGCCCTGGCTGCCCTAGAACTTTAGATATAGACCAGGCTGGCCTTGAATGTTGGTTTTTAGACGAGGTCTCTGCCTAGCCCTAGCTGGCCTACAGTAGAAAATGTATCTGATCACAAATGTGTGCGCATCCCTCTAACCCACTCCTGCCGACTCCTTTCCTCTTTCCAGCTAACCCCTGTGCTGCTGGCCTGGCATGTCTTTGTTTCTTTTGTCTGAGTTTCACTAGGGTTGTTTACAGCAGCATTGGTGAGGGTTAGTTTAAATGAGCAAGGGTACCTCCCTCACCCATGACTGCAGCACTGAAGACACTGTGACTCCCTCTCCATCAACCATTACCTTCCTGTGAATCCCTAGAAGGGGTGAGCCCTGTGTGCCTTTCACCCTCCATTAAAGTTTCTTTCTCTCTCTCTTTTTTAATTTTGTTTGTTTTTCTGGACTCTGGGAGTTGAACTCAGGATCTCTGGAAGAGCGGTCAGTATGTTTAACTGCCGAGCCCTGTCTCCAGCCCCAACATTTTTTATAACAATTACATATTTATTACTTACTCATTGTGTGTACCACAGCACACATAGGAGGTTGGAGGTCCCTCTCCTGCTGTAAGAGTCCTCAGAATCTGATCTCCAGGCTTGGTGGCCAGAACCTTTACTTGCTGGGTCACTTGTCTAGCCCTCCACCTTCTACCAAGATTGTTTGTTTGTTTGTTTGTTTTTGTGAGAGAGGATTCCCTGCATCCTGAGGTGGTGTAAACGAGTTGTGTAGCCAAGGATGACTTTAACCTCAGACCCTCCTGCCTCTACCTCCAAAAGGCTGGGATTGCATATGGGCGCCAGTTTACCAGGTGCTGGGATCAAGTCCAAGGCTTTGTATTTAACAGGCAAGCATTCCACCAGCTAGCCAATCCCCAGACCCTATCTCTTTATTTTTAAAAAGTATGTAGTTACATTTATTTATTTTGGGGTGTGTGTGTGTGTGTGTGTGTGTGTGTGTGTGTGTGTGTGTGTGTGTATGTGTCTGTTTGTCTGTCTGTCTCTCTGGAGGACCTTTATTTTATTTTGTGTGTGTTTGTTTGTCTATCTGTCTCTCTGGAGGACCTTTATTTTTATTCTTTGGCTTCTATGTTTGTTTTCAAGACAGGGTTTCTCTGTGTAGCCCTGGCTATCCTAGAACTCACTCTGTAGACCAGGCTAGCCTTGGACTCAAAGATCCTCCTGCTGTTCTGAGATCAAAGGTGTGTGCCACCACTGTCCAGCTGTTTCATACGTTTCTTATTAACACTGTTCAGGCTGGCCATACAACCTAAAAGGCTTGAGGGTGTGTGTGTGAGTGTGTGTGAGTGTGTGTTTGCATGTGTGTGTGAGTGTGTGTATTTGCATGTGTGTGTGAGTATGTGTGTGTTTGCATGTGTGTGTTTGCATGTGTGTGAGTGTGTGTATGTGTTTGCATGTGTGTGTGAATGTGTGTGTTTGCGTGTGTGAGTGTGTGTGAGTGTGTGTGTGTGTGTGTGTGTGTGGTTGCTGCAGTCTCTACATTGCTACAGTTCTAATGACTTAGTGCCCCACTCCCCCATGGCTCTCTTTGCTGTTTCCTCCTGCTTTAGTTCAGCATCTACACTGGGCTTGTTATGGGGTTGGCTTAGATCCAACACAACTCAAGCATCAGGTCAGACAGAAATCAAAAATACATTGTGCCCAAGCTGTGATCCATCAGGCATGCAGAACAGACTTAGGAGCTGAACTTCAACACCTCCATCCCACCCGCACCCCCACCCTGAGGGCACCTTTAACCTCTGCACTAGGAAGCAGAGGCAGTTGGAGCTCTAGGAGTTCAAGGCCAGCCTGATCTACACAGCAAATTCCAGATAGCCTTGGCTGTGAGACCCTGTCTCAAAAAAAAATTTTTTTTAAGCATTTTGAAATTTTCAGTTGCTATGTTCATTGTACATCAAAAGGAAATATTGAGATGTTTATTAACTTTAGTTTGTCTTTTTCCACAGATCTGGCTTGCCGATTGGCTGGTGAAAAATAATCCCAACAAACCTAAACTTTCTCATTTCCCTCTAACAGAAGAGCCGTAGTCCACTCTGAGAGCGAGTGTAGGCCACTTCCGTGTAAGCAGCTGTGCACCCAAGGTCTTCACATTAAAAACCATGTGTGTCTCTGTGTGGGTTTGTGCTTGCCTGTGAGTACCAGAGCCTGAGGAGCCGGGAGCACTGGGCTCCATGCAGCTGGACTTACAGTTTGTAAGTCACCTGACAGGCGTTTTGGGGGCCATACATATGTTTTCTCAAGAGTGTATACATTCGGGGCTGGAGAAATAGCTCAGAGGTTAAGAGCACTGTCTGCTCTTCCAGAGGTCCTGAGTTCAATTCCCAGCAACCACATGGTGGCTCAAAACATCTATAGTCAGACCTGGTGCCCTCTTCTGGCCTTCAGGCGTACATGCAGGCAGAAAGCTGTATGATGTATACATAATAAATAAATGTTCAAAAAGTGTGTATACATTCTTTGATTCTAAGCCATTAATGGATTAGTTTTTGTTTTTCAAGACAGGGTTTTGAGGGTGAGTAGCCCTAGCTGTCCTGGAACTCATTCTGTAGACCAGGCTTGTCTCAGACTCAGAGATCTGCCTGCCTCTGCCTCCTGAGTGCTGGGATTAATGGCATGTGTCACCACTGCACTAGTATAGGACTTTAAACCCAGTACCCAAAAGATAGAGGAAGGTATATTTCTGTGAGTCTGAGGCCAGCCTGGTCTACAGAGTGAAACGTTCTCTTCTTCTTCATGTTATTATTATTAGTTTTATTGTGCAGCTCTGCTCATGGGACCTAGGGCTTTGTCCATGGTTCCTGATGTGTTTATATGTTTTGTGGAGGTGTAGTCGGGCACGGGGAAAGGGGGAGCCTCTGTGGACCCATGCTGAGGCATCCCTTCTCCTGGAGGGACCAGCCATGCAATGGTATAGCATAGAAAGAACAGAGTTTATTCAGGGCATGGAGAGGGGAGTCAAGAAGGTAGTAGAGGTGGAGAAAGGCAGAGAGAGAGAGAGAGAGAGAGAGGAGAGGGGAAAGGGAATGGGGGAGAGCAGGAGCAAGGGAATGAGGAGGCGAGCGCCCCTTCATAGGTAGGCACACCTGTCTGCTACCAGGTGACTGCGGGGCAGAGCATACCTCGCTGTTGCCAGGTAACTGGGGTGGAGCTTAGACAGAATGCTAACATTCCCCTGTTTTGGTTAAATTAAAGAAAAAAATTAGAAAGAGGTGATGGTGAAGCAGGAATAGGGTTGTCATGATTTCTCACTACTTCCTGGTTGCTTTGGGTGACTTGTCTCTAGGTTTCCTAGAAGAGAGAATATGGGGGTGTTTGTCCAGGGTCTGTGGGGCCATCTGAGGATGGGTCAGAGGGAACAGGTCCAATAGAAGCGTCTGTGTCTGTGAGAGGAGTTGGAGCGTCTGGAGGTCGCCTCTCTGGAGCTGTCTGAGCTGTAAGTGCCTGGCAAGATGACAGCATATACTGAAGGCAGAGAACAAGACTGGGTGTGCTTGGGAGGAAGACATTTTTTTCATAGACCTGTATTTGAAACCCAGAGGAATCCACCCTCTGGAATAGGTGGTAAGTGGGAGCTTTAGGCAGATGTACTTATCTGGCTGGAGTCTGGTCCATGAGGGGAAGGTCTGAGTGGGTTTTCTTTAACTTATAAATTTACAGAAGAGGGGGCTGGGGATTTAGCTCAGTGGTAGAGCGCTTACCTAGGAAGCGCAAGGCCCTGGGTCCCCAGCTCCGAAAAAAAAAAGAACCAAAAAAAAAAAAATTTACAGAAGAGGTAAGTAACAACATGAGGTAATACCATGAACAAACATTCTTTAAGATGAGCTTTTTGTGGAACAGAAGGAACAAGAATTTGTGATTCTACAGTTGGATCATATAGTGGAGTATAGAGTCAGGCAATTTATAAGAACTCAAATAATGTCAGGACAGTGGCATAGCAAGAAGAGGAAATATGAGACATTTAATAAATGGTTTAGGTAAGGAAGGAACCAATTACATCTGTGAAAGCTTACATCTGAACTAGTCACTAGAGACAAGTTTAGGTAAGAAGTTAGGTCTGTTCCCTCGGTGTAAAGCTATAGTTAGCTGTCAATGTAGTCAGAAAAATAAATCATAATCTAGCAGTCATAATTATTTAAAATGTGACAGAGTTCACTTACAGTCCAAACAGTTCTCTATGGTCTTTGTGGTCTCCATGGCAACTTGGGTGGAGTCGGTCTGGCTTTCAAGCCCAGAAGACTGAGGACTTTTTTTCTTCTCTGGAATGGATATATGTGAGGCAAGAAATGGCTTACCTTGATTTAAATAAGTCATTTGACTCTGCAGGTCTCCAGTTTTGTTCACTGTGTTTCTCAGTGGTTATCATATCACAATCCAGGCCTCTTGAAGCTGAGTCCATATCTTCTGAGACCTTGTGGGGTAACCTTTAAAAGCTTCGAGAGATTCTATCTGCCATAAAGTTAAATATATTAATAATTAGATTTCTGACAAGATTGATAGCTTTATCGATTGGTAATATCTGAATAGAGCTCACCATAATTTAAGGGCAGTAGCAAAAATCATTATCAAGACAGGATAGAAATGAAAATCTTAAGTAACTTTGATAGGTTGCATAGTATTAAAAAACGCATTTTGTATTAGTAGAGAAACACTTGGCTTAAAGTTGGTGTGGCCCAGAGTGGAAAGAATCAGAACTCTGACAGCTGTGCTGTGAGACTTGTGACAGGGTGGACTCAGGCCTGTGACACGAACTGAGCAGGCAGACAAGCCTTGGGAGGAGAGAGGGACAGGCGTGCACAGCCTGCAGCCTGAAGAGCACAGACCTCTAGGAACCGAGTTACCATGTGAGTGCCTCAGGAAGCACAGCACCGACCAACAACTGAACAGCGGAAGTGACAAGTGACAGAGGCAGCGGCAGCAGTGGTGATGGTGTCAAGGGGGTGGAGCGGTCTGTGGTGCACCGCTTAGACCCAGACAGTTTCCTCCTGGCAGCTGAAAGACACGGAAGACACGGAAGACACGGACCAGTGCTTCGGGCTGTGGGCAGTTTGCCCCGCGCGGAAAGGGAAGCACCCAAAAGTAGCTTGGTCTGTATCCCAGCAATCCGCGCGTGGACACACACACACACACACACACACACACACACACACACACACACACACACGTGTGCCTGTATGAACAAGCACAGGCCGATAGTCAAGCGAGTAATGACTTCTCAGACAGGGCGAAAGCTGCTTTTCTCCAGGCTGCAGTGGGCCCAAACAGGACATCCAAAAGCAACTACAATAGTACTCAGAGTGGTCAAAGAAGGCAGCGGCGAAGGGGCAGCAGATAGGGGCGGGCAGGGCCAAAGCTGCTTTTCCCGCGGCTGCGAGCTGTGCAGGCAGGCAGGGTCCAGTAGCAGCATAGGCGGGCAGAGCGCAGGAGCCCCTCAGGAGAGCGTGCGGCAGGTGGCCCTGTGCATGGGAAAGCAAGTCTCACGGAGTCCCCGGCAAGACGCAAGGGGCGGGGCCAGACCCGCTTTTCACGCAGCAAACCAAGAGCAGATCTAACAAGCGCGAATGGGAGAAGGGGAGGGAGGGGGAAGGTAGCAAACAGTCCCTGGCAGGAGGCAGGACCAGGCCTGTTTTTTCGTGCAGCAAACCAGCGGCTGCAGCAGCTACAATGGCAGGCTGGAGCAAGGGAATGAGGGAGGGGGAAGCCTACGCTACGGACTAGCAAGAGAGTTGTTTTATAGTACCAGTTTAGTGGCTATGTAGAGAGATTGATTTCTGTTTACTGTGAATTAGGCCGAGACATTCCAGTAAATAGGGACGGGACAGGGCGATGAAGACAGACCTATGGATGGGAGAATAGGAGCCGGTGCTCCTGAGCTAGAGAGCAGTTTACCCAGACCCAGCCTGGCATTTTCAGCACTGAGAAAGAAACTGTCTCAAAAGGAGAGAGGAAAATCTCACCCAAGGGAAAAGTCTAGAAGGAGAGTGAGTGAAATGCTCCATCCTCAAGGACAGCTCCAAGCTCAAGAACCCTCCCCGGGACCATGGGGACCTTTACTCTGATCAGTGGGGGAAGAGGGCTTACCAGGTCTCTGAGTTTGGACTAGCGAGCTTGGATCTGCATGTGATAGCAGTGGGGGGCAAACCTGTGGAGATTCTAAATCCGAGTCACGACACATATGATGTGTTTATAAAAAGATAAAGAGGGGTATGTTTTCTATGGAGGTGTAGTCAGGTGTGGGGGAAGAGGGTGCCTCCACGGGCCCATGCTGAGGCATCCCTTTCCCCTGAGGGACCAGCCACATGACAGCATATTGCAGAATAGAATTTATTCCGGGTATGGGACAGAATGCTAACAGTTCCTAAAGCTCTTTCTCCCCAGGAGCTAGTTCTTCTTTACTCTTTAGACCCCGTCTAAGTTGTCCAGAGCAGCCTTGAACTGACGACCCTCCTGCCACAGCCTGGATCACACCATGGATCAGCTTGAATTGAAATTATCAAATACACTTGAGAACCTTGCACCCCAATGTCCTGACCCTGCTCGTTCGCAGTCAGCTCCCTGTAGGAACTATTTAGATTGATCTTTGATTCTGACTTGGCCCAGGTCTCAGCTGCTATTTTCTGTCACCTCATTTGTTCTCCGCTCTTTGTTCTGTTGATTCCCTCACCATTAGCAACATCTGAGTTTACTCTGTGCCTCTGATTTAGACTTTACAGTGTCTTTGAAAAATCTGAAATCAGGGACTTTCAGGCCTACAGAAGAGCTGGCTTCTAGAGTGGCATCCACTGGTTTCTGGCAGTTTCAAATACAGACTGTGGGACTTCTGACTGCACCAAAGACAAGTCTGCAGAAGACCTCCGCTCAGGCAGGATTCTTCCCTATTAACTGGTCCGCTGACCCTCCTGGAATAGAAGCCTGGACTTCTGCCTTCCCCTTCTCATCCACATCAAAGGCTGAAGACGCTGCTGGCTGATTGATGCCTTTTGTTCCCAGACCAAATTGTTTTTTATAGCCCACCCCCTGCCACTGCCATCCGCTCCAAGGGGAGTCCCATCCCCAGGGTTCCTGAGCAGCAGCTGCTGTTGGATCACACACAGGAGGAGGAGGGGGAGGAGAGGGGGAGGGGAGGAGGAGGAAGAAGAAGAGGAGGAGGAAGAAGAAGAGGAGGAGGAAGAAGAAGAGAAGGAAGAGGGGGAGGAGGGGGAGGAGGAGGAAGAGGGGGAGGGGAGGAGGAAGAGGAAGAGGAGGAGGAAGAGGGGGAGGAGGGGGAGGAGGGAGAGTAGGAGGAAGAGGAGGAAGAAGAGGGAGCAGTAGCAGCTAGCAGACAGGCGGCAGCTAATCCAGCAACAGCCCCAGCACAGGAATCTTACAAACCACCATTTCTCCCCGGCTTGTCTCACCAGCAATTCAGGACTGAGGTGGGAACTGCTGCTCCAGAGTCCGGCTTCCTTCAGGCTCAAAGTTCCCATCTCCTTCCCATCTGCTTTCTCAAACCAGCTGTGCTCCGTGAGCCTGAGCATCGTCAACTCACGTGGCCTTACAGGTGGGAAGAGGACAACGGGAGAAAAGGATCCAGAACAGCTTCATGACAGCAAACTGGGACGATGACATGAAGAGAGAGAGCTCCTTCCTCAAAAGTATGAACGAGCAATGGCAGGTTGCCCGGAGCTAATTTCCGAGTCCTCTGTCGATCACTGTCAAGGTTCACCTTTTCCATTTTGAGGCAGCATCATGTAGATTACTTAATTAGTGTTCTCTATTGCTCTGCTAGGAGCTCATTACTTCTTAGCATAATCATGGAATGCAGATGACTAAGTGGTTTTATTTGAATAAGCATCCTGGGATGACAATATGGCTCAAGGGGTAAAGACACTTGCAGCCAAACCTGATGGCCTGAGTTTGATCCCTGGGACTCATGGTGGAAGGAGAGAACCAACCAACTTCCTCAAGCTACCCTGACACACACACACACACACATAGACACACACACATAGACACACACACACACACACAGACACACACACAGACACACAGACACACACAGACATACATACACAGACACAGACACAGACACACACACACAGACACACACACACAGACACACACACAGACACACACAGACACACACACACAGACACACACACAGACAGACATACACACACAGACACAGACACAGACACACACACAGACACACACAGACATACATACACAGACACACACACAGACATACACACAGACACAGACACACACAGACACACACACACACAGACACACACACAGACATACATACACAGACAGACACAGACACACACACACACAGACACACACACAGACACACACACAGACACACACACACAGACACACACACAGACATACACACAGACACAGACACACACAAACAGACACACACACACACAGACACACACACACACACACACACACAGAGGCGGAACCTTTGGAAATGAGCACCCTCTCTTTTGTGCTGTGGGCCTTTGAGTCAGCCATGCTGCTGCCCCATCCACAGACTGGACACCCTCTAAGCCAGCTGCCCTAGACTCTCGAACATCAGGGTTCCTCAGCCCAGTTACAGTGTGGTTGTTACAAGGATCCCAGACTCTGGTTTATTTTAGCTTGACCTGTGTTCACTTTTACAGATATGGGCTCAATATACAAAGAGCAAACTGTATTCATTCTTTCACGCCTTTCAAGGGTGGTTTTAAAAAACCTACACTGGAGAGAACACAGGGTATGTTCTAAATGAAGTCAGGTCATAGCATTAAGATCGTTATCCCATCAGTGAACTCACACTATTGTCCACCTCACAAAATGGATGCAGGAGCCCTGTGTCTTCTTATAGATTCACGAATTGATTGCTCTAAGCCCTGGGCGCCTACCTGTTTGATCTGGTTTTGTTGTTTTTTTTTTTTAAAGATGTATTTATTTAATGTATGTGAGTACACTGTGTCTTCAGACACACTAGCAAGGGCATCAGATCCCATTACAGATGGTTGTGAGCCACCATGTGGTTGCTGGGAGTTGAACTCAGGACCTCTGGAAGAGCAGTTGGTGCTCTTAACCACTGAGCCATCTCTCCAGCCCTTGATCTGGGTTTTTGATGGAGTCCCAGCCTTTTCTCTGTTCAGATGGTATCTTAGGTATCCTGGCTACTCCTTCTGCCTTAGCCTCTTGAATGCTGGAATTCTGGGCGTGAGCCACCACACACAGCTACATTCTCTCCTTCCCTTTAACGCTGATTCAGTGTGGGTGGTGTGCAAATGTCACAGTGCTATAGAAGTCAGCGGGCTATGCAGAATTATCTCTCTCCTTCTCTCATGTGGCTTCTGGAAACCCTCAAGTCTTCAGGCTTGGTAGCAGACAACCTCTGACCATCTGTCTCACCAACCCGTTTTCATTTTTTATTTTCTTATTTACTTATAAATTTATTTATAAGTTTGTTTATCTCACCTTTTCTCTACTCCTTTTCTCTTCTTTTCCTTCCTCTCTCTCTCCTTCCCTCTCCTTTTAGAGACAGTGTCTCATGTATCCCAGCACTTCCCAGACTCCACCTGCAGCAGACAATAACCTTGAGCTCCTGATTCTCCCCCTCTGAATGCTGGCATTACAGGAGTGCAGCAGTACCTGTAGGTTATGTGGTGCTAGGTGTCAAGTCCAGGGCCTCCTGCATGCTGTGTACATCCCAGCCCCACCATGGCCTCTACACAGTTGCTGCAAGGCTGTGGAAGAAGCATGTCACAGAGCAGAGGCATTAAAGACCATGTATATAGCTCAGGGATACAGCTCAGTTGGTAGTTTTCCCAGCAAGCATCAGGCACTGGGTTCAGTACAGTACCACATAAAGCTGAGCATGGTGTCATGCCTAGGAGGGAAAGGCAAAACGTCCCAGCCATTCAAGATCATTATCTCCTTAGTTACATAGCAGTTCCGGCCTCAGTGGTTAAGAGCCCTGACTGCCCTTCCAGAGATCCTGAGTTCAATTCCCAGCAACCACATGGTGGCTCACAACCATCAGTAATGGGATCTGATGCCCTCTTCTGGTGTGTCTGAAGACAGCTACCGTGGACTCATACACATAAAATAAAATAAAATAAAATAAAATAAAATAAAATAAGGACTTTAAAAAACAGGTACATAGTCAAGTTCCAGGCCAACCTGAGACTCAGGAGAGCCTGTCTTAAAATAACAAGATAAAAAGCGTCCAGATGTGTCTCTTAGGGGACTCAGATTGAGTGGTGTCCTAGTTAGGGTTACTATTGCTGTGACAAAACAACTCTGGAGGAAAGAGTTTACCTCAGCTTACACTTCCATCACCAAGGGGAGTCACACGGGGCAGGGACCTGGTCAGGAGCTGATGCAGAGGCTGGGGGGTGGGGGTGGGGGAGCTGCTGATGGCTTGCTCAGCCTGCCTGCCTTCCGTCCTTCCTTCCTTCCTTCCTTCCTCCCTTCCTTCCTTCCTCCCTCCCTTCCTTCCCTCCTTCTGTCCTTTCTTTTTCTTCCTCTTCCTCCTCCCCCTCCCTCTTTTTTATTGTTTTGAGACCGAGTCTTACTATGTAACCCTGGCTATCCTGGAACTCACCCTGGAGACCAGGCTGGCCTTGAACTCACAGAGATCCACCCGCCTCTGCCTCCCAAGCTCAAGGAGTGCACTACCCACTTAGCCAGCCTGATTTCATTTAGAACCCCAGTGGGTCAGCCCAGGATGGCACTACCAACAATGGGCTGGGCCCTCCCCCATTAATCACTAATTAAGAACATGCCTTACAGCTTGATTTTATGGTGGTGTTTTCTCAATTGAAGTTTCCTTCTTTCAGATAACTCTAGCTTGTGTCAAGTTAGCATAAAACTAGACAGACAGCCCAAGCGGCCCCTGCCTGTGTCAGGATTAGGGGCTAGAGAGTTGGCTCAGCAGTTAAAAGCACTGGCTGCTCTTGCAGAGGACCTGGGTTTGATTCTCAGCATGGGATTCGATGCCCTCTTCCGGCTGGCCTCCGTGGGCATCAGGCACCTATTTGGTTCACAGACATATATGCACGCAAAACACCCATATACATACAATTTTAAAGTGAAAACAAACCAAAAATTAGGTTTAGTGAGATGGCTCATTGGTTAAAGTGGTTCTTTTTTCTTTTTTTTAAGATTTATTTTATATATGTGAGTACACTCTAGCTGTATTCAGACACACCGGAAGAGGGCATCAGATCCCATTTCAGATGGTTGTGAGCCACCATGTGGTTGCTGGGAATTGAGCTCAGGACCTCTGGAAGAGCAGCCAGTGCTCTTAACCGCTGAGCCATCTCTCCAGCCCCTGAATTAGGATTCTTAAGCATTGGATTCCAAGAACCCCCGTCAAGGCCCTTGTGTGAAGCTTGGGCTACAGTGAAGACCTCATCCCAAGAAGAGGTAAAGCCCACGACCTTTATCATAATTGTCTTTGGCAGGTGATGTAACTCACGTAAATCCCTCTGAAATGTGTTCATGTTTGTGTTGATACTTTCCAGACTTCACCTTTGCTACTGCTCTAACGTGATTTGCTCAGACTCTGTAACTGCTTTTTCATGATGGTCCTAAGACAAAACAGACAATAGCCTCCCTTATGTGTATGAAATTTTTATCTGTTTGCCAACTTTGGGGAATTAATGTGTCTCATGTCATTCCATTTACATACATAAATATGTATATCTATACATGTATACATATATATAAATATATGGAATTACATATTACAACAACATATCAATTAAATGAGCTCATTTCTCAAAAACAAAACAAAAAAACCCTTAAAACAAAAAAACACCTTCAATACATAAAAATGGTGGAATAAGGAATTAACTGCACAGGAGCAACTTGCTAAAAGCAAGTTAAATTTTAAATTTTTTAACTTCAATTTTAAAATTGTTCCTTTCAGTTTTCCTCCTTAGCACCTGTGGAAAACATCAAATAAACAAGTTTTTACTGAAACCCATGGTTTTATGTAAGCACTCTTAAGAGCGAAACCAACGGATGGGCACTACTGGGTTCATTTTGTGGGGGCAGGGCTCCACCTTGTGCTTTCCCCTAGCTTTCCCTGGATTCTATCTTAGCTGGTAGAGTTGAACCATTACTCGGCACCAGCTAACAGAGAGGGCCCTCCCCCCAAGTTTCGACTGCATATTGATAACTCCACTGCCTGTTTTGAGCTTCTGCAAGAGACAACGTGAATATTGTCAATAACTTCAACCTTCAGCCTGTTGTGTAACCTGGGAAAGACCTCAGAAACACCACTGGTGTGGCTGGACTTGTCCTCTAGAACACTGGGTCTGGAGAGAAAATAATAATAATTTAAAAAAAAATACCCAAAAAGAAGTCCTTTAAAAATCCTGTTCTGGGGGGCTGGAGAGATGGCTCAGCGGTTAAGAGCACTGACTGCTCTTCCTGAGGTCCTGAGTTCAAATCCCAGCAACCACATGGTGGCTCACAACCATCTGTAATGAGATCTGACGCCCTCTTCTGGTGTGTCTGAAGACAGCTACAGTGTACTTACATATAATAAATCTTAAAAAATAAAATAAAATAAAAATAAAAATCCTGTTCTGGGCTGGAGAGATGGCTCAGCAGTTAGGAGCACAGACTGCTCTTCCAGAGGTCCTAAGTTAATTCCCAACAACCACATGGTGGTTCATAACCACCTGTAATGGGTGTCTGTTGCCTTCTTCTGGTGTGTCTAAAGACAGTGACAGTAAACCTACATACATGAAATAAATAAATTAAAAATATAAATTAAAAAAAAATCCTCTTCTGATTGCTCTAGGCTCTGTTCTAATGAGCCCTAAGGACACCGAATGACATTGGAGAATACTGTCTCTCTACATGTGATCCCTTGTCAACTTTTAAGGTCAAAAGGATTCCTCTAAATGAACTCCATTTAGTTGGAGGAGAATTCTTGAGATCTTTCCTACAGATGCCTCTGTATCTGACTACCATATCGAGTCCATTTTGCCCGTATGTACAAGTTAATACTTTTTTTTTCTTTTTTTTTTTTTTCGGAGCTGGGGACTGAACCCAGGGCCTCGCGCTTGCTAGGCAAGCGCTCTACCGCTGAGCTAAATCTCCAACCCCAATACTTTTTAAGAAGATATTTAGTATTTTCCCCCTCTCCTGTGATGGCTATTCTTGGTTGTCAACTTGACAACATATGGAATTGACTTAAACCCAAGTGTCTGGGTATACCTGTGAGGGATTTTTCTTAATTAAATCGTTTGAAGTGGGAAGACCCACCTTGAATCTGGATCTTTTGAATTGGGAAGAACCTCCTTAAATCTGGGTCACATTTTTTAGTGACAGCCTATATAAAGAATACAAAAGACAAAAACTTTTGCTTTTTGCCTGCCTGTTTTTGCTCTCCCATTTATTAAAACCTATTTCTTTGGGATTCTGATATACCCTGAAGACCAGCTAAGACACCCAGCCTTACAGACTGAACAACTACTGGATTCTCAGACTTGCTACTGGGAGGCAGCCACTGTTGGACTAGCTGGACCCTAGCCTGTAAGCCTTTCTAACGAATTCCCTTATATATGATTCTATCACTCATTTTACCAGTTCTGTTTCTCTAGAGACCCCTGGCTAATACACATCTTATGGATTCTTGTTAGGTTTTCCCTTACCATACCATGCTTCCCAGCTCTGATGTAAGGAGAATTACATACATGGTGGAAAAACCCATTCTTAGCCTCCCGGCCCTGTTCTCCAAACTCTTAGAGATTACAGGGTCAGCCTGAAGACACAGGTGAGAGAGAGAAGCTCTGGGAGGGATGGGAAAGGTAGGGTGCCAGGGACCCAAAAGTCACCACAAAGCTCCCTGTGGTGCTGGCCCAGGATTAACCCATCACTTCCCAGGAAGAGTTGTCCCAGCTGCTTTGCTTCCCTGTGGCCACTGTGTTAATTTATGGAAATGACCAACTGAGTTTGAAGGTGACTGGCTTTGTTTTGCAAAACAAAGTTGGTAAAGCAGGCCTCACACTGGCTGACTGACTGAATAGTGGCACCAACACCACTGGAGGGGGCCACAAAAGGAAGGAAATGAAGCTTCAATTTCCTCCGCTGCTAAATGACAGCTTGTCATACTGATCATGACCCTTATTCCCAGGGCAAAGGGGGGGGGGGAGAGAGAGAGAGAGAGAGAGAGAGAGAGAGAGAGAGAGAGACTACTCTTTCTCAATTTTCCCTCTATGCACGCTCCCCACACGCCAAGACTCGTTGGGAAAGCCTGTTCTCTATTGTCAATGATGAAAGAAACAAAAATCTTATCTTATCTCTGCACCCACCAAACCTGTCATGATTTTATCTTAAGAAGGGTGGGTTTGTTTAAAAGGCCACAGGCAGGCAGAGGGAAGGCAGCACCTTTCTGTTAGAGCTGGCCCTCACTGCTTCCCCCAGGCAGGCACACACACACACACACACACACACACACACACACACACACACGCACACAATGTCCATATGTGTTTATGTACGCATATAAGTGAGCATGTGTGTGGAAGGCCAGAGGTTGACACAACAGTCCTCCTCAGTTGCTATTTTGATCCTGGAGCACACTGGTTAGACTGGTCAGGAGGCTCCAGAGCTTGCCTGTTTTTGCCTCCCCAGGGCTGGGATAGCAGATGTGTGCCACTCTGCCCAGGGATCTGAGGGGTGGAGACTTCCTGAAAGTTTGAGGCCAGATGGATCCTACACAGCTGGTCTCAGGCTAGCACAGCTACACAGCGGGAATGTCTCAAAGCACAGAGACAAGCTGGGGGCGTAGCTTAGTGGTAGAGAACTGCCTTTCATGCACAAGGGCCTGAGTTGGAACCCCCGAACTACAAATAAAACAAAAATCCAGGACACTTTTCCGAATGACAGAGTCATAATAATTACACTTTCTTTTTTTTTTTTTTTTTTTTTTTTTTTTTTCCAGAGCTGGGGACCAAACCCAGGGCCTTGCGCTCGATAGGCAACCGCTCTACCGCTGAGCTAAATCCCCAACCCCTAATTACACTTTCAATAAAAGCCATAAACTGAGACATGATGGAAAGAATCCTGTCTTTCCAGAGGCCACTGACTCCAACGAGATTTTGATGATGTCACTGTGGTCCTACCTCCAAGAGAGAGAGGTGTGTCGGCTCCATTGGGTTTTTAGTTTAGTTTTTGTGTTTAAGACACTCTCACGTGGCCTCTTCTGGCCTAGAGCTTACTCTGTAGCTGAGGGGTAACTTTGAGCTCCAGATCCTCCTGCCTCCACTTGGGATCACAGCCAAGTACCACCATGCCTGACTCAATCTGTTATAGACATGCAGAAACACTGCATGGACAATGGCTCTCTGAGCGGGGAGCGCAAAGCCAAGGAGCAGAGACCCCTTCAAGGAGTCTTGGGAGTCGGACAGGCGCAACAGAGGACAAGAGGACAAAGGTTCTTGAGGAAGAGAAATGGTCCCAACTGGGATGCAGAAGGGCAAGAATCTACTGACCTGGCCTGGCTGGCACTGGAGCGAGCAGTAAAACAGGAGAAACAAGAACGGCTTCTCTGCCCAGGAAGGGCGGCAAAGAGGGTGACTGGAAGCGGCCATACACAAACGTGTGCATGTGAGCACATGTCTATAAGTTATCATAAGTCAGATACGGTACCCACATCTGTAACTCCAGTTCTTGGAAGGATGGGTACAAGAATGACCACAAATTCACGTCCAACTTGGGTTATAAGTGAGTTCCAGGCCACTCTGGACCCTGATGAGCTGAAAAAAATTACATCAGTTGCTGGATTTGTGCAAGATTCAGATGCAGACTTTGTCAGAGTTGAAGTCAAGGTGCGGGAGGACAAGGGATGGTGGGAGGACAAACCAAGGGAAGGCAACTGAGCAGGAACAGCTGAGCGTTTGAGTAGAGGGTGAGGGTGGAGCCATGGATGACCCCAAAGAGCAAGCTCTGTGAAAGCAACTTCTATTTTATTTATATGAGTCCACTGTAGCTGTCTTCAGACACACCAGAAGAGGGCATCGGATCCCATTACAGATGGCTGTGAGCCACCATGTGGTTGCTGGGATTTAAACTCAGGACCTCTGGAAGAGCAGTCAGTGCTCTTAACCACTGAGCCATTATAGGATGATGTCATACAGGTGAGGCAGGTACAAGACAGGACGAGGCCTGTCATTGGATGAGAAGGAAGAGAAAAGTTCGAGGGTAGAGGAGGAGACTGGAGAGAGGAAGACGCTGAGAGAACGTGGAGGCAGATGTTAAGATTTCACTCTGTACCTTTACAGGTTGTTATGAATGTTCTTAAGGGATGGATGTGTACAGGGCTTTGTGTGTTTAGGTGGGCAATTATATCTTATCAATCGGATCAGAGGCTATTGTATTGCATGTTCTTTCTTGTGGAGAATTGAGTTTGCGAGAGTGTGTGGCGGTAGAGACATTGGGCTGCCATGGAGTTGGGATGTGTGTTTCTGGCAAGATATCTACCAAATATCTTGGGGCACTGTAGTGTCGGATCTAGTGGGGGTAAAAGAAAAACAAGTTGGGGTTGGGGATTTAGCTCAGTGGTAGAGCGCTTGCCTAGCAACCGCAAGGCCCTGGAAAAAAGAAAAAAAAAAGAAAAAGAAAAACAAGTTAGTATAATTTTACAACAACAAGCCATCTCTCCAGCCTGAGAGATTTTAATCTTAAAATCTACTACATACAGGCCATACTTTCTTCAATAAGGCTGGATCACCTAAATCTCCCCAGACAGTACCATCAACTTGGAGCAAAATAGTTGAAATACCCAAGGCTGAGATGGGCCCAGCTATGGCTCCTAGAGGGCCCCTGGTTGTCAGTTTCACATCTGGTCCCCATTCCACTTCAAGTTCCCAGCACATTGGTGACTGGGGCTGATCTACTAGGTCAATCCCAGTTGGTACAGCTGCATTTAAACTCTTCAGTTGGGACGGAGAGAGTCAAAGAAGAGCTTCGGTTGCGGAGAAACGCAAGTAAGACAAAGTTCTTTGATAACTCAGAATAAGGCTATTCTTCAGCTCTGCACAGAGAGGTGATGGCGACCAAGGCTAGACAGAGAAATCTGGTTCACACCCCACCTAACGTGGTTCACAAAGCCAGCGTCATCGGTGCCTCTGTAGACAACCAATAAGAAGTAACTAGTGAGCATTGTGACTATTCTCATAGAACCAGGAATAGTTGAAGACTTGAGCATATAGCACAGGGCCTTAGAAGACGGAAGGCGTAACATGTGGCTGATGAGCATGTGTCTTACAAGCACCTGTCCCAGGAAGGGAGGCACCATCATTCCTTCTGATGGAATTTCAAGACGGTGTACAGCTGGATAGGAGGTGCATAACTGTCGTCTCAGGGCTTGGAGGCCGAGACAGAAGGATCTCTAGTTCAAAGCCAGCCTGGGATGCATAGTGAGGCCTTGTCTCAAACAAACAAATCAACAAATTCAGGACAACAATCAATGAACCCAAAAGTTTAAGTGTGCTCTATTCTTTCTTTGACTTTTCTCTTCCTCCTCCTCTTCCTCTTCCTTCTCTTCCCCCTCTTCCTCCTCTTTTTCCTCTTCCTTCTCTTCTTCCTCCTTTTCCTTCCTCTTTCCAGACAGTTTCTCCACATAGCCCAGGCACCAGCCCTGTCGACCAGGTTGGTCTGGAGCTTAGAGATCCACCTGCCTCTCTGCCCCCTCAGTACTAGGACTGAAGCCTGTACCACACCCAGCCCCTCCCCCATTCCCCTCACCCCCTGAGTCTAATGCAGCTGAGAATAACTGTAAATTCCTGATCCTCTCGCCTCTACCTTCCAACTGCTAGGAATGCAGGTATGTGGCCCCACACCAGCTAGAAATGGCATTGGTACTTATTGAGAGTTTTTTTTAAAGAGTTGTTTATTTTATGTAAGTACATTGTTGCTGTCTTCAGACACACCAGAAGAGGGCACTGGATCCCATTGCAGATGGTTGTGAGACACCATGTGGTTGCTGGGAATTGAACTCAGGACATGTGGAAGAGCAGTCAGTGCTCTTAACCACTGAGCCACCTCTCCAGCACACTTACTGAGAGTTTTAACCTTAGAATCAGATAATTATGATTTCAAAAAGTTCTTAAAGTTTAAAAGTTTAAAAGGCCCCAGTGAGATAACCTTTTTCATTGGTTGTCTGCTTTCTCATCATTATTGTGTGTGTACGTACTTAGACACCAGGTGCATGGACCACAAGGCCTTTCTGCACCCCACCTCCTTCTTGTCCACATCCCCAGTCCCCTCTCTGTTGTTTCCTTAACATCTCTGACGAAGTTTAGTCTCAGGCCTTAGGGTCCATGATCTTCTTTTTTTTTTTTTAAAGATTTATTTATTTATTATATATAAGTACACTGTAGCTGTCTTCAGATACACCAGAAGAGGGCATCGGATCTCTTTACAGATGGTTGTGAGCCACCATGTGGTTGCTGGGAATTGAACTCATGAGGGTCCATGATCTAACTGTTCATGCCTCCCTTGGGATATTACCCACTCCTTTTCTGTTGCCTCATCCTGAGAAGAGCAGCCTGGTTTGAATGACCAGAGCATCAACTCTGGATATTGCTTGGGGTGGGGTGGGGTGGGGTGGGGTGGGAGTGTGGGGTCTACTCTTCTCTCCTCTGCTGTATACCGGATTTTTTCCTCCTGTGGTAGGGAGAGGAGTGGGACCAGGGGCTTACAGCTGAATTCAACCCTTTGAAATGGGTCTTGCTTCCATTTTGTTTTTTCTCAACCTTGTGCTTTCTGTCACCACTGAGAATCACAGGCAGTTTGTGAGTGGGGCTAGGGTTTCCCTTGGGGTAGTGTTTCCCTCCTCTGCCTTCGGAAGTAAACACCCTCCCTTGACATCCCCTCTTGAAACTCTGACCTCTAATGAATACATAATGACTCAGGTTTTTGTTTTGGTTTTTTCCCTTTGAGGGCCCCTTGGAGAATCAGACGGTGTCCTCCCCAGTCAGCAGGTGCAGGCCATCTGCTTTATCATTCTAAGGAAGGTTTTTGCAAATCAAAAGTTAAGGTCCTTATTCAGGGGAAGGGCTGAGAAATAGAACTCACACTTGTAGAGGAGAGAGGAGGAAGACACCTTTCACTGCATATGAATGGTTCTCGCTCCTCAAAGCAGTCACGGTGGTTATGGCTCCTGGAGCCTCTGGGCTCCCTACAGGGAGAATGGTTGTAAATGGAAGATTTTGAATTTATGAAGTGACATGTCTGAATTCAAATCCACCTCCCTGTTGTTTCTTTCAGGTTGGGGTACTTGTTCTCTCTGAGCCCCTATAGGAGGGGATGATTGTAACCTTTAAACATTGGGGTGTTTTCAAGGGGGTTGTAGAGATTGAACCTAGGGCCTTGCGCATGCAACTCTGGGTATGTTCTACCCGGAGCCAGACCTGAGTCCCCGATAATTTTAACTCTTTAATTACTTGTTCTGAAGGCTGGTGGAGAGGGCTCTGCCAAGCACTTGTCAGTTGGCAGGTCTAACACTCCTTTCCTTGTGGTTCCTGTTCCCTGCAGGATCACCAAACTGCTCGCTGAGGCTGTGTGTGTGGAAGATGCTGGCAGGTTCTGGAAATAGGCTCGGGGGTTCTGCTGGTTTGTTTTGTCCGTTTGATTTTATTACTGCTGTTATGCTTTGGGGTCCTTAGTTTCGCTCACATGGGAGTGCGCATGCGTGTGGGAAGAAGGAAGAGAAGTGGGAAAAGAGCCTCACAGGGGCTTGTGGCTAGCATAAGGTTTTTTGTTGTTGTTGTTGTTTTGTTTTGTTTTGTTTTGTTTTGTTTTGTTTTTCCTAGTCTGGACCAAAAATACAGGAGTCCATTTTCCAGGTAAAGTGACTTGATGCCAGGTCATCGTGAGATACTGGCTCAGGGACAAACTTCCCTCACCGAATCAATCCTCCTTCCAGCAGATTCTCAAGATCCGCTATGGATCCGACTCTATTGAACGTGTGAGTTTTATTTTGTCCCTTTGGTGGTTGCCTGATTGTTAGGGATGCTCCGAGAGGGAAGGAAGGGCCACAGGGTTGTAACTGATGAATTTGAATGAGGCTGGCAGGAAGGTGATGGATGTGGAGAATCTAAATTCCTTTAGCTCCTGGCTGAGTCTGTGGGAGCAGGTTGGTTGCTAGGACAGTTGATGACTTTGGAGACAAGATGGATGAGGGTGGGGGAGACTCAGAAGAAGACATCAGCTGACTGTGAGCTTTGGGGGGTGTTCAGCAACTTTCCCCAGAATTCTTTTTTTCTTCGTGTTTTCTTAGTGAAAACTCCTCTATAGCCCCACAAGGACCACAAGGCATGCTCTCCTTAACAAAGCAGTGCCTTAAACAAAGCAGCCGGGGGTGTTGTTTCTGAACACCTCTATTCCAGGAGGTAGGGGCGGAATGTCAGGTGCCTTGGATGAAAATTCTGTTATGGACACAGGGGGAAATGGAGTCTGTCGTTTCCCTAACATAGAGTCACAACTCAAATTGAGTATCAAACTGTGGACTTTGTGACTTTTTTTTCTTTTTTTCGGAGCTGGGGACCGAACCCAGGGCCTTGCGCTTGCTAGGCAAACACCCTACCGCTGAGCTAAATCCCCAACCCGGACTTTGTGACATTAATTGAGGGTTGACACTCAGGATTTTGTGCTTTAGATTTTACTTCCCAGGAAAATAATCTTTTCTTGGGTTGTCTCCTCAAAGCTTTTGCCCTGTAGGTTGTCTCTCTGCTTTCCCTCTCACCACAGCCCTGCTGCCCACGCCACTTCTCTCTGCCATTACTGCTATGCAAGCCTTTGCTTTGAAGTAGGCCATAGTGTTTCTATGGGTTCCCCATTCTGTCTGCTCTCCAATGCATGGAGGGGTTTAAAACTGGAAGCTAAAGAGGTCACACTGGACCAGGCTAGACCTCAGAGGCAGCTCAGCTCGTGGCTTCTCTCGTGACACCAACGTCCTTAGTGAGCATTCCACTACAGTCTGAAATGAAAACAATTTAAAAATGAACTGACTGTTGGACTGGAGTGTCCCGTGGTTGAGACTATGCCCTCTTCTTCCCGCGGGGCCTGAGTTCCATCTCCAGCAGCCACATCAGGTGGCTCACAGCCGTCTGTAACTCCAGTTCCAAAGGAATCTGAAGCCCCCTTGGGCACCCACGTGCATGAGCACCACCCCCACATTCATGCACGCAATTGAAAGTAAAATAAAAGATAAACTGATTATTCCTTCCGGCCCTTCTTTCCAATGGCCAGACTATTTGTTTATTGTAGGCAAGAAAAAACTGAGACAGAAGTTAAAACGAAATCCTGGGAGTGTCACCTGCCCTTGGTGGTCACTTCACTTGTTAAACCTGCTGGCAGGGAGTTTCCCTCGGCTGTGAAATTCAGAGTTAGGAACCCAGTGGCTTGGGGAAGGGGCAGGCAGCTCTTTGTGGGCTCTCCCCCCTCTTTCGGAGTAAAAGTGTGAATGAGGGAAGCAGAACCCACAGCCTCCCTACTGCCCTGAGGAGATCTAACTGAGGAGAGTAAACACACTTTGACGTAGCCCAAGTTCAAAGGGCTTCTTCACTTCCCAAGCTGCTTCACTCACTCTGAATCATACCCAAACCTGCGCACAGTCTTTCCCTGTTACTTTAGTTTTAATGTTTTGTTTGTTGTTTGGTTGGTTTGCTTTTCTGTGTAGCCCTGACTGCCCTGGAACTCACTCTGTGGACCAGGCTGGCCTCTGAGTGCTGGGTTTAAAGGCGTGTGCCACCATCACCCTGCTTGGTGTTTAGTTTTATTTATTTATTTAGGCTCCCCCTCCCCACACAGGTTTCTCTGTGCAACAGAGCCCTGGTTGTTCTGGACTCTATCTGTAGACCAGGCTGACCTCAAACTCACAGAGATCTGCTTCTCTGAAGCCTGGAACTAAAGGGGTGCACCACCACACCCAGACTTTCGTTTTGTTTTGATTTTGATTTTGCATCAGCCTGACCTTATCCTCCATTTATAGCTGAACCTGTGCTCAATTCTCAGCACCCATATGGTGGCTCACAATCATCTGTAACTCGAGCTCTTCTTCTGACCCCCACAGCATGTGTATAGCATATAGATACACATACAGGCAAAACATTTACACACGTAACATAAAATACATATTTAAAGAAAAGAAGAAAAGTCCTATCTAGATATACCCTAGAAGCATTTATTGCAAATAAAATTGAGTTTCCAATTTGGGAAAATAGCAAAGCAGAGATGTCCTCTAGTTCTCTGGGAAATGTTCTCCTAGGACTTTGTCAGGGAAGTCCTAGTCACCTGTCCATTTATTGTCGTTTGGGATCTGGGGATGGCTTATGGGTAGAAAGGTCCATGCTGATCCTGGGTCCTGGCTTTCCTAGACTTTAACTCTGGCCTTGTGGGGAGGCAGTGGGGGGGAGGGAGGCTGGAGTGTCAAAGTGCATAAGCAGATGAGAAACCCAGCTCACGGTAGGAGAAAACCAGTGGCACCCCAGGTCCCCTGTGTGCTTGCCTGCAGTTGGGTCAGAAGTGGGGAAGGGTGCTTCTTCACAGGTCGGAACAAATTCTTACCTTTTTAAATGTAAGTTTTACTTTATTATTTTATATGTATAAATGTTCTGTCTGCACACATTTGTGCTTGGTGGTCACGGAGACCACAAAAGGACATTGGATCCCCTGGAACTGGAGGTACGGATGGCCCACAGCCACCAAGTGGGTGCTGCGAAGTGAACCAGTCCTCTGGAAGGCCACCCAGTGCTCTTAACCACTAAGCCATCTCTCCTGGCCTCCAGAATTCCTTTCCTTTAGCTTCTCTTCCCTCTAATTCCCAGCTGCACAACTGGGCGGAAGGAACAGTATCTGAAGCTTCATGGAACAAATTGTTTGAGGGTCCTCTGGATGTGCATCCAAACCAAACTCCGTCTTTAACAAGCTCCTCAAGTCCAAGAGTAACTGTGTGGTAAAGGCTGGGTCCACAAGCCAGGAGAACAAGGTTCCGATTTCAGCCTTGCGAAGAAGATGCTGTAACATCATCCACCTACCCCACCTATCGTGGAAGGTCTACAGGCCAACCCTGTGAGGTCCCAGTTTTCCAGTCTGTGTCCCCCTACACCAGAAGTTCAGTCCCCACCTCCACTGTCGTGCAACTAAGCAACAAGTGACTTTGTGGTGGTGCCCCGGGGCCCCGCACTACCTGCAGGGCGTGTGCAGTAGTACCTGTTCACCACACGCCTGCACTGGCCACACTTGACCGTGCAACACCACTGAAAGTTGCAGTCACAGCTGCTCACGGCCTCTGTTCGCCTCTCCTCCACCTGCAGCCCACACTCGGTGCACAGGCGCCCACAGCTGCGCTGCTCCCACCGGGAAGCACTGCGGGCGTTCTGCAGGCACTCCCGCCCCTCTGTGCCGTAGATGCCCAGGCTGGCATTGCGGTTGCAGTAGTCAGGAGACCCCTCTAAGAAGATCAGCTCAGCCTCTGCGCTGGGAAGGAAGGCCTCGATGGGAGCCCAGCGGCCTTCAGCTCTGTTGCCAGCCCTGAGCTGGCGCTTATCCGTCTCAATTTTCAGCGCGCGGTCATACTTGGCCTTTAGGTAATTTCCCATCTGCCGGAAGTCAGCCAGCTGCAGCCAACACGTCTGGATGCTGCAGCTTCCTGAGATGCCATGACACTTGCAGGTTCTTTTCATAGAGGCCCTCACTGCCTTGGGGGTAGGGTGGAGGGAGGGGGAGAAGAAGAAGACAAAGAATAACTTGGTGGAGGAGGCCAGTGGCTAGCAAGCAAGTGGAATATTTTAGAGCTGTGCTTCCTAGCTTTGGAGGCCTATCTGGATTATTGGGGAGAGGGCACTCCTAACCCTGTCCTAGATCTTTTCAGGGAGATTGGTCAGTGTTAAGGGGTTAAAGACCAGGAGCTGGCCAAGTGCTGAAAGATGACTGAAGCCAGGAACATAGGCTCCTGGTTCGAACCTGTAACTTCTTAGTGTGTTTCTTGGCCCAGTTGTAACAAGTATTGGATAAAGCAGGGACCCAAGGGTAGAATACTTGGGTCTGAGGCTCCAGCACCCCACAAAACCCCAAACTAAAACCAAAACAGAACAAGCAAAGAAATACTTTGTAAGTTGTAAAATAAATCAGAACCTCAGGGGACCAGTGAGATGCGTCAGCAGTTAAGAGCACTGGCCCCTGGCTCTTCCAGAGGACGTAGGCTCGATTCCCACTACCCACATGGTAGCTCACAACTGTCTGTAACTCCAGTTGCAGAGTATCCGACATCCTCACACAACACACATGCAGGCAAAACACCAGTGTACATAAAATAAAAATAAATCGCTTTTTTTTCTTTTTTTTTTTCGGAGCTGGGGACCGAACCCAGGGCCTTGCACGTGCTAGGCAAGCGCTCTACCGCTGAGCTAAATCCCCAACCCAATAAATTGCTTTTTAAAATTACCACAGTTACTGTATCTATCTCGAAGCTTGGAGCTGGACTATTTGTGGTGCTTGCCTGTCCCATCACCCTATTCTGTCTCCTCCACCCTCTCACCCTCACAGCCTCTCAGAGAGAAGGGAGCTCCTGGTATCTGCATCCATTTACCCTAAAGACAGTGGATGTAGTTGCCTTGAAAATGCCTCTCTCCTGCCCTGGGTGAGCAGAACATCCAGGAGGAGGCTCACAGGAAAATTTGATGTTTGTTACAAGTCCAGCTTGCTTCCAGATTTGAGTTCACAATGTTACCCTACCAGAACCTTGGTGAAGAACAGATTCTACAGTCCCAATCTCTCAAATTCCAGCAGAATTTAGGACAGTTATAGTCCTCTATTACTGTCTTAGCATGTAGTTAAAGTGGTTAAAATCTTTTAGAGCCTTGTGGCTCACATCTAAAATCCCAGCACTTGAGGGGTTATGGTAAGAGAATTACCATGAGTCCAGAGAATATATAATGAATTACAAGGCAAGCCAGGGCTACCAAAAAGACCCCATTTTGGAGAACATACACACACATGCATACGCGTGCACATACACAAAAACACACAAACACACAAACACACACACACACACACACACTGCATGGAAGCAAGGTTTATCAACTATATTGTCTTAGACAGACTTAACTGTCTTTGTCATGTAGAGAACAGAGCTCTTCCTGAATGGCTTTGGAGATGAATGAGACAGCTCTGGGTGACTGTGAAGGGTGTTGTCAAAACTGAATGACTACTATACCCACCAGCCTGCCAGCCCTGTTGTTGTGAAGATTCATCAGGGCTCTGGCATCCTTTCCTTTCTCCAAACTGTCCACAAAGAGTCTGGAGATCTTTTCCCCGAATTCCACATTGTCGCTGCAGCCTCCCCAGATCCAGCCATGGCCACCTACACACAAGGAAAGAAATTCTGCACACACCTCTCAGTTAAACCCCAGGGAAAGAGGCATGTTCTGTTTAGGGAAGAGCTAAACCATTCTCAAGGGCCCAAGGAGGATATGTTAAAGCCATGCATATGGTAAGACAGGGAAATGGAGGTGCTTGGAGTGGGTGGGTGGGGTCCTGTTCCCAAAGTCCAGGTGCTTCTCAGCTCTGGGTTGTTAGGTCTTCTATACCGACAGCAACAGGCATGTGATGACCTCAGAGTTCTTTGTAGCCTAAACATTCTGGACCTCTACAGTACCAGAGCCCCCTCCACCCTCATCAGCAACAGGCCTGAGTCTTTAGGGGGTCTGTAGTGGGGTAGCCTTGGTTGAGGACAAGCTATTCTTGTCCCAGAGCTAGCCTCTAACTCTTGAAGCCTTCTCATTCCCAGTTTCCTTGGTTTTAGAGACATTTTATAATTGCTAGTCTTGGGGGTGCAAACTCAGCCCTCATCAATTCATGAGCTTCCAGGAGGGAGGGGATTGAGGACTAGAGTCTGGGATTCGGGAGAGCTGAGGTCCCTAGGTTTTTCTTAGAAGTCTGTGCTCAGCTCTGTAGCTCCCGCCTCTTCCCAACCCCATCAAAGAGCAAGCTATTACCTGCTTTCCCATTATTTGACTCATCACAGCCACAGGTTTCCAAGTCGCCCATGCTACAGTTCTTGGTGACAGCGTACATGACTGCAGCAGAGCGGATGGCATGGATGAAGGATGTCTCTCTCGTGGCTTTGGGGAGGAGCAGGGGGCTGACTAGAAATGTGGATCTTCATTAGCCGAAAGCAGAGGCCTTGGTAAAACAATGTCCTCCACCCCAGCCCCTGGGCATTAGTTAAGGTCCTCCCCCTCAGAGCAGGCTGACTTTCACCCTCCTCAGTTTATCCAGGCAGGAATGGACATCACACACACATGTATACATACATACATACATACATACATACATACAACACATATTTTACATACACACATATACACACATCACCTCTACATACTACACAAGCATCACACACACCACACACACCTATACACACATATATATGCATAAACACATATACATGTCACATACACACATATACATGTCACATACACATATTTTACTTATACATGCACATATACATACATCACCCCTACACGCTACACACACATACATACATCACACACACCACATATACACATACATACATACACATTTTACATATACCCACACATATACATATATTGTCCCTACATACTACATATACATATATACATCACATATACCACATACGCACATACACGCACATACACATATATACGCATATACACATATACATGTCACATACACATATTTTACATATACACGCACATATACATACATCACCCCTACATACACATACACACATCACACACACCATATACATGCACACACATATACATGTCACGTACACATATTTTACATATATATGCACATACATCACTCCTACATACTACACACATCACACACATGCACACACACACCACATACACACATACACACATATATGCATGTCACATACACACACATCACATATAGATAAACACCACAGGTACACTCGCTGCACACACAACCACCTGAGGCAAACATTCTGAAATTTCAGCTTCCTTGTCACAAGGCTTTTATGATGATGGGACAAGTGTAACTCCTTCAAGGGCTCCATGATCCCTTCCTCCGTTTTTATTTCATTTCGTGTAAATCAGAGCAAGGTGGGTATGTACAATCACACCACTACAGACAAGAATTAGAACCTACAATAACATTTGTAACAATTCCTTTCTGTTCATGCCAGTCAACCCTCAGAATAGTCCCAGGGCCTGTGAGATGGCTCAGTGGGTCAGGGCATTTGCAGTCAAGCCTGATGACCTGAGTCCAGTCCCACCCCCGCCCCCCACACTGCCTCACGCCCCCTAGTAAATAGATAGTACAAAACTCGTTTCGAGCATGAAGTTCCCACCTCCATGTTGTGAGAGTGGGAAGGACCCGCGCTCAGGGTGACACAGCAAGGAAACTGTGTCAGGACCCGGGCGGTCACTTTCGCCTTCCACCTGGCCAGCACACACATTTCACCTACGCACGTTGGACCAGCGTCCTGAGGTGTGGTCCGATGAGAACTTACCACCTCTCGGCCTGGTGTGGGTTGAAAACTGGAAAGCGTGCTCAGGACAGTTCCACCGCTCCCAGGCAAACTGGAACTTACACTCTTCCATGCCCATCTGAGCGCCCAAGGCCACGCTGGCGGTGTAGGTCACATAGGCCTGTGCCAGGGAAAAGGGCTGTGAGCTTCCCTGGGCACAGGTCACGTAGGGTCAGGGAGGAGGCAGAACTCAAATAGCTTCCCAGTAAGAAACCACCCTGGGGTGTAGGGGTGGCCTACCATACCGGAGGTCCTAGGTTCAACGGCAGGCACCACAAACACAACCACAAGTAAACAGTGCTGGACTTCTGAGTGAGAGGTCCCAGTCTTTTTTCCTGTCCCCAGAAGAGTTCTATCAGAGACCCCAGAGGATAAAAAACAGGAAGGGTGCAGGACCGTCCTACCTTGGGACCTGTTATCAGGAAATTGTTCACTGACCTACCAAAAAGAAAACCTGAGGTGAGGGGGGTGGTGAGACAGGGGGCTTCCTTGGTGGAGAACGAAGGCTGGGGAGTGGCTTACCAGGCAGAAGCACCGAAAGCGGTATAACACATGCCCGCAGCCACCCACAGCATGAAAAAGTGTCCCATGGTCCTGACCATTCCGGGGGACCAAGTGCAGAGAAGTAAGGAGCCCGCAGAACCTTTCTCGGTATTTATGTGGGCAAGCTCGCATTAGCCAGGAGGGAAAAATCAGCAGCCCATCTCACTTGTCCCTCATTGGCAGAACCCCGGGAGCCACTGACCCAATGGAGATCAGAGAGGAGGGTCTCGGCCTTCAAAGAGGCCACGCCCTTCTCTCCCAGACTGAGAGGGGCTGAAGCGGGTCTCCCACCCTCAGGGTCACTGACAGCTTGAGGGGGCCCATTGCTTAGAATTATGTAGTCTCCAGCAGCCTAGGCCCCTCCCCTGAACTCAGGTCACCTCTCCCCTGGAGCTGCAGGGCTTCATGTGTTAATGAGACCACACCCTTCACCCTGATTTCCTCCCCGCGTTGTGCTCAGAGAGGGCGGGTTTATGGACCCCCGCTCCTACCTCTTCTCTTGGCGACTGTAGGTGATGGTACTGTGGGGGCTGTGGATGGAAGCTGCCAGAGACTATCTCTGCGACCGTTTCTCTACTGCTTTCTGTCAAAGTAAGATCTGGTGTATTTCCTTCATTTCTATTTCGTCTTCCCTTTTCTGTCTGAGGATCAAGTCTCCAGTTTATTAATCGCTTACTTATTTAACCAGTCTTTGTGCCATCCAGGGCTATATCTGAAAAGACCGCTACCTTTATTTCTGTAACCGACACCACTTTGTGGACGAGAGGTACTGCAAGTCAAACTTAGAGCCTCTTGTATGTTAAGCGCACTCTATTGTTGATACCTCAGCCTCCAGATGCCGCTTTGTCACGGGGTTTCAGCTACTTAGGCAGAAGCCTGTCTTTCAGATTCGCCCGTGGGCTCAGTACCTTAGAAAGCGGCTGGATAAATGAAAACGAAGGAAGGAAAGGGTTTGTGAGGCTCTAATGGGACTCAGGCACCATTAGAGAGGGGCGGGGTGACATCAGCTCCTCCCTAGGGTTGCTGAGGCAAGATTAGTTCAGGGGAAAGCTTGGACAGGAAAGAGCCTCAGCCTCTCTGGAGATCACATCTCAGCTCACCGGGCTCACCTGTCACACACACCAAAGGAACTCTAGAGTTCAGGAGTCCCCAGGGTTCAAAGTAGGGGTCAGCCACAGCGGCAGTCTGCAAAGTGATTACTGTCCTTCAGTGAAAAGATAATTATGAGCCATCTCTCCAGCCCCAGATTTTCTTTTATAAACAGTTTTTGCGCTGTTATAGGTGTCCTTGGAATAGAACTTGGCTCCTCGGGCTTGAGAGATGGCTCAGTGGTTAAGAGCACTGACTGCTCTTCCAGAGGGTCCTGAGTTCAAATCCCAGCAACCACATGGTGGCTCACAACCATCTGTAATAAGATCTGATGCCCTCTTCTGGTGTGTCTGAAGACAGCTACAGTGTACTCACATACATAAAATAAATCTTTTTTTTTTTTTTTTTGGTTCTTTTTTTCAGAGCTGGGGACCGAACCCAGGGCCTTGTGCTTCCTAGGCAAGCGCTCTACCACTGAGCTAAATCCCCAACCCCATAAAATAAATCTTTAAAGAACTTGGCTCCTCTGGAAGGGCAGCCAGTGCTCCTAATCACTGAGCCACCTCTTAGACCCCAAGATCGTATAGTTGTTGTTTTTAATAAATGGACCCATGTGGACTCAGTTTCTTCATCATTGAAATAGGATGTGAGGAACAAAACTGCCGCACAGCTCTCTTACACACCGAACCCTCATGGTAAGATTTACAGAATTTGGGTGGGAAACTCAGCTTGGTGGTTAAGAGAGTGTGTTGTCTTGCAAAGGACCCTGGTTTGATTCTTACCACACATATGGTAGCTAGCAGAACCCTAGTTCCAGGGGTTTCAATGCCCTCTTTTGACCTCCAAGGAAAGCAAGCATGCATGCATGCGTTACACATACATGCATGCAAGCAAACATACATAAGACAAAATAAGTAAATCTATTTTTTTTTCTTTTTCTTTTTTTAGGAGCTGGGGACCGAACCCAGGGCTTTGCGCTTCCTAGGCAAGCGCTCTACCACTGAGCTAAATCCCCAACCCCAAGTAAATCTATTTTTAAAAAAGATTTACAGATGTTGTTAATTCTGGAGTGACTGTAGGCTGTGAGCACACACCTGTCTTACTCATGTTTGAACCCTGCTATGGGCAATAAATAGATCGTTGAGGGGGCACCTGGAGGACAATCAAGATGTCTTTAAAGTCCTGTGGGTCTGTCTTCCTAAGACCCTTGGGCTTTGCTGCCAAAGGTCCCTTAGAAAGAGGAAGCAAGCAGTGGTGAGCCATTTCTAGCCACCCTACACATTACTGTCATGATTCCAGCTCAGTTATCTCAACCGTGTGTTTGCTTCCCTCGTGCCCCACCCCTTTGGTGCTGGGGATCGAACCCAGCCTTTCCACGGGCCTTTCCATGGATACTAAGTGCCTGTTCCTCCACTACATCAGTCCTACCTCAGTGGTCTTTCTGCATTTTCTTTTGGAGGGATTCGCGTTTGTTTTGATGGTTTTTATATTTAGTTATTCATTTACTGTTTGAGACAGGGTCTCACTAGGTAGACCAGGCTGGCTTTGAACTTACAGAAATATATTTCTGCCTCCCAAGTGCTAGGATTAAAGACATGTGCCACCAAACCTGACATGGTGGCCCATACCTTTAATCCCAGCATTCGGAAGACAGACATAGGCAGATTTCTGAGTACAAGGCCAGGCTGCTCTACAGAGCAAGTTCCAGGACAGCCAGGGCTACACAGAGCAACCCAAAATGTGCTACCCTAAGGAACTGCTTTGCTGTTTTGGGAGTGCAGGGTTTCACTATGTAGTCAGACAGGTTGCTCTGCACCCCAAGGCTGGTCTCAAACCTGCAACCCTCTTGCTCTAACATCCTAAGAACCAGGAGTACAGGCCGGCACCACCATTCCAGGTCCCCTCCCGTGAATTTGTAGGTGGTGATGCAGCTACTGGTATCCGTGAAGAGAGGTCTAGAGCCAGAGCAGGAGATGACAACAGGCAGTGGTGGCGACATGACAGTCACATGACAGTCACATGAGTGCTTCTGTAGCGATGTGATGACGAATGCCCCACGGCCATCCTGCTGTGTGGAGTGTGTGCGTTCGCTGGTTTCCATGGCGCGAACTGTCCCACCGTGGCTGATTTAAGTCTACCACCGTGGATGTGGAAAGAGCACAGTAACCAAGCGTTAGACGGCATTGGTCTTGAGAAGAAACAAAGGACAGCAACAGCCTTGGGAGCTCAAAGACAGACACCTGCACCAAAAATTTAGGGATTGATCGACTTCCAGCATTGCCTTGTTTTAAAGTAACCTAAGGATAGGGTTCTATAATTTGATTTAAAGTCTCAGACTTAATTTTTGTGTATGAGTGCTTTGCCTGCATGCGTGTTTTATGCAGTACATACATACAGTACCTGAAGAGGCCAGAAGAGGGCTTTGGGTCCCCTGTGACTGGAACTGCAGGCTCCTTGTGAGTAACTATAGACGTACAGGTATTAGACATGGACGGTGTCCTGTGGAAGAGCAGCCAGTGCTCTTAACCACTGAGCCCTTCCCTCCCTGTAACTCACCTCTTAATAATGACTGCATATCAACTCGCTCACATTTCTGCAAAGGGCCACTCTCAGGATCTGGGTAAGCCACGTGCAGCATACCATGAGAGTCCAGGGTTATAGCTCTAGGCTGCCAGGAGATGGAATGAAAAAAAAAAAAACTACACATATCCCTGATGCCCTGGAACTCACTCTGTAGACCAGGTTAGCCTAAAATCCGCCTGTGTCTGCCTCCAGCATACTAGGATTAAAAGCATTAGCTGTCTTACCGGTCCAACTTCCTGCGGAAGTACCATCAAATAACCGGTATGAGCTGGCTGGCTGGCTCAGTGGATAAAGGCCCCTCTGCCAAGCCTCACAACCTGAGTTCAATCCTCAGGCCCACACGGTGGAAGGAGAGAGCTGACTCCTGCAAGATGTCTTCTCACCCCCACCTGTGCACCCTACACACACACGCAAGATAAACCAGCAGATACAATTTTAAAATTTTACCTGTTGCATATATGTGCCAGATTTTAACCCTTGCTGAGCCTTAGGTCTTATTCTGTTTCAAGTGGCTCAGGGTCTAGTAAAATGGAGGGTAAGCTGTGTGACTACCCATAATAGAAAGTGTGACCCAATGAGGAACTGCAAATGCCTCTGGAAGGTATTCACAGAGCTTAAAACATTGTGGTCACAAACCCCCCCCAATAGCCTCTTCTACCTCCAGTGTTGGAGGATTAGATTTGGGCTGTCCCAGGGAAGCACTGGGGCTGACGTCAATGAGGGCTGGACCAGAAGTGTGAAGTTTGTTGGCCATGGCCATGTTTGGTGAACCCCCATTTTACAGGGAGAAGCTGAGATCCAGCAAAGGAGTCTTGCCCAGGGTCACACAGTGAGTTGCAGCCCAGACAGCCCAGATCCCATTGTCCTGCTTCTCCAGAGATGGACTTTTTGTTTTTAGAGAGAGGGTCTCTAGTCCAAGCTGTCTCAAACTCAACTATGTAGCTGAGGGTGCACCTTCGATCCACCTGCGTATACTTCCTAAGCGCTGGGGTCTCAGGCCAGTGCAGTGTGTGAGGTGGAGGGCTCTCCACACACCAGGCAAGAACCTTACAGACCCAACCACATTTCTAGCCCTCTCAAGTGTCTATTGCCACGTTGTTCAGTTGTTTCTTCCTTAATTGTGCTTTTTGTTGTTGGTGGTGCTGGTTTTGAAACAGGGTCTCCCTATGTAGCCCTGGCTGGTCTGTAACTTGCTATGTAGACAAGGCTGACCTTTAACTCACAGAGACCAACTTCCTTCTGTTTCTGGGTCCTGGATTAAAGGGATGCACCATCACCACCTGACTTGTTTTTTTTTTAAATTTTTATACTTATTAAATGATTATTTTTGTGTGTGTCAATATGACACAGAATGCTTGTGGAGGTCAGAGCGCAGCTTGTGGATTCTGGTGTGATAACTCAGGTCGACAGGCTTGGCAGCAAGACCCAGCTCCTTCCTTTTCTGCTTTTTTTTTTTTTTTTGGTTCTTTTTTTTCGGAGCTGGGGACCGAACCCAGGGCCTTGCGCTTCCTAGGCAAGCGCTCTACCACTGAGCTAAATCCCCAACCCCCTTTTCTGCTTTTCAAGGAGGCTATGAAGCTGACTATGGCAGATTAGTAGTTTGCAGAGACATGTGCACAAATGCACCTATCTTTCCATTCCAAAAAATATTTCCCTTTGTATTCAGGCCGGTACTCCACCGTCACAGGCTTAGCTCAGAAGGACGCTTACTCACTGACTCAACGACCTGCTGGATGAGGAACCGCTGTAGCAGAGGACTTCCGGGTGAGGTCTGTCATCTTGTGGCGTTAAGTGGTATAACAGGCTTTTGTTGACAGGTCATGGGTCTTTATTGAGTCTGAGTCAGGTGAAGTCAAGCTTGCAGAATGTGCCTAAAAAGCTTGGAGTGTACTTGTAGATACATAATATAATTTTAATATTATCAAGGCCATGTGTGTCCACACAAATGTGTTCTTATAAAAGTGATCTGTCTTTGTTTTTTTTTTTTTGATCTTGCTTTGTTAACCAAAAAAACTTCACCTTATAAATCAAGGCAGAGGGTCCCTCACTCGTGTTCAGAAGTTGCTTTACCCACTGAACCATCTCTCCAGCCCTGTTGCTGCCTTTTGAAATGAGGTCTCATTATGTAGCCCAGGATGCCCTGCGATGTGTAATCCTTCTACCTCAGCCTCCAAGTGTTGCAACTGTATTTCTGTATTTAGCTCATACATATATAACCGAAAATATGGAATTGTGCTACTAAACCTGTTATCTTTTGTCTTTGTTTTGTTACTTGTTTGTTATTTGATTCATGGTGTCTCATGTAGCTCAGGCTAGCCTGGAACTTGCTATGTAACTGACTAACTGATGATGACCTTAAATTCCTCTCCCAAGTGCTGGGGTTACATCTAGCTGTAATTTTGAGCTTTTATGTAATGAGTTTATCTTTTATGGAACTGCATGTTCGCCTTCCTGGATTGTTCTCTTTCTTTTAGAGAGGGCCACAAGTAGCATAGGCTGGTGCTCATTCTGTAGCTGTCCTTGAGCCCCCAGTCTCCTGTGTCACACCTCAGCTAAGTGCTGGGGACTACAAGCAAGAGACACCCTCCTAGAGCCAATTCTCACTCATTCTTTCTGTGTCTTTTCCTCTCTCTGCCTCTGTCTCTGTCTCTCTGTCTGTCTCTGTCTTTCTGGCTCTCTGTCTGTCTCTGTCTTTCTCTGTCTCTGCCTCTGTCTGTCTCTCTGTCTGTCTCTGTCTTTCTGCCTCTCTGTCTCTGTCTTTCTCTGTCTCTGTCTCTGTCTCTGTCTGTCTCTCTGTCTTTCTCTGTCTCTGCCTCTGTCTGTCTCTCTGTCTGTCTGTCTGTCTTTCTGACTCTCTCTGTCTGTCTCTGTCTGTCTCTGCCTCTCTCTCTCTCTTTCTTTCTCTCTCTCTCTCTCTCTCTCTCTCTCTGTCTCTCTGCCTGTCTCTCTGATTTGTATTCTAATTTCTCCTTGGATTAGCAGCTCCCTCCACAGCCTTTGGAGCATCAGGATTAAAGTCGTGAACCCAGCGCACGGTTTACTGCCTGATTCCCGTTAACATAATTTCAAAGGTCCACAGTCCATTCCAAGCTGGCACCGTTTCTATCAATAGAATTCCTTGGAAAACTGGTGTGCTTCCCGTGACTTTTACTCACATTCACTCCACTATGCAGAAGTGAATCACTGCGATAAACCCGTTTCCACCCCTCAGCTTGCTGGAGACCCTGCTGTTTAATGGAAAGGTTCTGTACACTCTGTCTTTACTCTCCTGACTGGGCCTTCGTGTAGCCTTTTAATATTTTGAGAAGTCTTTTTTGAGATTTCCTAGGTTTATTTATTTATTAAGTATATTTTTTGTTTGTTTTGTTTTGTTGTAACCACTGGACCATCTTTCTAGCCCTCATATTATTATTTTTTTAATAAGGAATGATTTATTATTTAATGTATGTGAGTACACTGCAGCTGTCTTCAGACACCAAAAGAGGGCATCGGATCACATTACAGATGGTTGTGAGACACCATATGGTTGCTGGGAATTGAACTCAGGACCTCTGGAAGAGCAGTCAGTGCTTTTTTTTTTTTTTCTTTCTTTTTTTCGGAGCTGGGGACCGAACCCAGGGCCTTGTGCTTGCTAGGCAAGCGCTCTATCACTGAGCTAAATCCCCAACTCCACAGTCAGTGCTCTTAACCGCTGAGCCATCTCTCTGATCTTTTCATTCTTAAAGTTAGTTTTTAAAAAGCTATTGTAAATAGTACTTTTCCTGACTTATTTCTAAGCATTAAAAAAAAATCAGTGTATAGAAAAGATACTGCTAGAAGCTTGGCATTGTGGCACATGCCTCTAACGCTAATACTTGGGAGATAAAGACAGACAGATTGCAAGTTCAAAGTTATCCTCAGCTACTTTGTGAGTCATGAGACTCTGTCTCAACCCAAGAAGAGGAGAAAAAAGAGGAGGAGAAGGAGAAGGAGGGGGAACTATTGATCTTGTTGATTTTTCTACCCTGGCTCAATAAGTTATCAGCTCTCAGAGTTTCCCATAGGAAGCTTTGGGATCTTTTAAGTATAGAATCAAATGTGTTTCCTTCCACATTTCTATCCTTTTCTTTCTTTTTCTTGTCTGTTGCGCTGGCTAAGCCCTCAAGCACTGTATAAAGCAGAATGGAGAGAATGAGAACACGTTAGTATACCCCTATTCAGTGTAATGCTGGCAGTGGGTTTTTGTAGTGCTAGAAGGCAGTTACCTCACAATGAGAGTAAACGTTAACAATGACACTGACTGAACTGATTGTCCACAGGACGAGGGTAGAACAGCATAGAAGAAACCAGACCAAACACAGAGGCAGACCTGTGACGGAGGGCATTTACAGGCAGGGTTTCTCTGTGTAGCCCTGCCTGTCCTGGAAACACATAAGCTTTTAAGAAGTCTCACTATGATGGCTATTCTTGGCTGTCAACTCGACTACATTTGGAATTGAAAACCCCAGGGACCAAGCACACCTGTGAGGGGTTTTTAGCTAATAATTGGGTAATTTGTGGTTGGAAGACTCACCTTAAATCATTTGAGGTGATCTGGGCCATGCCTTCTCATGGCAGCCTATGTAAAAGAGGAGAAAGAAAATTCTCTCCTCTGTGCAGGATTGTCCTTGCTAGCATGGCTGCTCCTTCATTGTGGCATTAGAGTCTTTTTTTTTTTTTCCTGGGTTCTGGTATATACTGAAGGCCAGCTGAGACATCCTGCCTTACGGACTGAATAACTACGGAATTGGACTTTCTGTCAGAAGACAGCCATTGTTGAACTAGTAGGACCACAGTCTGTAAGCCATTTTAATAAACACACACACACACACACACACACACACACACACACACACACACACTATTAGTTCTGTTCCTCTAGGAACTCTGACTGATTTAGTTATGAAAATACTTAACCTAGAATTCTATCCTGAGTCAAATTATGAGTAAGATGTGACAGTATAGCAAAGACATTCTAAATACAGTGTCGATACGTCTCTCTCACACATTTTGAGAAGGGATCTCATTTGGTTAGCCCACTAGTTCTCCACCTTCTTGATGCTGCAGCTCTTTAAAACACTTCCTCATGGTGTGCTGACCCACAACCTTAAATTTATTTCGTTGTAGCTCCATAACCATAACCTTGCTAGGGTTGTGGATTGTAAGGTAAATATTTTTGGAGATGGAGGTTTGCCAAAGGGGTGTCTACCAACAGGTTGAGAATCACTCTTTTAGGCTGACCTCCAGCTCACTACATAGCTGACACCATGTAAACCAGGTTGGCCTGGAACTCAGAGCCACCTGCCTCTGCCTCCTGTGCGCTGGGAATAAAGAAGTGAATCACCTCACTGGGCCTGGCCTTACAGTCTTGAGAGTTACGCCTCTCCCTGGGTCCCGGGTGTTGGGAATTTGGGTGTGCTCACCTGCCTTTGTGCAGTTTCTCAAGAAGCAGTTTAGCCAGGGGAGAAGTCCTCAGGTGTGTCTGAGGAGAGCCATCTGTCTCACAGCTGGAATGAGAGGCTGTAGGCAATGCCTGGGGGGAAGTATTTCTTGCTTAAGCCGTATAGTATTTGTGGACGTGTGACTAGTCAGTAAGGCTACAAAGGCCAATGAAGAATGATGATCATGAAAGCCCAGCATACTGGCGATCTGGGAGGACAGAGGGAGAGAGGGCTGGAGAGATGGCTCAGTGGTTAAGAACATGTACTGCTCTTCCAGGGACCTAGCCTTGGTCCCCAGCATCCACACTGAGTGGTTCATAACTTTCTGCAATTCCAGTTCCACTGCTGACCCCTTCGGGCCTCATCAAGCATCTGCATCCAAGAACACAACCATGCATATCTGCTTCTTTTTTTTTTTGGTTCTTTTTTTCGGAGCTGGGGACCGAACCCAGGGCCTTGCGCTTCCTAGGTAAGCGCTCTAACCACTGAGCTAAATCCCCAGCCCCGCATATCTGGTTCTTTAGTTTTGCTTTGGTTTGGTTTTGTTTTCCAAGACAGGGTTTCTCTGTCCTGGAACTCACTCTGTAGACCAGGCTGGGCTAGAACTCAGAGATCCACCTGCCTCTGACACACAAGTGCTGGGATTAAAGATATATGCCGCCGCTTGGCTGCATATCTGAATCTTAAAAAATAAAGTTAAATTAAAAAGAGGTAGGGACTGTGACCAGAGGAGCATCTTTGGGGTGTTGGCACTGTTTATTTTGTGATCTGATTTTGTTATATATTTTTAAAGATTTATTATATATATTTACAATATATATATATGGTAGCTGTCTTCAGACACAACAGAAGAGGGCATTCGATCCCATCTCAGATGGTTGTGAGCCACCATGTGGGTGCTGGGAATTGAAGTCAGGACCTCTGGAAGAGCAGTCAGTGCTCCTAACCTCTGAGCTGTCTCCCCAGCCCCTGATTTTGTTTTAAAATGCTTTATAACTCCATGTAATCCCTCTCTGGCCCTTTCTTGCCTATGTAAAGATACATGTCATCTTCTGTGTCCACTGTATTTTATTTTTCTCTTATTTGTGTGTGTGTGTGTGTGTGTGTGTGTGTGTGTAGTCACAGATGATTGTGAACACAGCAAGTGCTCTTACCCTTGAGCCATGTCTCTAGCCCTCTATTATTATATTTTAAAATAAATTGCTTAAAGACAGTGAGGTAGTCCACAGCTGTACCACCCTGTAGGCTCCTGGTCTTGTCTACCAGGTGTGCTGATGGCACCTGCGTCCCCAACACTCAGCCAACAGGATTGCCATGAGTTTGAGGTGTGGCCTACATAGTAAGACCCTACCTCAAAAGCAAGCGCTAGAGGAGGTCATGGTGGCATATGTCTGGAGCTTGGGATGGCCAGAGGCAGGAGGATCACGCCAAGCATAGGGCTAGCTAGGGCTATACAGTGTGACCCTGTCTCAAAAGCAAAGCAACACAATGAAAAAAGCAACCCCAAACCATGGGCCTGGAGAGATGGCTCAGCAGTTAAGAGGACTGGGTTTAACTCATAGTCCCCACAGGGTGCCATACAACTGCCTGCAGTTTCAGTTCCAGAGGAAGCCAATGCCACCGTCCGGCCTCCGCTACCATTCATGCCTGTGGTGCCCAGAGTACACTCAGTTCATAAGGTTAAAAAATAAACTAAAAACCCCAAATTAGCAAGCAAACAACAAAAGTCACTCCAAAAGTATCTTTGCCCTCTGAGCCATCTTCCCGACCCTGTCAAAGTATTTCTTTTGGCCTCAAAACCCATTGGAAAATTCCCGAGACACTATGAGTTCTTTGAAGAGAGAAAGTTTGGGAACTTCCAGTCTAAGAAAGCCCCTAGCGCATCGAAGGTGCAACAAGTGCTATAAACTATTAAGGAGCTTATACACGGGAGCAAGCTCCTCCGGCTGTATGTGTGGTCCCAGCAGAGGCCATGTCTGAATGAACAACAATTCAACATAAGCACCATTAGCACAGCCACAGACACATGGGACATGTCAGCCGACTGAGCGAAGGGGCTGAAGAAAACGGGTCTTCAAGTCACCAGAACAGGACCCCCAAGGTGAGTAATATTCTTATATATACACAGCATATACTGGGCACCATTTAAAGCAGGATTTGTGGTCTCCAGAGGATTGCAGTGTCTAGTTCTGTTTTATATTATTAAATCATTCTGCTGTAGGAACTCTGCCTAAAACGGTTCCGCAGAACACCAACAGGTTTGGAAACCGTTGGCTGCAGTCTGGTCTGAGCTGGAAACAGGCCTGGTTCCATGGAGGAAGGTGTCTCAAGTGTGAGCTGCATCATAGAAGAACCCAGTTCACTAAGTGTTGCTGCTTCATAAATCGTTATAGAACCAACAGCAAATAATAATCTTCCAATATCTTGGCATTTAAAAATTATATAAGAGCTGAGGATGTGGCTCAGACGGGCGAATGCAGACTGAACTGGTTCGATGCGTGGCACTTCACAAACGAGGCACAGAGGTGCGTCCCACAAACCAGGCACTGGGCAAGTAGAGGAAGGAGATCAGGCTTTCGTTCTTGGCTATGTGGTGAGTTTGAGATCAGCCTGGGATACAGTAAGTAAATTAATAAATTAACTTAGAAGAAAAGATGTTCCTTATGGTATGGGGCCGGCGGGCCACCTTCCTTAGTCAGCTCGGCATTTTTAACGTCTGTGAGTTTTGTTTCTTGTTTGTAGACTAACTCTTAGGTAAGAGGTAATCGATATTAAGAGTATTACATTTTATTCATTTGTGTGTGTGTAGACATGGGTGCTTGTACACATCAGTGTGTGCGGGGGCGGGGTGGGGAGGGCAAGAGAGCAGTCTGTCAGAGTGGGGTCTCTTCTTCTACCGTGAAGTTCCTGGGGACCAAACTTAGTTTTGTCAGGCTTGGTGGCGAGCGCCTTTACCAGCTGAGTCATCTTGCCAGCCCCTGGGTTAACAGCTTTAACGTGGTGGAAAATACTAGTCTCCTAAACTGTGTCTCCCTTCCTGTGGCTTTAATCACTAAGCAAAGCTTTTCGAGTAGGCAATCCTTTGTTCGTGGTCCCATCAAATACGAGTTTTAATGACCGAGAGACGGGTTTACTGAGTACCTGCCTCACCATGGAATGCCAGCCATAACCTTGGAATTTTTTTTTCTTTTTTTTTTTTTTTTTTGGAGCTGGGAACCAAACCCAGGGCCTTGCGCTTGCTAGGCAAGCGCTCTACCACTGAGCTAAATCCCCAACCCAACCTTGGACTTTTGTCTGATCTCGGTTCCTTGCCTTTTTACAAATCTGGATGCCTTTTGGCAGGTTTCCTGAAAAGATGGAGGGTGCAGTTTGTGAGGATAACTTTTAGAGAATTAGTTGTTAAAGCAAATAAACAAAAAACCAGAGGCTGTTTCTTCCCAATCTTTCCTTGATTTTAAAGTTTAAGACAGGATCTCCAATGGCTGCGTGGAACACACCTTTAACCCCAAAACCCAAGAGGCAGAGGTAAGTGGGTTTCTGCAAACTCAAGGCCAGCTGGTCAACAGAGTGGTGAGGACCCTGCCTCAAATGAAAAACTGGGTTAGGGCTGGAGAGATGGCTCAGCGGTTAAGATCACTGACTGCTCTTCCAGAGGTCCTGAGTTCAATTCCCAGCACCCACATCTGTTATGGGTCTGATGCCCTCTTCTGGTGTGTGTGTGTGTGTGTGTGTGTGTGTGTGTGTGTGTGTGTGTGTGTGAAGACAGCAAGAGTGTACTTATATACATAAAATAAATAATAAATCTTTAAAAAAGAAAAAGGAAAGGTGCAGCGAGCCAGCAGAGGCAGAGGATCTCTGAGCTTGAGGCCAGCCTAGTCTACATAGTGAGCTCCAGGATAGCCAGGGCTACATAGAGAGATCCTGTCTCAAAAACAAAGAATGGGACTGGAGACATGGCTCAGTTGCCACTTGTTGCTCTTGCAGAGGTTCTCTTTCCAGCACCCATATGGTGACTCCAGTCCCAGGGGATCCCATGCTCCCTCTATCCTGTGCAGGCACTGCGTGTATCTGGTGCACAGACATTCATGCAGGCCGAACACTCATACACATACAAACAAGATAATAAAAACAAAACCCAATAGCCAGAGATCTGATTCCCAAGAGCTGGAGTCAGAACACCCTGAATTCTTCCTCAGAATGCTTTGATTCTTGTTAGTTCCTTTTGGCTTTGGTCCTTCTGGCAATTCCACTGCAAATTTAGAAAAAGATCTGAGGATTTGCTCACATCATCTCTGTCTACCTACCCTGTAGGTAGACAATCTGCTGCAGATGGTTCCCAAGTAATTTGGGGGTGGGGGTGGGGATACAGACCTCACAACTGTTGTGGTATATGATATACTTATTGAAAAGTGTGAGAGTGGGCTGGAGAGATGGCTCAGCGGTTAAGAGCACCCGACTGCTCTTTCAGAGGTCCTGAGTTCAATTCCCAGCAACCACATGGTGGCTCACAACCATCTGTAAAGAGATCCGATGCCCTCTTCTGATGTGTCTGAAGACAGCTACAGTGTACTTATATATAATAAATGAATAAAAATAAAAAAAAAAGAAAAGAAAAGTGTGAGAGTAAGGTCTGTTGTTCCCCCAGGTACCCATTTTCCTGATTTGAAAACGAGGCAGTATGGGAAGGAGGATTTCATACATAGCATTGAAGAGGGTTAAAGGCAAGCTTTGCCTGGAGTATTCAGCCAATGGGGGCTCATCCTGATGAGGTAATGTTTTCAGCTGAAGCTTCATTGGCAGCCCTCTCACTACTTGGTGTTCTAAGGGATTCTGGGAAGGGATGTGTTTTCCGGAGCTTGCAACTTCTCTTGCAGCTTCTCACTGGCTCTCTGCTGCCACGTCTGGCAGAGCCGCTGGAAGCTGGTGGCCTCTCAGTAGTGCTTGCCGTCTCATCCCTTTAGTCAGAAACCAGGGTTTTCATGCTGACAGATCCTAGTCCTGGTAACCTTATCCGCAAGTGTTGTGCCTCTTAGCTTTCTCAGAGCCTGGGCAGTGAGTGCTTTACTGGCTAAGCCATCTCCCCACTCCTCATCCTAAGTTTCAAAAGTTGGAGAGTTTTTCTTTTTCTCTCTTTTTTTTCTTTTTAGAGCTGGGGACTGAACCCAGGGCCTTCTGAGCTAAATCCCCAACTAAGGTTGGAGAGTTTTTTTTTTTTTTTCTTTTTTTTCGGAGCTGGGGAACGAACCCAGGGCCTTGTGCTTGGTAGGTCAGCGCTCTACCGCTGAGCTAAATCCCCAATCCCTAAGTTGGAGAGTTTTAAAGTCTAAGACTCTGCTAAGTGTGGTGGCACATGTTTGTAAACCCAGTTTAGGAGGGTGAGGAGGAGAATGCAGAGTTCCAGGCCAGCCAGTGCTGTACAAGCAAGGCTCAGCAGTGCTGCATAGCCATGTCTCAATAACAACATGGTACTACTATACACACACACACACACACACACACACACACACACACACACACACTCACACACACACACACACACACATCTCAACATCAGCAGGGTACTACATGGCCATGTCTGAACAGCATAGTAATATATAGCCATGTTTGAACAGCAACATAGCAACCTGAAATTAATGTGCGTACACCACACACACCATACATATACATATCACACATGTGCACACATAGATATTCACCCACTACATACTTATCACACACATATTCACCCACATACGTAGCACATACCAGGTATACACATACACCACTCACATACATATTCACTCCCTACACATACACACATGTACATCACATACACACACCATGCACATACTACACTATCACATACAAACACCACATTCAAACATACCACACACATATATTCACCCCTATATGCATACCACACACATACATCACATACACATATTCATTCGCTATACACACACCCATGCACACCAACACAAATACACACACATACACACACACATACACACACACACACACACACACACACACACACACACACACACACACACCCCGCTCTGCCATCCCGGTCTCTTTCCAACCCCACCCCACCCACTGACAGAGATCTCACCTGTCTCAGATTAGATTATCAGAAACAGAAGACCAGGAAGGAAGAAGGAAGGATAGAGTCCTGAGGCTCAGGAGTGTTTGCCCAGGGGCTCCAGGCTGAATCCTCGGCCTTAAGACCCTTTTACTGCAAGAGTCAGACGGCATGCTGTGAGAGTGCGGGGAAGCTGACCGTGGTCAGTGCCGGTTGTCAGACACAAAGCTCACTGGCATCCAGCCCACGGCCTGGCTCATTTCTATTTTATAATTGCTGGGCAGAAGTGGGAAGAGCAGCTTGATATGTTTTCATGTATCCATCCATCCATAGTTTCAAACTATTTTCAATTTATTACAAAGTATCTCTCTAATGCTGCTGGAGGAAGAGAATTTAGGGTTTCTCAAATGGGATTCACCTGAGCCTTCTCTCTAAAGGACAATAATTAATGTGCACATAGATCAGAGAATCATTTCTTATATTTTATAGGTTACTCGGATTTTAAGAAACCATGGAGGGGCTGGGGATTTAGCTCAGTGGTAGAGCGCTTACCTAGGAAGCGCAAGGCCCTGGGTTCGGTCCCCAGCTCCGAAAAAAGAACCAAAAAAAAAAAAAAAAAAAAAAAAAAAAGAAACCATGGAGGGGGCACAGCAAAAAACCCCAAAAACCCCAAATAAGAAAATAAGACATGTTAATGTTGCATAGTGTTGTGTTTTGCTCTTAGAGACAGCTTTCCTGTGTATCTCTGGCTGGTCTGGGACGATGTGGCCCAGGCTGACCTTGAACTCACAGCAATCCTACCTCAGCATCCTGACTGTTAGGATTACCGGTGTAAGTCACTGCACCCAGAGGAGATAATTTTAGGACGATCCTTTCACTGTGAGCTATTTAATCAGAGGATTATAAAATAATTACTTTGATTACATTAAGAGAGGCCAAGACTGTCTATTTGTTTAGACTTGTAACTAGAAGTTCATCTAGAGGCCGCTCCACATGCCTTTAATCCCAGCACTCAGGAGGCAGAGGCAGGCAGTTCTCTGAGTTTGAGGCTGGCCTGATCTACAGAGTGAGTGCCAGGATAGCCAGGGCTACACAGAAACCCTGTCTCCAAAAGCAAGCCATGTCTCCAAGCTCAGTATGGTACTGTATTGCAATTTCAGGGTCTCTAGAGGTTGAAGTGGGATTGGAAGTTCAGGCCAATTTAGGCATCGTACTGAGGTCCTGCCTCACAAATAAAAATAAGAGGGGAACTAGGATAAAAGAATAGAAAGCCTGGAAACCCTCAACTCTCTGAAAAAAAGCAAACTTGTCCAGGACTCCATTTTAAAAAAAAATTATAACACATTTGTGGGAGGAAAGCAGACATCTAAAAGCTTATTTGTCAAGCTCTGGGTTCCTGCTTTGACTGTGATTTGGACTGAATGGGGCCAAGGTCTCTATGTTTCTTGGTGTTCCCATTTTATTTATCTTTGACCCTTGTCCTGTGGGCTGGTTCTTTATCTCCTAAGGACAGAGATAATAGGCAGCCAAGTCGGCCTGAGCAGTCTTCCGGGCAGCATTCCTTCTGGTTTCTGGGGAGAGGACCGGATGGTTAAAAGCTCTCTGTGGACTGAAATGAGCACCTTGGGCTGAGCTGGGTGAGTCCCTTCCCTCTGAGATCTCCCTGTGAGTGAAAGGAAGTGTTGGGAATGGCAAAGGAAGTGGAACTTTTAGAGTAAAATTGGCTAGGGCTTGATTAGATTAGAGGTGGTGGTGTATGCTTGTGGTCTTAGCACTCAGAAGGCTGAGGCAGGAGGATTGCTGAGTTTGAGCATGACTGTGCTACATTGCAAGACCCTGTTTTAAAAAATAAAAGCCCCACCTAATGTGCTAACGGCTCATAGCCAAGTGCTCCATATTTATGCTCAATATGAAGGAGTTAAAGGTAGAAAACTAGGCAACAAGGATGGGGAGAATCTCAGAGGTGGCACTTCTGTCCCCAGGGCAGATGTGACCTCAGTGAGTGACACTTATGTCCTGAGAGCTGAGGTGCCCTCACCTTTTGTTACAGAAACTCAGGACAACACAGGCAGAAGCCATTTGCTGCCCCTCAGCCTAATTAGATGAATGTATGTCAGGTGTAGTGGCTTAGCCCAGTAATTCCAGCACTTGGAAGTATAAGGCAGGAGAATTGCTGCCAGTTTGATACTAGCTTGGGCTACATAGTAAGTTCCAGGTCAGCTTGACAGAGTGAGAGCTTGTCTCAAAAAAATTAAAAAGAAAAGAAAGAAATTCTGTACAGTATCTATTGTTGGCCAAAGTTCAAATGTCTACTTTTACTGTCTTGCTTTTTTTTTTCACATTTATTTTATTTTGAAACAAAGTCTCCTGTTGGCCTTCAACTGGCTATGTAGTTAAGGATGACCTTGAATTCCTGATCCTCCTGCTTCTACCTCCGGAGTGTTGGAATTACAGGTGTGTGCCACCACACCCCAGCTAAGTGTCTTGCTTTTCTACCTGGTTTTACTTGGTTGCTAGGAACGTTCTATACAAATATGTGTGTGAATCCCAGCACCTTTTCATGGAAATCAGGAACTAATGTGCTGATAGGGCATATTCCTGAGGAATATGATATGTGAAAAGTAGATGGAAGGTTTGGTGGTGGCACCTACCTTTAATCCCAACACTTCAGAGGCAAAGGCAGGGGGATCTCTGTGAGCTTGAGTGCAATCTGGTTCCAGATTAGCCAGGGCTATGTACATATATGTATGCATACAAACACACACACACACAAACAGACACATACATACACACACACATACATACACACATAAACGGCCATCCATGTACATACATATATACATACATACGCGTACGTACATACATTGTTCTGTCTCACAGAACAGAACGATCCCCCAAAAGTAGATAGAATATTAGGGACACTTTTTTTCTTTTCTTTTTTTTTTTTTTTTCGGGGCTGGGGACCGAACCCAGGACCTTGCGCTTCCTAGGCAAGCACTCTACCACTGAGCCAAATCCCCAACCCCTGGGACACTTTTTTTTTTAAATTTGATATAGGCATGATATAGGCATGTAAAAGGATACACCTCACAAGGTTTACTTTTGTAGGAAAGGGCATAAAATTTAGAGATGGAAAAGATACTTTTTGGCTTGTAACAGTATTTAATTGGGTGTTATGTGCCTAAGTGTGTGTATGTGGATCACATGTGTACAGGAGCTCATGGAAGTTACAGGTGGCTGTGAGCAGCCTTGTGCATGCTGGGATCTGGCCTGGGTTCTCTGTATGCACAGTCAGGAAGCACTCTTAACTGCCCAGCCATCTCTTCCACTGTCTTTTTGGGTTTTTGAGATAGGGTCTCATTCTGTAACTCAGGCTGACCTGGAATTCACTATATATCATGACTGACCTCAAATCCACAGCAATTCTCCAGCCCCAGTCTTCCAAATGCTAGCATTCCAGACATGAGTTGTAATACAGGGCATCCTTGTGTAGCCCAGGCTAGTCTGGAAATTACTATGTAGACCAGGCAGGCCTCAAACTTGCTGTGATCCTCCCATTTCTGAGTGTTGAGTACAGGTGTGTGCCAATATTCTCTGCCATGAGAATTTTTATATGTTGTTACTGGTGTGTGTGTGTGTGTGTGTGTGTGTGTGTGTGTGTGTGTACATGCACACACGCAACCTCACCCATGTTTAACCTGAGTATTGTGACCCTAGGGCCTTAAATATGCTAGGCAAGTGTTCTATTGTCACGAGCTATACCCCACCCTTCATTGCCCACTTTTTATTGCTCTGAATTCCCAATGACTATAATATGGTCATTGTCTGTGCCTAAACCCAGGAATATGTATTACTTAAAACTTCATTCATTCATTCATTCATTCATTCATTCATTCATTCACCTATTTTGTGTGTGTATGTTTGTATAGAGAACAGAGAACCACTTTTCTCCTACCATGTGGGTCCTGCGATGGGTTGTCAGGCTTGGTGGCAGGCATTTTTACCTGTTGGGCCATCTTTCTAGGCCCATATATTCCTTTCCAACTTGTTAAAATGATAAAATTGGGTGTAATATCACTTGGGAGGCAGAGGCAGACAGATCTCTGAGTTCAAAGTCAGCCTGGTCTACAGAGTGAGTTCCACGACAACCTGGCCCACACAGAGAAACCTTGTTTTTAAAAAAGTCAAAGAAGAGAAGGAGGAGGAAGAGGTGGAGGAAGAGAAAGAAGAGGAGGAGGAGGAAGACAGTAATGGAGTGCCCCAAACTTTCGCTCTAAGACCCCCTTTAAGTTCTTGCTATATCTAGCTTCCAACTGGGTGAAGTTTGATGATTCATTCCAGAACCATGAGAATTCAAACTTAAGTAGGAAAGCCTTAACAGGAAAGAACCAGATTAGAAAGTAACTAGAAGGAGAAAGGAGAAGAGGAGGAGGAAGTGGGGCACAGTGCATCGGTGCATCGGCCTCCGGGCTCTTGGAAGGTAGAGATAGAAGGGTCAGAGTTCAAAGTTGTTCCAGGCTGGCTTGAGGTAAATAGAAACCTGACAATAAAAAGGAGAGGACTTCCATTTTATGGTTGTTGGGATTGCCTTTCAGGGCCACTGAATCCAGGTGGGATGTTCTGAAGGCGGCTCATTTGCCTCTGGGTTCCTGAGGGATCAGTGGAAAGGAGCCCTGGCCCCATCAATTCTCCATCAAATGAAGGGTGAGGCTCCTTCCTTCCCTCTTCCAATTTGGGTGTTAATTGTTCCAGCTCTTCTTTTCCAGAAGATTGCAGCTCCCAGGAACTCAGGGTGTCTCTCTTATCAGTCCTTCGAGCACCGTCACTACTGTTCAGGATGACCGTCTTATTCTGACTTTCTACTACACAGTCATGGTTATTATAAAGCTTTTGAGCAATCTTCAATAGCTGGGGCCTATTCAGACCCTCAAATCCTTCTATTACACAGTCATGGTTATTATAAGGCTTTTGAGCAATCTTCAATAGCTGGGGCCTATTCAGACCCTCAAATCCTTCTTCTGAAGTTTCTTTCTAATATCTTGGAAAATTGCTTAACGAAAGAAACGATTGGCTGCTTGCTTTCTTCGTGCACATCTGGGTCTATGGGGATAAACACCCCGTGAGCCTCCTAGATGCTCTCCAGGAACCCACACACAGTTCTAGGGGCCCTTGTACTACCTCAACTACCCTAGACAGAGTGGTAGGTTTTCTAGCAGCTGCCTTAATCCTCTCAAAGGGCCTGTTGAAAGTTTCCCAGCCCTGCCTCCTTACCTTGGTCAGTGCTGGGGTCCTGGTCAGGTTGGGCCAAGGAGAAAACCTCCTCTATCTGGATGCACTGTCCAGTAGTGATCCCTGCCCAATCTGTCTGCTACTCATCCATGAAGAGACTGGAGGAACTGTTGGCAGTTGTCTGAGAGGAACTGTTGGCAGTCATCTGAGGTCGGCTGGCAATAGACTGTCTCGAGGAGGCTAATGAGATCCTGAGTTTTTAGAGAATTTTTGAGGTTTTCCAGTTATACAGATCACTGGTTGAAAAGGAAATATAAACTATGAAAAGGGGGAGACAAAGAACATCCAGGGATTGGGCCCACAGGGGAGGGGGCTCTCCCTTAGAGAGTGGAGGGAAGGGCTACCTCTGCCCCAGGGAAATTTCTCCCAGAGCCCTCATAGCCAGAGCCTCTCTTGAGTGTGTGGAGAGGAGAGGGGACCCAAGGTAGAATATCCAATGTACCCTCCAACATTGCCAGGGGATTTCCTTCTTGGGGTGGGATGGGCATACAAAAGGGAAAAGTCAACTTCCTTCAGTGAATCTGAGAGAACAGGAAGAGGTTTGGGTTTTTCTGGTTAACCCTGCCAAACCAAGAAGATTCAGGTCCCCAAGGAGAGGGCACAGGTCTTAAGCCAAGATAGTGGATCTTGCAGCAGAGAAAGCCATTGGTCAATGTAGGGAAATTGGTCAGGACGGCCTCAGTTTCCAGTCACTATGTTCCAGACAACCTGAACTGCTTGGGACCCAGAGATCTGTCACTGCATCCAGCTGCAAAAGAGGGCTAATCAGTTTCACAGAAGGTCTGGAGTTTCCCACATGAGATTCGGACACCCTAACATTGTCTTGGGGCTGCTCACCCCACATCCTATCACAGCTCTATTCCTTCTAGCCAACAGAATTGAAGAAACCAGAGAGACACACAGACAGGCAGCAGTAAAGACAACCAAGAGTGGCCACTACACAGATTTAAAGCAGGGCTTCCAGTGACATTTCACACAGATCCAGAACACTTGGGTTTGGGCTGTGTCCAGTTTTTCCTAAGTGTACTTCCCAGAAGGTGCCATAGCCAGATCCACCTATCAGGAGACAGATCCAGGAAACATTCTGCAACTTCCTGTCAAGGGTGGAGGCTCGGGAGCCTGTAGGGCACCTGGAGTAAAGACAGGTGAACTTCCTGGGGCCCTGGAATGTCTAGGGGTGTGCACTCCTAGGAACTGTCCTTTCTCTGTGCTGTGCTGTTGCCCCAGAGGTAGTCCAAGACTCCCAGTGTCTTGGTGTCTCAGCCTCTAGAAATGTTGTGAGGTAATTCCATTAGAGAATGTGCAGCCAGCCCCTCTTACAGCTAAATAGAAAGTCTTTATTATTGCCCAGGGAACTTCCCCAAATCATGAAACCCTGACCCTCACAAAAGTCTTTTAATGCACAGAAATCACATCCTGGTTAACATACTTCAGTTAGCAAGAATCGTTAGCAAGAAGTCGAACTACAGAAGCCAAATACCAAGGTTAGTACATTTGGGTTTTTTCCTGGATCCTGGAACTATAATCGAAGACTACATCTTTGATTGATGAGGTCTTTAATCCTATTTTGGTACATGTTGGAGCCTATGTGTTGGGTTTTAAGGTTGGTATAGTGCCTCCGACTTGGTGTCAGTTGTGCTGAGGCCTGAAGTCCTGTTACAAGTTCACAGAACTGTGAGACACCAATCATTCCATCCTGGTAAGGTCACCTTGACTGTAGATTGTACTGCAGCACCACAGCATCTGTCCAGCAAGCAGGGATGATGGCACAGAGTGAACGAAGCTCTGTTTTCTTTTGTGAGCAGCTCCTCTATGAAACAAATGGAGTTGGATTCTGGGGGACACATCTCGAGTCTGAACAAAGAAAGCACTTTCCCCAGTTCCCTTGGTTCCCTTGGAAGCTTCTGGGAAAGTGTCTAAAAATTATAGGTAAATATATTCTGATCTTCAGTACAGAGGAGCAAGCAAGGTTAGAGAGGTGATTGTGTGGGACGCAAAGCCAGCTCTGGAAGATTCCAGTGAATGTAAGTTACTGGGGTGGAAGTGAAAGTCTTAGGCATAACCACAGTGCGTTCACAACAGGCAAGAACCAAGTCCCAAAGGCTAGAATGCAAATGCAGAGTTTACTGCAATGTTTCCAGTGCTAAGAACCAGGCCTGACAGATCACAGGGCTCAGCGACTACTATTTACTGAATGGAGAGATACTCCAGGAGAAAGAAACAAAGACAAGAAGATACAAATTGTCCCCAGCTCCAAAAAAAAAAAAAAAAAAAAAAAGTACAAATTGCAAAACCTTACTATGAAGGCCCAGCTGGTGGCATCCATGCCCATTTAATCCCAGAACTCTGGTAGTAGAGACAAGTGTAGTTCTGGGCCAGCCAGGGCTACGGGCTACATACTGAGATCCTGTAGGGTCTAATGTAGCCTAGGTTGGCTCTGAACTTGCTATGTATTAGAAAGTCTGTCCTTGAACTCTACTCTCAAATGCTGGCACTGGAGGCTTGGGACACTACATTAGATTCTTTCTCTGAGACAGGGTCTCAGCACACAGATTTGGCTGGCCTAGAACTCACTATGTAGATCAGGTTAGCCTTGAACTCATAAACATCTACTTGCTCTGTCTCCCGAGTGCTGAGATTAAAATCATGTGCCAGGCTAATGCTCTTAATCTCTCAATGACTGCTTTCGCACTATCTCCAGTTGCACCCTGTGGTAGGACTTAGTAGACTAAGCATCTGGACTATCAGTTTGCCACGGACAGGCTCCCATGAGAGATGGATGAAAAGGAGTCTGGATGGCCAGACACGCCAGACCCTCAGGCTCTCTGAGGTAGAGATGGGCTCTGCAGAACCGTAAGACCATTTCAGGTTGAGAAGCAGACAAGGGTTTTTATTGTTCTGTGAAGGTCACCATCTGAGGCTCTGTAAACTTTGTTTCCCTACATGAGTACAAGGAGAGGGAGAGAAAGAAAGGAACATCACTTGTTGATATTTAACTTCTCTATTTCTAAAAATATTGTTAAATTGTAGAAAATAGATGACCGTAGGCATTTCATCAAGAAGCCAAAACCAATTTGTCTACAGCAAATGCACACATTATTGTTGTACAAAGAATTCCAAATTATTAGACCAAAAAATGTGGACTTGGCAAAAACTAGTGTTACTGTCAATTGTCCCAGCTCCTCAAACTGGTGGGGCTGGGAGTGGATACAGCATCGGAAATCTACATTGTGTTGACTTTGGTCCTAGTCCAAAGCCATTCTATTTCAGAGGGATGTATGATGAAGCCTTCCCAGGGCAGAGATCATTAATTCTCCAGCACATCATAATAGTTGCTCAGGAAATATGTATTAAGGAAGTAAATGACACAAGCACTGCTTTGGGTTGCTAAGGGCAGAACAGTATCGGCCATTATTTTGGATGCTGGCGTGGGACACAGAGTGCTGTGCACTCTGGAACAGTCTCTCCTCTTTGCAGCTAGGAATTTTTGTTGTTGGTGGTGAAGAACACACATTCTTGGCACTGATACACGGTCCTGGGCACAGTGGCACAGACAGGCTCTTGTCCTCAGAGAGGCAGCAGTGTCGTGCTCTCATGGTGAGTTGCTTCTCCTTTATCAGAAGACTGTAGTTTTGGTGGGTTCCCTTCTCTCTTCACAAGAGAGAAGAGCTTCGAGGAAGGGGAATTAATGAGCTAAGTTTGATTGACTTGCATAGCATTGCACGGCTCTTTGAGAATCAGAGTTGACAATCTCTGCCCCTATCGGGCAACGCCTCATCCTTTCCCCAAACGGCCCGTGTTTTCTCCTCCATCTCTAGAGCCACCCTTATCTTACAAGCAGACAATGTGACCATCCTTCTAACTGGGGAGACAGCTCTTTTCTTTTCCCTTTCTCTTGTCTTCTCCTCCCTTCCCTTCCCCTGCACTCCCTCCTTATGCTCTTTCTCCCTCTCTGAGACAGGCTCTTTCTAGGTAGTGAGACTAGGTTTGAACTTACTGTGTAGCCCAGGCTTGCACTGGCTACCCTGTCTCTGCTCCTGAGCACTGGCAAGTATTCCCCCTCTCTCCAGTGATTTGATATATATATATCTTACCTCTGAGATATATAATGTTTGAGTTCAGAGAAGGATGGAATACTTTTCTACTGTGCTAAAAAGTCATCTCAAAAAGAAAAGATAAAAGATATCCCATTTCTTTTTTTTACTCCACACCCCAGATATCCCATTTCTTTTTTTTTTTTTTTTTTTTTTTAAGATTTATTCATTTATTATATATAAGTACACTGTAGCTGTCTTCAGATACACCAGAAGAGGGCATCAGATCTCTTTACAGATGGTTGTGAGCCACCCTGTGGTTGCTGGGAATTGAACTCATGACCTCTGGAAGAGCAGTCGGGTGCTCTTAACCGCTGAGCCATCTCTCCAGCCCCAGATATCCCATTTCTAAAATGACTTTCCTCACTTGGATTAACTTAGGGGTCCCTAGAAACACACACGCTTTGTCACTTCTCATCCTGGCTAAAAAGCTGTAGTTTCGACACTAGAAATATATGAAAGTTTGAGGTCTAGCCCAGCATAATGACATACACCTGTAATCCCAACACTTAGGAGGTGAGGAAAGCAGGAATATCAGGAATTCAAGGCCAGCCTGGTCTACATGAGACTGTCTTAGAAATGAAAGGAAGGAAAAAAAAACCCAAACTAAAACAAAACATACTTCTATGCCTATAGGTAAAGCATTTATAAGAAAAAAGAAAATCTATGTAATTTGGGGAGATGACTGACAAGTTTATAGAACTTTTATATTACATCAGAAGTTATATTCTCAGCCAAGGGAGATGCTTAGCTGGCAAAAGTACTTGGAGCCAAGCTTGATGAATCCCAGGACCCATATTTTGGAAGGAAAGAACTGATTCCTGCAAGTCGTCTCTGATCTCTATGAAACCATATGCCCCCCTCCCCCCAGCAAGTAAATCAGTGTTAAAAAAAATCCCCATCTTGATTGTGAAACATCCTGTGCTGTGTGTGAGAGTCAGCAGCAGCCCTGGTAGTTACTACTGCGCCTGTCCAGATTTATCTACCAACGACACGTCTGGGCAGTGGCCCCACACTTGTCCTTGTTGAGAACTATTTTCTAATTAAAAGCACTCATTTATTCTTCATCTGTCTGGGAGGGTGGGCAGTGTGCTGCGGCTCAAATGTGGAGGTCAGAGGACAACATTATACAACATTATAAAGTCAGTTCGCTCCTTCTACCTTAGTCCGGCTCTGGGGATTGAACTCAGGTCACTAGGCTTGCATGGAGCTATCTTGACCACTGGTGAAGTACTGTTGAAGGAAAGTAAAGCTTATGAATATAGTGTTTTTGCTCAGATCACAGGAATTAGGGGAGAGAAACCATGACAGGGTGGGCTGGCCTCTGAAGTTATAAAATGTCCATCAGGAAACATTAACTGATCACATGGAAAAGACCCTTTTTGCTCCTTTCCTCTCTCTTCTCCCTGTGGCTCTAGCTAGCAAGGCCGGGGAGGAAGAGGAGAAGGAAGAGTAGGTATGTCCCCAGCTGGAGAAGAGGGAAAAGGTTCATGTTCTTGTGATTTAGCCACCACAGGACTTTCTATTCCTAAGGGGAATAAAACTCATGGAACTTTCTTGGCTTTTCAATTAGGTTATGATGATTTCACTGTACAGATTCAAAGGAATGGCAAAAGAATGTTGTTTTTTTTTTTTTTTTTTTTTTTTTTTTTTGGTTCTTTTTTTTTTTCGGAGCTGGGGGCCGAACCCAGCGCCTTGCGCTTCCTAGGTAAGCGCTCTACCACTGAGCTAAATCCCCAGCCCCAAGAATGTTGTTTTAAATGAAAGAAAAGTCACCATGTGCACACATGGTTAGGTCAGAGAGCAACGCTGGGGGTCAGCTCTTTCCTCCCACCTTGCTGAGGCAGGGGCTCTCACTTCTGCTGCTCTGCTACACCAGGTGAGCTGGCCCCCGAGCTCCCAGGCATCTCTCATCCTGATAAAGGGGTGTTGGGATTACAGATGTATGTATCCAGCTTTTTGTGGGTTTTGGGGACTGAGCCCAGGTCCTTAGCTTGTGTAGCTTGTGTTTTTACTGCGGAGCCATCCTCATGGCTACTCTGTTTGTTTTTGTGAGAAAGGTTCCCTGAGTAGTTCTGGCTGCCCTGAGCTCACAGCAGCCTCAAGTCTTTGCTTCCCAATGAGACCTTAGGCCTGTGCCATTGCTTCTGACCAAACTCTGTTTTTATTTTAGAGATTATATCCCATGAGCTCTGCATACTGGATACTCTAATTATTAAGATCCAGAATTTGTTTTCTAAGACATGTCTTTGAATATCCCAGGGGGAAGATGGTCAGTGAATCAAATCACTTGTTTTTTGAAAACCTGTACTTTAATATGAGGTATCTACCCAGGGGCAAGCAGGCAGCTAGCATCTTGGGCTTTATACAAAGAACCTACTGTAGCCAGTTGTGGCCATCAGGGCCATGTAAGTGGGGACCAGGCAGCCTCTGTGTTCCCTCAGGCATTACTCGGGACTTCTAGTTGCTTGTGATTAAGCTTTTGAAGTATCATGCTGTCCTATTTTCCAACCATGGACTTTTATAGGTAAAGGCATTATTCAAAATGTTTAGCTTGGTGGGATTTTTTTCTTAAAAACATTTTAACATTTACTTACTTACTTACTATGTGTTTGTGACACTGTATGGGCAGGGCTCAGAGGACAACCTGTGGGAGTTTTCTCTCTATGGTGTAGGTTCTGTATATCGGACTCAGGTCACCAGGAGTGGAAGCAAGTGCTTCACCTGCTGGGCCTTCTCACTGGCCCAGTAGTGGTGGGATTTTCAGTTTTAACAGAGTTTCATACTTCTGTGAAAATTTCCAGTGTTTTAAAAATCTTCTAAGAATTTGGAAATGTCTGACAGAAATTAATATGGGTGTATTCCAGGGGTTGGGGATTTAGCTCAGTGGCCTAGCAAGCTCAAGGCCCTGGGTTTGGTCCCCAGCTCCGGAAAAAAAAAAAAAGAAAAAAAAATATGGGTGTATTCCCAGAAATCGTTATTTGAAGAAATGTTGTAAAAACTGAAAATGTATTTCTTTTGCCAATGGATCTTTTAAGAAAAGATCGGTTCCTTGAGAATTTCATACAATGTCTTTTGATCCTATTTACCCTTTGCCCTCACTCCATCCAGATCCTCACTCCTTGCCTACCAACCTATCCTTGTGTCCTTTTTTAAAATTAAAAAAAATTTTTTTTTGAGACAGGTTCTCTTTCTCTAGCCCTGGCTGGCCTGGAACTCACAGAGATGTACTTGCCCAGTGCTGGGATTAAAGCCCTGTGCCATCACACCAGTCTGTTGTTTTGTTTTAGACAGGGTTTCTCTGTGTAGCCTTGGCTGTGCTAGAACTCTGTAGACCAGGCTGACCTCCAGAGATCTGCCTGCCTCTCTGCCTTCCGAGTGCTGGGATTAAAAGCTTTTGCCGGGGTTGGGGATTTAGCTCAGTAGTAGAGCGCTTGCCTAGGAAGCCCAAGACCCTGGGTTCGGTCCCAGCTCCGAAAAAAAGAACCAAAAGAAAAAAAAAAAGCTTTTGCCACCACCCATCAGAATAAAGCCTAGAATTCCAAAGCAGTCTCTAAGTACTAACCAGGTTGACCCTGCTTAGCCTCTGAGATTGGATGCGATCTGTCAATTTCAGAGAGGGAGGGTCACAGACTTGTTGGCCTTTTTTGATTCTGGGTCTCATCTTGTCTGGGCTTGTCTCAAATCATAATACTTGAGGATGGTCTTGAACTTCTGATTTTCCTTCCTCCACCTCTGGAGTGTTGGCATCACAGGACTGAGCCACCATGTGTGAGCTCAACAGGTAGTATTCCTCTCTTAAGTCAGTTAACACACTGTTCTCTTTCCAAAGCAAACAAATATTTAAAGAAGGATACAAGGTTAAATGCCAACTGCATCTCGACTGAACTGCTATGAAACAGGCTTTGGTCATTGGTTTGGCAGAATTGTCTTTACATTTGTGGTGCGTGTGTGTGTGTGTGTGTGTGTGTGTGTGTGTGTGTGTGTGTGTGTGTGAACAATTTGTAGAAGTTCTTTTGTTTGTCCACCATGTAGGTACCAGGATCAAAATCAAGTTGTCAGACTTGACAGCAGCATCCTTACCTGCTAAACTATCTTTGTTGGCCTAGTTTGGCAGATTTGGAAACCTAAATTTCTCTTGCTCAGATTTAATTAGGTTTCAAGGAACTAATTTGGATAGAACCACCTCAAAATTCAGCCCAGTGGATGGACCCTAATTTGTCAATTATGCTGAGAATACGCTAAGCAGGTAAAGCTGGCCGGCTGTCACCTGTGTGCCCTGGACTATTTTGCTGCATGTTTTCAGAGCTCCTTTGAGTAGTGAAAAGGCTGTTTGCTGAGTTTGACATTGGACCACGGGGCTCTGTGTTTATCCAGGATATACAGAATTTAATTTTGCTAGGATATAAACTTCCTGGAGGGAAGGATTTTATTCACTAATGTGTCCAAAGAGATTATAGCTATTTGTTCAATAAGTATGAATTAAAAGACTGTATGAGGATTAAATGTTTTTTTTTCCCCTTGAGCCTTGAATGATGCTCATGACTGTAATTCTAGGCCGGGGATGCTGAGACAGGCAGATCCATGAGTTCTGGATCAGCCTGGGCTACAGAATGCACATCTGCCTCACAAACAAAACAAACATTGTGTGTGTGTGTGTGTGTGTGTGTGTGTGTGTGTGTGTACTGGGAACTAAGCTGCTAAAGTGTTTATCCACTGACCTGTACCTCAGTGCTTTGAATTAGGATTTTTGCCATGATATTGGATATATGATCCTGGTCATTAGAACCAGCTATCTTTCTGGACAGAGTGGGAATTACACTACACTACACACACACACACACACCCCACAAATGCTTTAAGAATTTTTATTTATTTATTTATTTATTTTTTTGGTTCTTTTTTTTCGGAGCTGGGGACCGAACCCAGGGCCTTGCGCTTCCTGGGTAAGCACTCTACCACTGAGCTAAATCCGCAGCCCAAGAATTTTATTTTTAATTATGTGTGTCTGTACATGTGAATGAAGGTGCTTAAGAACCCACAGTAACAATAGTGTCAGATTCCCTTGGACCTAGAGTTACAGGCAGTAACTTAGCTGCCTAACTTGAGTGCTGTGAATCAAACTCAGTTTTTGTAGAAGAGCAGGAAAAGCTCCAGAGCCATGTCTCCAGCTCCAATAGTATATTCTTACTCAGATGCTATGGTTCTAGACTTGTGGACCACACCCTTTAGTTATGACTGCATTACCTGGGCATGTGACCCTGAGGTTACAGATCATTTCAGTCTCTCATGAAGTTTGGGAGCCACTTTGGTCTCTGTAACATTTACAGATAGATCATTGCATAGGGTGACTTTTTAATAATTTATTTTTATTTTATGAGCATTATACTAGCGTTTTGACTACATATATACATCTGTGTGAGGGTGTCAGATCTCCTGGAACTGGAGTTACAGACAGGTGTGAGCTGCCATGTGGGTGCTGGGAATTGAACCTGGGTCCTCTGGAAGAGCAGCCAATGTTCTTAACGTCTGAGTCATCACTCTAGCCTTCTATGACTTTTTATAAATCTTTGTGGGTTTTTGGGACAAGGTAGCCCAGGTTACCTTAAACTCATTATGTAGTCCAGGTTGGCCTTGAACTTCTACTCCTTCAGCCTTACCCCATAAATGCTGGGATTGCAGACGTGGGGTACCATACCTGGCTGATCACTTTCCATAAATCCCGTGTCAAGGTCTGTGAGGTTTTCTTTTGTTCTTTATTTTCCAGGACAAAGGCTGGCAGGGAATTGTGGTGGTTTGTTTTTTTATTATTTTTGTTGTCTTTTGAGGAAGCTCGGGACGGTTTTCTACTTGTTATTCAGTGTAGGTTGGTCTCCAATTGGAGGTGATCCTCCTGCCTCAGCTTCCAGAGTGCTGAGGTTACGGAGGGATGACTCCACACCCCCTGTAGTGGTTTATATTTTTTAGAGACTGCGTTTTTTTCCTCAAAGCCACTAACAGAAGAAATGATGTAATCATATTACTGAGGATGTGAGGGAGCTGCAAGGTTGGTTTACGTAGTCACATAAGCAAGGTCATAATCCTAGGACAACTCCTCTCTTCCTGACCTATAGCTCTGATTTAGTACCAGAAGTTTTCTGTGAGCAAGAAGTCTATTAACGGCCATATTCTGACCCCTCTGGGAGCCACGGCTCGTTAATCTCTCTGAAGTCTAGGTCAGGTACTTTGGTAGAGCAGGGTGGGGGTGGGATAGAGAGAAAGGGGCGAGGCACAGCCCCAGGTATCCCTCATCTGACCCAAATCGCTGGCAATAAGAAAATGTAACACTTGGGCCTGACGGGCAGCTTCTCGGAACGTTTACGGAATTCTGTTAGAGATACCTGGATCTTCTGCGGGGCCTGGGGCACAGCTTAACAGAGACGAGGCACCCCTCAGTTTCCCCTTTATCCCTCCTGAGTCCTCCCACTCCCAACGTTCCTCGGCTCCCGTCCAGTCCAGGACCTTGGAACCCACGAGTGGGCGGGCCAGAGCCGCCGCGGTCCAGCGCCGAATCCGGGTTGACCCGGGCGCCGCGAGCTCGCCCCGCCTCCCGCGTCACTTCCGGCCCGGCCGCTCGCCCTCCGCCCTGTTCCCCTCCCGCTCGCCGTTAGGGAGGCTCTGCGCCTCAGCCGCCACCGCCTCCGCCGCCGCTCCCGCCCACTTCTCCGCGTCTGCCGCCGCCGCTGCCCGGGGTCTCCGGGGGTCGCTACCGGGCTGGCCCCGCGCCACTGCAGTCGCTTCAGCCTCGCGCTAGAGGCCGCTTCGGGAGGAGACCCGCCGGCCGCCGTGCCACTTAGGGCCTCAGTTCTCGCCTTGTCGACGTCGCCAAGGGTTCTGGAGAAGCGGCCAAGGCCGGGCAACGGGGCTTCGCGGTTCCAACGGTGGGTAAACGGGCGGGTGCCCGGCACTGCGCATGCGCAGCTGGTCGCCGCGGCGGCCCTTCCCCCAACCGGGGACTCTGCGGCTGCCAGGCAGCCCCGGGTCCCACCCGCGGCGGCCGCTGGGCGATGCCGTTCGGGTTCTGGGAGATGCGAGGCGCAGCCCCGGTGGACATTCGGTCGAGTGGGTTTCTTTTCTGCTGGGAAGAGGAAGAACAGGCGGTGGCCCTGGTTGTCGGGGGGTGTGGCAGTCTTGGGTTTCCAGCCGCTGCAGTGCGCGCAAACGGGTGTGTGTGCCTCACCTCTCAGCCTCGCCTGCCCACCAGCTTTGTGCCACTTCTGCGCCCACTTCCTTCAAGCTGGGCAGAGGAGTTGATGCAGGTCAAAAAAAAAAAAAAGTGGTTTATTCCGGGCTCAGAGCTCAGCTGCGTCCCTTTTTTACGGTCACGTGAGATGAGTGGCTGCTGACTTCCCTTAAGTCGCTCAGAGAATATAGCCAAAATTGGGCTGTTGGAGCACTGGGACCTCATTTAGAAGGCACTCAGCCAGAGCCAGGCCTGAGGGGTCCCTATGTAGGGCGTCAAGTTTCAGATGGGGCGCCCAGCTAGATCAGATGATAGGAAGTAGAATCAGTTGGCACACTCGCCTAGTGGGAACTGTTAAACTCTTCTTTGTTTGTAATCAATTTAACCCAAACTGACTTAGAAAAAGCTGTTGCATAATTTCATCCGGTTCCCTGGTAGGCCTTCTAATCAGCCAAACTGAAAATGGCAACCACAGCTGCAGTATATCTGGCTATGTAACGTTAAATAGCGGTGGCATGTAAGTTTTTAGGGGCTATTAAAGGACAGTTTTGAATGTTAACTTTCTGTTCTTGGGTTAGTGTGAATTTGTGCCTTTAACTTCCCACTTTGTAACCTGAAGTGGTTTCGCCTGGGTTTTCACAGGCACTGTGCACTTAGTAGATACTTGTTGAATAATCTGGTCATTTCATTTGTCTTTTAGTGTCTCCCCTTCATCCTTTTGAATTAGGATAGTTTCTCCAGTTTTACCAGTTAGGTATCTGTAACACTGTTGAAGTCCTTGCAGTATGTAGAAGGGTCTACTGTGGTGACATTATCTTTATTGAATAAAGTAACTTACATCATGCTTCACCACCACCACCACCACCACCACCATCAGCAGCATCATCATTGTGTTTTAGGACAGAAAATGACTGAATTAAAGAATGATTTACCAGTATTGCCCCAAGAATAAAACGACAGTTTTATTTTGAGACATGGTCTCTTGGAAGTCTGACTTATCCAGCTGAGGAAGAATGACCTCCAACCCCCGACCCTCCTGCAAGTGTTAAGGTTGAAAGCATGCACCACCATACTAGGATTCAGATTCTTTTTTAAAACATTGTTTGTAATTGTTTATTGTTTGTGTCTTCTTGTTCCATGGCAAACATTGCAGGCCAAAGCACAGCTCTCAGGAGTTCTCTCTATACCATGGATTCTGGGGTAGAACTCAGGTCAGCAGGCTCTGTGGCAAGTGCCTTTACTCCTTAAGTCTCCTCTCTAATCTTCAAATTATGTACATAAAGTTTACCATTTCACAGTTGACATACAGCTTTAATTTTTGAGATGTTCTCTTTCTGCATCCCTGGCTGGTCCCACTCAAAAAATTGTTCTGAAGCTGCCTGGGTGCTGGGATTTCATTACAGCTGGGCACTACCATATCCAGCTGTAACACTGGTTTCCCTTCATAACCCCACTAGGTTCTGCCCGGAGTGTGTGTACCCATTCCAATCCTCAAAAAGCAAACAACCAAACAAGCAAAAAACCCCAAACCATCCAAAACAAATCACCAAAACCCCCAGGTGTGTGTGACTTTATAGGCTGCAGACATTTGGTCTAGGTGTTCTTCCTGACCTTGGACTTCTTTCTTCTGTCTTCATTGTTGAGGTTACAAGCTTGCAATGCCAGTTTCTGTGGTGTTCGGGACTGACAGGGCTTTGTGCTCTGAGGCACATTTTTAGCTTCTCCTGTGCTTTTGATTTGTGTTTCTCTAAAGACTGGTCAAAGGCCACTTCTAAACATTTACCTGTGTGTAGGTGTAGGTTTTGTGCCGTGGTGTATGTAGAGGTTGGTCATAGGACAGCTTTGTGGAATTGGTTCATTCCTTCCACTTTTTTTTTTTTTTTAAATCTTTTTTTAAAGATTTATTTATTTATTATATATAAGTTCACTGTAGCTGTCTTCAGACACACTAGAAGAGGGCATCGGATCTCTTTACAGATGGTTGTGAGCCACCATGTGGTTGCTGGGAATTGAACTCATGACCTCTGGAAGAGCAGTTGGGTGCTCTTAACCGCTGAGCCATCTCTCCAGCCCCACTTTTTTTTTTTAAAGATTTATTTTATTACTATGAGTACACTGCTGCTCTCTTCAGACACACCAGAAGAGGGCGTTAGATTCCATTTCAGTTGGCTGTGAGCCACCATGTGGTTGCTGGGAATTGAATTCTGGACCTCTGGAAGTACAGTCAGTGCTCTTAACCGCTGAGCCATCTCTCCAGCCCTTCTTCCACTTTTTTTTTTTTTTTCTTTTTTCTTTTTTTCGGAGCTGGGGACCGAACCCAGGGCCTTGCGCTTGCTAGGCAAGTGCTCTGCCGCTGAGCTAAATCTCCAACCCCCCTCCTTCCACTTTTTAAAACCTTTTTATGTTCATGGATGTTTTGCCTGGAAGTAAGTCTGCACTGTGTGCATGCCTGGTGCCCCTGGAGGCCAGAACTCCTGGGACTGGGTGCTAGGACTGGAACCTGGGTCCTCTGGAAGAGCTGCTAGTGCTCTATCCATTGAGCTCTCTGAAGCTCTCCTTTCACCTTTTTGTTGGTTCTGGAGATTAAACTGGGATTGCCAGGCTTGTGGGGCAGCGAGTAAAGGTACTTTATACACATGAGCCATCTCGATGGTCCCAGGATAGCTTTTCTGTGCTTACTGCCCTAGTTAGGTTTCTCTTGATGGGATAGAACAGCATTACCAACAGCTCGGGCGTGCAGGAAAGGGTTCGTGTGGCCTTACTGACGGAAGTGTTTCCTTGAGGGAAGTCAGGACAGGAACTTGAGGCAGAACTGAAGTAGAGGTCATGGGGAGAATGCTGCTTATTGGCTTGCTCCTGGCTTGCTCATCCTGCTTTCTTATACAACCCAAGACCACCCTTCTTGTGGAATGGCACTTAACCTTAGTGGATTAGGTTCTCCCACATCAATCATTAATCTAGAAAGTGCTCCACAGACTTGCCCACAGGCCGATCTGGGTCCCGCCTTCCCAGATGACCCTGGCCTCTGTCAAGTTGACAAAGAACAAATAGCTAGCACACTTACATTTGATATTTTTGGAGAAACAAAAGGTGTAGTATTTTTATTTTCTGTATGGGTTAATTTTTTTTTAAACCTAACATTTCTGAACGAATGAATTACTGAAAATTAATTATATATATAGCATCCCATTTTATATAGCATTTGTTTTTACAGATAAGCAGCAAAGTAGCTGATTTTGTTTTTATATTTATTTATTTATTTTTTGAGATGATTCTCCCTGTAGCTCTTGCTGTCCTAGAATTCTTTTTGTAGACTAGGCTAGCTTCAAACTCAATGATCTGCCTGCCTCTGCTCCTGAGTGCTAAGATTAAAGACGTGCACTACCACCTCCTAGCTTGAGTTTATATTTGGAAAAGGATCTTAGCTTAAATTTAGACTAGATATATCGATACCAAGAATCTGTTTCTGTCACATCAGTATTAAAAAGGCATACTTGGTAATATACTCTAAGCATGTCTAGGAGATCCAGGGCAGTCTTGTTTATGATTGGTTTCTAGGCTACCCGGGGCTGTATAGTGAGACTCACTGCCTGAAAAACAAAACCAATCAATGAAGAAATATATTTCAGGTAAATCTTTGTTAATAAAGTATATTTGTAGCATGCCAAGAACATGGGAGAAGTTAATAGCCTAGAAAGAGGAAGTGTGGAATGTAGAGATGAGCTTGCCTACCATTCATATTCCCAACGTGAGTGCATTGGAGCTTCTCCAAGAGAGAGCAGAAGGTTAATTTGTGAGTAGCTGTTGTTAACTAGAAATGGGAAGAATGAAAGATTTGGAGTAGAGTATAATACCTGTCACTTTAATGCAACTACTCGATTCACATGACAAAACAAGTGGGAGTCAGTCAGTGGCTTCGTGGTGCGTTAAGGAATATGGAAGCAGCAGCTCCAGTGGGATCTATGTTTGTCAGCTAGAAAGGCAATCCCCTTCAAAGGCAGCTGCAGCTTCAGTCACAAGCTCTGGAAGGTGACCAGTTTTGTCAGCTCTCTGAGCCTTTCTTTTTTTTCCTCCTTACCTTACCAAATGGTTGAAGGATTCTGATGGGTAGTGAACTGGAAAGTACTGGAAATGATAGCATCAGTTCAAATACTTGGATTCTACTGTTGGTTAGTTTAGAAGTGGAAACAAAAGTGAAGTAGTCTTCTTCTTTTTTTTCTTTTCTTTTCTTTTCTTTTTTTTTTTTTTTTTTGGAGCTGGGGACCGAACCCAGGGCGCTCTATCGGTGCTGCTTTTGTATGTGTGTGCAGAGCTGTATGTGCGTAGTGCACATATGGGCGGGATGCTAGTGTTCCTGTGTGAGTATTCATTTGAAGGCTGAGACAACTTGGAACATTGTTTCTCAGGAGCCAGCCACTTTGATTTTTGAGTTAGTCTTTCACTGGGAGCTGGGGCTTGTGGATTATGCTAGGCTAGCTTGTCTGCTATGGAGCCCCTGGGATCTCTCTGCCTCCCCAGCACTGTGATTACTTGGGCATGCCACCATGCCTGGCTTTTTATGTGGGTGCTAGGGATGGCCTTCTTGGATGAGCACTTAACTCTCCTCAGTCCCCACCTTTCCTTTGTTTTGTTTTTCCAAAGGTATTTTTTTGCCAGCTGTGTAAAAATGAGAAAAGCTTCCATTTCTGGAAACCCATTTGTCTGAGTTAAGTTATAGAATTCCTATAATATCTTTTTGTATTAAAACAAGTACATTGTAGTTTTATATTTAAAAAAATTAAATGAATTAGCCAAGTATGGTTTCATAGCACTCAGGAGGATGAAACAGGGGGGTCTTAAATTTTTGGCCAGTCTTGACTACATAGTATGACTGTCTTTAGGAAGAAAAACAAAAAAGATGGGTTGGAGAGATGATTCAGTGGTTAAGAGCACTTACTGCTCTTTAGAGAACCTGAATTAGCTTTCCAGAATCCACATTGGGTGGCTCACAGCTGCCTGAAACTCCAGTTACAGGGCATCCAATGTCTTCTGGCATCTGCAGTCTCACACAAGCACATTCTCATTCTCTCTCTCTCTCTCTCTCTCTCTCTCTCTCTCTCTCTCTCTCACAAGCACATTCTCATTCTCTCTCTCTCTCTCTCTCTCTCTCTCTCTCTCTCTCACACACACACACACACACACACACACACACACACACACACACACACACACACAAATAATTTTTCCCGGGGGTTGGGGATTTAGCTCAGTGGTAGAGCAGTAGAGCCCTTGCCTAGGAAGCGCAGGCCCTGGGTTCGGTCCCCAGCTCCGAAAAAAAGAACAACAAAAAAAAAATAATTTTTCCCCCCAAGACAGAGTTTCACTGTAGCCTTGGCTATCCTGGAACTCACTTTGTAGGCCAGGCTGGCCTCAAACTTAGAGATCCACCTGCTTCTGCCTCTAGTGCTGGAACCAAAGGCAGTGTGACTTTTTTTGCAATCAGCTTTTAGTACAGTTTAAATTTCATTCTGTTTCTGTGTGTCTTCCCTCTCTTTCTCTTTCCATGTCCCCCTTCCCTCCGTTCCCCCCCTCCTGTGTGTGCATGTATGGGGGGCGGTGTCAGAGGACAACTTTCAGGAGTTGGTTCTCTTTTGACCAAATGGGTCGTCCCTAGGATCAAATTCAGGGCATTAGGTTTGGCAACAAGTACCTTTACCCCCTTTAAGCCCAAGCTCTGGGTTGTGATCCCTTTGGGAGTTGTATACCAGATATTCTGCATATCAAATACTTACATTATGATTCATAACAGCATAATTACAGTTATATTAGAGGATTGAGAATCACAGCTCTAGCCTTTTTAGTTTCTTCTTTTTCTTTTCTTTTTTTTCGGAGCTGGGGACCGAACCCAGGCCTTTTTAGTTTCTTAATGTATTACATCTGTATATGCTGTTAATTAGTGTATCATTCACAACTCTGCTTTAGAAATACAAGTTACATGTAGTTATGTGTTCTTAACTCCCAGCCCCACCCGAAATACAGAGCTTTGGGCAGTGGAAAACAGTTGAGAAATTTTGTGCATTTGAATGATTAGAATTGGCTGGGAAGCAGAGGCAGGATGATCTCTGTGAACTTGAGGCCACCCAGGTCTATATAGTGAGACCCTAGTTTGTTTGTTTGTTTGTTTGTTTGTTTGTTTTTAAGATTTTTGTTCACCTGTCTAGGAATGGTTGCTAGATCCTGAAATACCAGGTGTTTCCTGGGAGCTTATTGGCCAGTTTAGTCTACCTGAAACTGGTAAGCTTTGGACTCAGTGAGAGATTCTATTAAAAAAATAAGATGGGTTCTTATTCCTAAAAATAAGACTAGAGGACCACACACAAACACACATAAAGATATAAGAATTAAAACAGTTTTTCCTCTTTTTCTAGATTAACTGCTGAAGTACTGATCGAGTTCTGCGTTTCTTCAATGAGGAACTACAGGCTGATCTTCTGCCATAATCTCAAACAACCATAAATGACTGAAAGATGCTTGCTCAGTGAGGGTAGCTGGTGCAGAAGCCGTTTGTAAACTTAGGTGTTTAAGTACTCACAGGTAAGCTCTCTTCGTGGGAATGCTCTGTAAAGCCACAGAGACTTTAGAGTTTGCTGTTAGAGCTGCTACTAATTTTTCTTCCTTTTTTTCTGTCAATGATGCATGTAGTTAGCTGCTGTCTGATTAACTTTGGGTTGTATTAATTAGCTGATACAAAGTATATCAAAGAATAGATGTTCTTTTCCTAAGACTATGAGAATTCATGCTATTTTCTTGTTCCTAACTCAATTTCTACCATTCCTGAAAATTGGTTGGAGTGTCTCCTGGTCATGCTGTGGCGCCTTTGATCTAGTGAATACAGTTGATCCAATCTTAACTTTTTAAACTTTAGATAATCTTAAGATTCACCTTTGTTCTGAAGTATCAGTATTTGGAATTTTTTTTCTTTCTTTTAAAGATACCCTTTCTCCGTTTGTGTAAAGGGTGGATTTTTACTGGGATTAGTTTTTTTTGCACTACTTGTTATTCAATGCTTCAGATACTGGAGACAGTTCTATGAGGCGTTCTTTTCTTTTCTTTAATGATCTTTATCCTACAAAAGTAAGACAACCATTTCTTCTGGACTAGCTTGAGGGTCTGGAATTTTTCCTCACTAAAGTTGAAGTGTGGTGGTGCACACCTTTAATCCCAGCACTTGGGAGGCAGAGGCAGGTGAATCTCTGGGTTTGAGGTTAGCCTGGTCTACAAGTGGAGTCCAGGACAGCTGAGACTTGTTACGCAGAGAAACCCTGTCTCGAAAAACAACAACAATTGCTCTTGTTCCTATCAGGCCTTTGTTTATAAAAAATGATGGTTAGTGATAAATGTTACATGTGGTTGTGTCCTAGCAGTTGAAAGGCTGAGGCAGCAGGATTTGAGTTTAAGGCCAATCCTAAGCTTGAGATTTGTGAACTGAGGATTCATATAGCAGGATCACAGTTGGATTGGGTTTGGCTTCTTCTAAAAACGTCACTGCCACTGTGCTTTCAGAGTGAAGGTCTTGGGGCCACATTTGGCTCTTAAGTTGTCTTGGGATCTTAATGTTACTTTCCAAAAAGGTTTGGATGATTCGTTTGATGCTGTAAAGTGTTCAGACTTTACAGAACATTCAGACCAGATTCTGTAGTAAAGAAAACCTTAGGTAATTACACTGAGATGTATTTGTAGGCTGAATCATGGGCCTGATAATTGGGACATATTTAAACAGATGAGTGCACATTCAAGTGTAAAAGCAGTTTTTCTTTAATGTATTTATTCATATTGCCACTTGTTAATTATTATAGTCCTTTTTTTTTCCCTTTTTCTATTTTCTTTTTTGTCTTTCATTTGGCAGAAAAGACAGCTTTGATTTCTGGCTGCAAAAAAGCTATGAGGAAGAGCTCCTCCCCTTCCTTGAGTAACTGCAACTCCGATCTTGCTAGCAAAATATTTGGAATTCCACTTGATGAGCTGCAGCAGGGAGGACATCCAGACAATGAGGTTCCGTTCATAGTCCGCCACGTTGTGGACTATATTGAGGAACATGGTATACATTTCCTTATTTTGAGGGCTAGCTTTTGTTGTAATAAACACAATTTACCCCTTTTTGATTTTGGATTTAATTTTTTCTTAGAATGGATAGTGCAAAGCATGAAGAACAATTTAAACACTTAGAAATGATAAAAAAATATTTTTGCTTAAATTGATTTACCTAGAAATGGCAGTTGCCCAGCTGAGAACATTTTCAGCGGGGGTAATAGGAATCTTAAAATGAATGTAAAGGGTGGGATGAAATAGAATATTCCCTCAGAGATAGTATGTGCTAGGTGATCAATTTGTTTTTTAGTTAAATCTGGGGAGCCAAGAAAGGCTTTCCAAATGTGAGCGTTTTAACTTGAGAATGAATGAATGTGTGACTGGACAGTTGAAGGTGCAGCTTAATTCTTGCCTTGAACTAACGTAGGAGGTCTGGAGCAACAAGGGCTGTTTCAAGTCAATGGGAATGCTGAGACAGTGGAGTGGCTTCGGCAGAGATACGACAGTGGAGAAGAGGTGGATTTGGTTAAGGAAGCGGACGTCCCCTCAGCCATTAGTCTCCTTAGGTTTTTCCTGCAGGAGCTCCCCGAGCCCGTCATACCTGGCAGCTTGCATATTCACTTGCTGCAGCTTTCTCAAGGTAACACTTTGATTTCTATCAGTCATTTATTATGAGTTGTAGAGTCCTTACCTTTTAGAAATTTGATATGTGGTTAGTTTAATATATATATTTCAGAGATTAATGTTTTATTTCCTTGTTTGTCCTCTGGATATATAGTTTCAGGGAGTGGCAATTTCTTGCATCTTTGTAGTACTTATTAAAACATTTAGTATATATTTTTGCATATATGTTTGTGTTTATGTGTGAGGGTGCATATGTACCACTGTGTGTGTGTGAGCATCAGGGGACAGTCTTAGTGTTGTTCCTCAGCTTTCTACTTTTACATAGATTCTGGAGATCCAAACAGTCAAGGAATTGAACTTAGGGTTCCAGACTTTGTGGCAAGTGCATCTACACTCTGAGCTAGCGCTCCGTCCTAAGCTAAAGTTTCAGAGGTGTATATAAACAGATGGTAAATACAAAATACATGTATGGTTGTGACAGAAGGATAATGGGAGATATTAGGTATAATTATGTATGCGTGCGTGTGTGTGTGTGTGTGTGTGTGTGTGTGTGTGTGTGAGTGCAGGCTCCTGCAGAGTCCCTAGCCGGGTCAGATCCTCTGGTGTTAAGAAACTGAACTAAGTATCCCTGCTTGAGCAGCACACACCCAACTCTTTCTCTGGAAACTTGTCCCAGAGGTTAATGACTGCTATCACCTGTCTGCCTATGTCTCCTTGTTTGTGTTTGTTTTTTCTTTGGGTGTGGCAGGATCCCTGTGTAGTAGTCTTGGCTGTCCTAGAGCTCACTATGTAGCCTCTGGAGTGCTGGAATTAAAGGCATGCACCGCCACACCCAATTAAAATTTATTTTCCACTAATTGCAGGCATGATGTCTTAAAAACATTAAATTATTAAAATACTAAGTATAACAAAAATATTAAAACCTTGTGGACGTTTATGTCTATAGTCCCAGGCATGTTTCATTCAGTTGTGAGGTCAGAGTATTTGGGTGTACAGTTACTAATACCACAAAGTATAGGAAAGTCATGTGACTATACCCGTTCCTGATATGCTTTGAGGGAGTATGAGAGAGAGAGCGAGAGAGTGCGAGTGCGTGTGCGTGTGCGTGTGCTTGCAAGAGGTTGATGTCAGTTGTTGTCTTTAGTCATTCTCTCCTTATTTTTTGAGATAGGGTCTCTCCCTGAACATAGAGTTCTGAGTCAGTTAGACCTAGCCCCAGGGCTCCTCATAGCTCTGCCTCTCTGGTCTGTGTTTGGCTTCTTATGAGGTGGATGGTGGGGATCTGGGCTTAGGTGCTATGCAGTGCAGCAAGAAGTCACTGACTTAGCTCTCTCTCTAGCCCCTGTAAAACTGTTCACATGCCTGTTGCCTTATAGAAATGGCCAATATCATCATGACCATAGATAACCTTTTACCATTTTCCCCATGTGAGTTAATTTTAAAAAACAGGAAAAAAAAAATAAAAGTAATAAATTACTTTATTTTGAAGCACCTCTGAGAAATTAGACCATCATCCACTAAAAGGGGTTTCTAAAACTCTAGTTCCTGTTAGTAAAAACTCACTGATATAACAAATACAAGGCCTAGTAGCTTCTGTGTGCACTTGGTAAAAAAACAAACCAGAGCCAGGTATGGTGGTTTATGCCTGTAACCCCAGCACTGAGGCAGGAGGATTGCCTATGAGTTTTAGGCTAGCCTGGGCTAGTCAGTTTAGGTTATCAAGTGAGACTGTCTCAAAAACAAAACCAAAAATTTAGAGAAAACCAAGTGAGAAACAGAAAAACCTTCCAGTTTAGTTGGACCATATTACTTATGTTTAGTGATTCTTTTTTGAGTGCCAAGAGAGAAGAAAAACCTCTGTCACCCTGTCCATTTCTTATTTTCTTATTTATCCATGAAGAAAATTGTCTTTGATAGTTGCTCACTGACGGTTCCTTAGTAGTTTCTGTTGACTGAAGGTCAATGTATTTTGACTTCTCAGAGTTGGCATTTGTCTGGAAACCCAGGTGTAGTCATGTAGGAGACAGCATGGTGAAGGATTGGAGACTTGAGGCACACAAGTAGCAGGTGGGGAAGATAGCCTACAGTAACTGAGAGACTGAGTCCTTCTTCCCCACCTCCCCTTTAAACTCTTCTTTCACTTAATAAGAGGAAATGCAAAGCCCCTAAGGTGTTTGGCCTTTCCAGAGGAAGTGAAGAGGTTTGAATTGTTGTAGTAAAAAAAGATGTGGGTGGAGTAATGTGAACCTGGCAAAATATCTGAGCTTTACTTTTACTTCATTAAGGAAGCCTGTCATTATGTTTTATAGATTATAATAATGAAGATGAATTTGGAAGAAAGCTGAGGTTCCTCTTGCAACAGCTTCCACCTGTTAATTACAGTTTGTTAAAGTTTCTGTGTAGGTTTTTAGCCAATGTAGCATCACATCATGAAGAAATTTGGTCTGCAAATTCTTTGGCTGCTGTTTTTGGTCCAGATGTCTTCCAGTAAGTTATTTCACAACTTTTAAGTTTTTAAAAATTGGATCCATGGACTGGAATCATTGTCTTCCCAAGGATCATAGGCTGCTTGGTCAACCATTATTTTTTATAGTATATCTGATTAATTCTCAGAGCATTGCTGTGTTCAGGGTACAAATTAGGTTTTATGGATGGGAAAACTGAGGCACAGAATGATGACATAAATTGCTCAGTTTCATAAATGACTCACTGGTGGTTTTCTCATTTTACCTGTAATTAATTTAAGAACTCAGCTCAATTTAAGCTTTTATTCTTAGCATTTACACGGATGTGGAGGATATGAAAGAGCAAGAAATCGTGAGCAGGATAATGGCGGGACTTCTGGAAAATTATTATGAGTTTTTTGAGAATGAAGAGGAAGATTTTTCATCAAATGATTTGAGTTCAATTACTGAGCAGGTGAGCATACCTAATATTCTGTTTCCTAGAAAATATAACCCTATGCTCTTACTGGCTTGACATGAACTTACATAGAATTTATTTTCTAAACTAGAGGTGGTTCTGTGATTGTTTTGTAATTAATCCATGTGGCATATGATTTGATTTCATACCCTTACCCCTACTTTGTGATCTCAGTTTAGGTCCTAAGCAAAAGGAATTTATTATAGATTAATTTACAGTGCTGGGGATTTTACCTAGGGCTTTGAACATGCTAGGTAATCATTCTATCACTGAGATAAATGTTCAGATAGGGAAAAGTCTGAGAACATGGTAGAAATTGTTTTGTACTTTATTTTCCAGCCTCACTATTAACCTAGAAATTATTGATTTTGTGTAGCCCAGACTGCCCTTGAAATCTAGATAACTTCTTTTTCTTGAGTGTTGGGATTTCAGATATACCAACACTTGGCTAGTGGATAATTTTAAATTCTATGACTTTAATAAATTATTCAAATCCATGAGTTATGTATTGATTTTTAGATTGTTTTACTTTTGGTTTTTATTGTTGTGTGAGGACAGTGTCTTAATTTAGCCCAGACTGGCCTTGACCTCAGTAGGTAGCCTAGGCTAATCTTAAGTTGCACTAGCTTTTCCAGTGCTGGGATTAGCTTCCATGCCTCTTGTAGCTCAGGCTGGCTTCAGACTTGCTGTGTAGACAGAAATGACCTTGAGCTTCTGCTCCTTCTGCCTCCCTGGTAGGATTTTAGGCATTCACTACCACACTTGGTTTTATGAAGAACTGTTTACAGTCTGCCTGAGTTATATCCTTAGTTCCTACATTTTAACGTTTTTCTTTTTCCTTTATGAATTAAGAATTTTAGAGTGAATAATTGCAATTTTTTATAGTTTATAAAACCATTAATAATCGAGACTCCTGAGGTTTAGAATTTGTGAGTTAGAGATCTGCTGTCACAGGCCTTTTTTTTTTGAGACAGTCTCATTGTATATTTGAGACAGTCTCATTGTATATCTGAGACAGTCTCATTGTATATCTCTGGCTGACCCAAGACTTAACTACAGACCACAGACTCACCTCTACCTCACAGATCTGTTTTCCTCCCTCCGCGGCCTGGGTGCTGGGGATAAAGGCATGAGCCACCACACCACACCCCGCTAGCTTATTGATGTCGGCCTCCTCTAGCACACAGTGTGGTCTTGACCTGCTTGTGTAGCATAGATTGGCCTTGAATTACTGATGCCCTTAGCTCAGGTTTCCGAGTGCTGGGATTATTGGCATGTGTTTCCACACTTAGCTTCGGGCGATTGTTGCTTGAGGATAAATATCAAGAGGACAGGTCAGTAGCTGTCATAAAGGTTTTGTTTTGTGACCGGGTCTCATGCAATCTAAAGCTGACCTGGAATTCCTTACATAGCCAAGGCTTGCCTTGGGCGTCCAGTTCTGTGGCTTCCCCTTCCGGTGTTGCCATTACAGGCATGCCCCACTATTGCCTGGCTGATACTTACACTTTAATGTCTTTTTTTTTTTTTGGTTCTTTTTTTCGGAGCTGGGGACCGATCCCAGGGCCTTGCGCTTCCTAGGTAAGCGCTCTACCACTGAGCTAAATCCCCAGCCCCTACACTTTAATGTCTTGATAGTTATAAGTCTGTCTGTTGAGGAATTCTGTATGTCACCCTTCTTTAAGTTATATTTTAATCCCATAGTTCTTTTAGAATTAAGATTAATAGCTATTTAAAATAAAATAGCAGTATGTGTGTTTATATCATTGATTTTTCTGCTTTCAAGATTTTTGACTTGCTAGAAAATGGTGACGACAACTTTATTCATAGATGCCTAAAGTTTACAGTGTACGCCTTGGTTGTGCTTTATATTGTGATGTGATTTTGTTTTTTTTTTTTTTTGTCCTTTAATTTTCTTACTTGTGTCGAATTATATGTCTCTATGTTTATGTCATTATTTTTATATTTTTTCAAGCATTAGAAAAATTGATTTTAAAATATATTGTGCTTTACAAAGGATGATACTTAAGACTGAGAAGAAATGTGGAAATTCTGTTTGCCCATGGATGGAAAAAGATATTAGTGAGGCTGTTGTGGTTGTACATGCCTTTGATCCCAGCACTCAGGAGGATCTCTAAGTTTGAGAGCAGGCTGGTCTGCAGAGCAAGTTCCAGGACAGCCAGGACTCCACAGAGAAACCCAATCTTGGAAAAAAAAAAAAAAAAGGAAAAGATCATAGTATATTGAGCAAAATATCTCCAAGAAAGAGGGTGGCGAGGTGGGTTTTGAAGTAGGGATATATGCTTAATTATCAGTTGCTAATTACTGGGGTCTCTTTTTCTAAAAAAAATACTTAATTTTATGTTTACGTGAATGGTTGTCTATACACCATGTGCATGCCTGATGCCCTCACAGGCTAGAAAAGGGTGTTGGATCTTGTGCAACTGGAGGTATATATACTGGGAATTGAACTTGGGATACTGGAAGAGCAGCCAGTGCTTTTAGCCATTGAGCCATCTCTCCAGTTCCTAGGGTATATTTTTTTACTCATTAAAAAATAAACTTAAAAAAAAACAAACTTGTTTTTTATAAGTTGTTTTTTTTTTTTTTTTTTTTTTTTCTTTTCTTGGAGCTGGGGACCGAACCCAGGGCCTTGCGCTTGCTAGGCAAGCGCTCTACCACTGAGCTAAATCCCCAACCCCCAAACTTGTTTTTTTAAGCAGTTTTGATTTGTTAGTAGAATTGATAAGGTATTTGAGTAAAGTAAGATAGTCTCACACTCTGAGCAGTTGTGTTTTAATTGCTTTACCAAATACCTCTTAAGTCTTGTTTGCATATTTTAAGATACCTGTAAGTATGACTGTCTGGCAGTGCTTTGCTTTTTATTTTAATTTTGATATCTGAAGAAGCCAAGTTTATTCGTTACTGTTTCGTTGAGTTTCGTTCCACTGACCCAGGTATTTAGTTGTTAAACTCTCCTGAAGGTAGTAGGTGGTCTTATTCATTATATGTGTTGAAGTGATGAATAGGGAATGCTTGAGAAATGATGAAGTCAGGTGGACTTTGAGTGGGCTCTGTGAATGGTGAGAATCCAGTGAGGAGGTCTTCTGAAGATGGGAGTGATGACTCTGTTTCTTTAAGCGCGTGAGAAGGCCCTAGAGAAGGGAGTTACAGCAGTCAAAGAAAGAAGAGATGTAAGTGTGGGGGAAGGTTTTCCTGAAGGGAAGTCGAGACAGCTGCACAGGGCAAGTTCAAGTTTACTTACAAATAAAGAATTGTTGAGCAGAAGGCCAAGTGGACAAAGGAAAGATGAAGAACCTTCAAGGATTAATTTGGAATGAGAGGACATTTTACAGTATTCTTCGTGTCCTCTCTTGCTCTAAGTAATTGAATCGGTTATTACTGGAGGAAGTTCCATGGATGGAACTAGGAACTGGAATTGAGAAACTCCTACAGGTTGTATTTTTAGTTGAATGTAATAATGCTGATGAAATACTGTCAGTCATGTAAGGTTTATGGACTTGAATATGACACATGCAGCATGAGGTAACAGGAGGTTTTCATAGTTCCCCAGAGCTGTTGGCTAGTGAAACAACGACTTTATAAATAATTCTTATTTTTTTAATTTTTGAGATTGTGTGGTATATGCATATTTGTAGGCTAGAGGACAACATGGGTATCTTCCTCTGTTAGGAGATGGAGGTCTCACTGAATTAGGTGCTCATAGATTGTTCTAGATCAGCTGGTCTGTGTGTCCTGGCATCTTCCTGACTGTGTCCCTGGTACTAAATTTACAGGTATACATGACCATGTCTGACTTTTCTATGGCATCTGTGGATCCAGATGGAGGTCCTAATGCTGGTGTGGTGTGTGTGGTGTGGTGTGGTGTGTGGTGGTGTGGTGGTGTGTGTGGTGTGTGGTGTGTGTGGTGTGTGTGGTGTGGTGTGTGGTGGTGTGTGTGGTGTGTGGTGGTGTGGTGTGTGTGGTGTGTGGTATGTGTGGTGTGGTGTGTGTGTGGTGTGGTGTGTGGTGTGGTGTGGTGTGGTGTGTGGTGTGTGTGGTGTGGTGTGTGGTGTGTGTGGTGTGTGGTGTGGTGTGTGTGGTGTGGTATGTGGTGTGTGGTGTGTGGTGTGTGATGGTATGGTGTGTTGTGTTGTGTGTGGTGTGTGTGGTGTGGTGTGGTGTGTGGTGTGTGTGGTGTAGTGTGTGGTGTGGTGTGTGGTGTGGTGTGTGTGTGGTATGTGGTGTGGTGTGTGGTGGTGTGGTGTGTGGTGTGGTGTGTGGTGGTGTGGTGTGTGGTGTTGTGGTGTGTGGTGTGTGTGTGGTGTGGTGTGGTGTGTGGTGTGGTTTGGTGTGCTCCCTGAGCCAACTGAGGAATCCAACTTACCTTAGCTGTGTGTATGTTTGTTTGTTTGTTTGAGATGCATATATGTTTGTATGTACATGGGACATGCATGTACATGTATATTGCCTGCATGTGGAGGCTGAAGGTTAGCATTGATGTCTTCCTTGATTACTTTTTACTTTGTTTATTGTGGTAGGGTCTCTCGTCATACTGAGACTTTACTGACTTGGGCCAGTCTAGCTTGCTTTGGGAACCCTGTCTCTGCATCTTGAACACTGGGATTACAGGCAGGCCATCATTCTTACCTGGCTTTGTATATGTATGGCTCTGGGATTCTGAACTCTAACCTCACACTTGAATGTTACGCACTCTACCCTCTGAGCCATCTCTACCCTCTGAGCCATCTCCTTAGTCCCCATCATGATTTATAAAAATGATACACGTTAAAATAGTACCTTTTAACTAAAAATAGGTGGACTGGATTAGTATTTATTCTGTTTAAATAAAAATGAGTTCTATAAATCTATTGTATGTGGGTGATCCAGGCGGGTGTCATGGTTCCTTGTGGAGGTTGGAGGACACTTTGGGGAAGTTGTTTTTTCCTTGCTGTATAGGTTCTGAGGAGCAATGTTGAGGACATCTAGTGAGGCTTGATGGCAAGAGCCTTTATCTGCTGAGCTATCTTTCCAGCTCACTGCCCCCTTTGAAGTTTTTTTCATCATTGTTTTATGGAGTAGATGAGGCATTACATTTATAAGCACAACAAATTAAATGGAGTCTGTCATGTATTTACAGATTGAAGCCATTGACTTTGGTTGTTGTTTTAAGATACCATAGGTTATACCCCAGTCTTGGGTATGCCAGGCAGGCAGTGTATCACTGAGCTGTATCCTCCAGCCATTGACTGTTGTTGAGCTTTCATCTGACAGATACCAGTTACTGTTGAGAAGCTCCCACTTGGGTTTATGTATTTGTTTAGGCAGTCATGTTGATAAGACTGGGTCATGGATGTAGTGTTTGATAATTCTAGGAGACACAGTCTCAAAGCAAATTTTCTGTCCCTCTCTGGCTTTTACAATCTCCATGCCTTCTTTGTCAATGGTCCTTTAGGTGCAGGAGTTCTTGTTTATTAACAGTCTATATATCAGTTAGGGTTGGCACCCACAATCAGCTCGTTCTCTGTGTTTTGATCAGTTGTGGTTGTCTGGCTAGTTTGACTGGGCTATGTGCTACTATTTTAGTGACTAGAATTAGCTTATAAAAGCTATTAGGGTCTTGCTGAGAAGCTCACATTGACCTGAAAGTCAATGTAGAGCCCAGGCAGGCTTGAACTGTTATAGGATTGTGCCACCACATCCAACTGCTTCCTTTAGACAACCTTAAAATATATTTCACTTGAAATGGTTTATTAACCTTTCTTTAGTGTTAGTGGTCTTTGTTACTTGTTTTTGTTAATGATTACTTAGTAGAGTTGGTTTGATGATGGAGACATTTTATATATCCTATTAGAAAAATATAATTACAACTTTGCTTAATAGTTAAAATGTGGCGCTGGAGAAATGTGGTCAGAACACTGACTGCTCTTCCAGGGGTCCTGAGTTCAATTCCCAGCACCCACATGGCAGCTCAACAACTGTCTGTAACTCCAGTATTTGCTACCCTTATACAGATATACATGTAGGCAAGACAGCAGTGCACATAAAATAAAAGTAAATTACTTAAGAAATAGTTAAGATGTAAGTTCCTTGTTTCAGGATTTTATTTTGTTTTACTTTTTTGGGGACAATAATGGAGACTGAACCCAGTATCTTGTAAGTGCTAGGCAAGTGTTCTACCACAGAGCTACGTCACTAGTTAGGGTCCCATTTCTTCATGAAAAAAAATTAATTAGATGTTAACTGACACTTTCTGAAACATAGCTAACGCCTAAAGCATTTCACTCCTCTTTTCTCCTTGGTAGGGTTTCACTGTGTGTCTCTGGTTTGCCTAGAATATTGTGTGCAGACCAGGCTGGCCTGGAACTTAGAGATCTACCTGCCTCTGCCTCCTGAGTGCTGTGACTAAAGACAAGTGCCACCTCAGCTTAAGTCAACACTTTAATAATACTCTTATCCCCCCCCCCCCCCCAAATGTATCCTGAGCTGGCCTTGCTGTGTGGGATGACCTTGAACTTTTAATAATTCTGCCTCTGTCTCCCAGTTACTGGGTTTACACATATGTTCCACCCAAGTCAATATCTTTGTGCTCTCTTTTTTATACTTAATATTAAATGGCCTGTATAATATACCTAGAAGGTGGAGAAAGGAATTCGATATCTTTCATATTAAATTTAGGAAAGTAGTTTGAAAATGAAGCTTTAAAATTTCTTGAGCCAGGTCTTAATGTATAGTCCTGGCCAATTAGAACTTGCATTGATTCTCCTGCCCTCACCTCCCTAGTGTTGGAATTGCCTGTGCACCATGCCCAGCAAGAATGACATTCTTACTGTTACATGCAAGTTTTTTTTTTTTTAATTTTTTTTTTTCGGAGCTGGGGACCGAACCCAGGGCCTTGCGCTTCCTAGGCAAGCGCTCTACCACTGAGCTAAATCCCCAACCCCCAAGTTTTTTTTTTTAAGATTATAACATTATTCATATTTGTGTTGCATCAAAATGCTGTTTGACATAAACAAAATTAAAATTAAAAAGTTATATTTGTCTTGTTTTTATACTTGCTTATTTTTATTGTTTTGTAGTGTTGGTGATTGAACCTGGGCCCTTGAGCATGTTAGATAAATGTTTTCCTTGTTGTATAATTTTATTTTATTTTGGCATTTTATAGGAGAGATTGGATTAGGAAATTTAAAAATGAGTAGCTTGCCTTTATACTATTTTTTTTTAGAATAGTGTATTTAGGTAAGCTTTATTGAATTTCATCCTGAAATTCCTCTGTATGTAGGTTAATGAACTTTCTGAGGAAGAAGAAGAAGATGAGAAGCTGGACCATGTAGAAGAACTTCCAGAAGAAGGTGTAGAGAAGTCAGCTGGCGTGCCCGAGGTGCTGCAGTCACGGATGGCTGAAAACACCCAGGAGTCAGACAGTGTGATAGCAACAGCAAGGTACAGACTTCAGTGGAGCCAGCGTTCACTGCAGACTCAAGCAAGCACCAACAGATGCGCTTGTGAAGCTGAGCTGGGGGTACAGCTAGTGTGGGGGAGTTTGCTTAGCATGTGCAGGGCCCTGGGTGCTGGAAAGAGGAAAGAAAAGGAAATCCTTTTGGCTGGACATGTGGCATGTCCCTGTAATCCCAGCCTTGGGGAGGCAGAGGTGAGAGGATCTCTTTCAACAGGAGGCCAGGCCATGCAGGCTGTACACAGTAAGACCCTTTCTCAGAAAAAGACATTCGAGTGTAAAAAAGAGCAAAAAGAAAACTAAAATCCATTAAGGAGCTTTTATTTGCTGCAGTCCCACTTCAGAAATAAAGACTTGTGTATACTTTTCTTAAAATTTGTTTTCATATTACCTAGTTAGTTGGGTTGGGTGAGATTTTATAACCTTTGAAGTAGAATTTCTATGTTGTGACAGACCATGACCTTTTCAAAGAAACCATGTAATTGGGCTCATGGTTTGATGGAGTGAGAGCCCCTGATGACAATAAGGCCACACTTTCGTGTTCTTCTCAAACAGTTTCACCAGTTGGGGACCAAGTATTTAAACATAAGAGCCTATGGGGACTATTTCCTTCCAAATTACCACATTGACTTTTAAAATATATTTTGTTTTAAATTCTGTGATATGTGGGAGTATGTATACATGAGTGCAGTGTTCATAGAGGACAGATGGGTAATATGACTGTGCTCATTCTGGGTATAGCAGAATTCCTCAAATGTGCTAAGACATGTTCTCTCCTTGAGCCTTTGCAGTTTCTTTTTATTTAGATATATAATCCTCTAGATATTTGCTTATTTCTTTCAAACTCTTTGTAAATGTTACTTTTCAGTATTGACTATTTTTTTAAAATTCTTTTCTATTTTGTTTATAATGGTTGTGGCCATGTAATTGCTATATTTTGGATCTTAAATGCCCATCTGAGTTCTTTGTTAAAGTTATATTCTCCAGGGTAGTGGTATTGGGAAGTGACTAAACCTTCAAGAGGTAAGATGTAGTGGTTGGTTAGGTCATTAAGAGCCCCGAATGGTATTTTGGGGTCCCTTTCTCCCTCTTTGCTTCTTGGCCATAAGGTTAATGGTCTTTGTAGATTACCATTGTCTTCCAGTACTGGCACGCACAACACGATTAACAGACTTTTGATTACTTATAAGTGTCACATGCATGTGTGCATAACTTTGTGCAGTTTTGTTCAGCCATGAACCACTCACTGAACCTAGATCTGCTTATGCTAAACTAGCTAAAATCTTAACCATCTGCCTGTTTTTTCCCATTCTCCTGCAGTGTTGGGGTTATAGATGCATATCATGCAACTTTTGCATGTGTACTGCAATCTCAGCTCTTCATTTTTGCACAGCAAGTATTTTACCCAGTGAGCATCTTCCCTACTCTACTTTTATACTGATATTTATAGCACTAAGTTGCCCATCAAAATGCTGAATTTGGTGTGGTGTACAAACTTTAGTTTTCCAATGTGGATGTATTTTTTTATCTACCTGATGTAAATGTTGTCTGGAGGCTTTCTGTTAACTTGGGCCTAGTCCTGGAAGCTCCAGCTTCTGTCCAGTCTAATTAGGCTTACCATGTTTCCAGCCTCTGAGACTTACTGCTGAGTAGGCTCGCTGTTCTTGTTCTGAGCTCTGACTGGCTCTTCAGTTCAGTTCAAATTCCTCTCAGACTGACTGGCCCAGTTTGACTTCTCTCTCTGCTTCTCTGGAGTCTCTTTGCCTGATCTTGTAGGAACTCTGTTGGTCCGTTCTGCTCTTCTGGCTCCGGCTCACTCTCCGGCTCACTCTGTCTTCATCTGTATCTAGCTTGTTCTCTCTCTGCGGCCTGTTTTTGTGCAGCTGTCCCAGTAAAGATGCCTCCTTTCTGTACTGCCTGTCAAGTAGCTTCCCTTTTCTCCTCTTGTGAGAGTTGGGCTTATTGTATTCTGTATTGTATGTCTTTCTCTGATTTATCCCTTTGTCTGCTACTCAATTAGAAGTCAAACATGGGTGCTTCTTTCTATAACCTAACTTTACCTTCATTGTTTGGGATCAAAGGTGTGTACTAAGGGTTTATCTGTATTCTAGCCAGAGGGGTTAAAGGTGTGTGGTAAAGCTGACACTATCTGGTAAGAATTACATTCGAGAAGTCCAGTCCATTTGTATTTGGCAACCTTGGAGAAAGTATTCTACTGTATCCTATCTTGGTACCCAAATCGCTTTCTATCATAACTTGAATTTATCAACCTAAAAATAATTTTAGACCTTAAAACATTTTCTTAAATCCTGAATAACTTAAGCTTAATTGTGAGACTATAGCTGTCTAGTCTTCAGCCTCATCAGAGACCTGAGAAGGATAAATATTTCAGTAAACAGAAAATGTAAAGCAAGCAGCTTCCAATACTGTAGAAATGACAGAGACCGCTGGCCATCAGGACAGCGACCAGAGAATCCCCTGCAGTGTTGGAGCATCTGTCTTCTTGGCCTACTGGCCCAGAATGTCTGACAGAATTCTGTGCAACAGGAATTACACGAAGGACTTATATACCTTATCCTGGCAGAGTTCAACGTTCGACTTTCTTTTGTGTCCTGCTTGTCCACCGCTCAGGCAGCCAACTGTCAGCAGTTGAAGCAAGGGCAGGGCAGGTTCTTGAGCAGTGGCCGTTTGCCACAATTGAAGCAGACTCCATAAGGAGGTTCTTCAGTGCTCATTATCTTCTTTGCAGTAGAATGGGGAGGTGACATGTCTCACTGTCAAAACAGTCTTAAATTAGTAAGACATCTTTAAGTGCCACATTATGAAGACCACCTATCTCAGTATATTGAATAGGCCAATGGTGCTTGTCTCTAGATATTTACATCTGATTAACTTAGAAGACATCTAAGCCTAGCTTAGCCTAGCTGAGCCTAACTGAGCCTAGCAACCATACATTTGGTTGACTATTAACTTGCATTTCTTTTTTTCAGAGCTGGGGACCGAACCCAGGGCCTTGCACTTCCTAGGCAAGCACTCTACCACTGAGCTAAATCCCCAACCCCTTAACTTGCATTTCTTAATTATCCTAAACAATTTGTAATGGTAGCTTTCAAATGAACTAGAACAGGTGTTTGCTGTTTGCACAGAACCTGTAGTGGAGAGGCATGAGGCAGTTTTGCCCAGTGGTATTGTTACTAGAGCCTAGGTGGGTTTGTTATTGTGGGGCCCCATCAGCATCTTGGAAACCATTTGGGCAGTTTATATTATTTTTTGTGAAGCATTTTCTGCCCCTTAAGATGTTTCTTTTGTCCAGTGGTCTCCAGAGCCAGTTGTATGCTTTTATTCTCCTAGGAAGATAAAAACCCTGCTCCAACCCTCATTTGGGGGTGGGGTGGGGTTCCTTTATATCTTTCCTCAAACAAAATGTTTTTTGGCAATAGAGAATATCTTTCAATTGATATTAAAAAATATTCTTTTGAATATTTGAAACCAAATATACCTTTGTGGATAAATATACCTATTTCCATATATTTTATATATATATACACATACATACATACATATATACACATACATATATATATATATATTTATAGGTTTAATTGTATGTATTTTCAGATCACAAAGGACATTCACTTTGAATTTCAGCTTGTTTTTTGCAAGCAGCTTTTAAATTTCAATCATTGTAATTCTTACATGCCTGTCTCTGCCTCCCAAGTATTGGAATCAAAGGTGTGTACCTCCCAAGTGCCGGGGTCAAAGGTGTGAGCTGTCATCATCCTATCCACCGTTAACTCTAGCATTTAAAAAGCAACTAATTTATAGAGATCTGCCTGTCTCTGCTAGGATTAAAGGTATGGGCTACTTGCCTTCTCAAATATTTTATCTTAGCTCCAAATCATTCTAGTTCTTAGAGATCTATAAAACAAGTCTGAATTGTGTTAACCCTGTGAATTTACTTAAGATATTTTAAATCTTTTTTTAAAAAATACCAATCAATAAGAATATCCTTTTTATTGAAGAAGAAAACTCAAAAACTGATGTCCAAGATAGTGCAGGCCATGTGGCAGTCCACAGTCCAGTAGTCTAACGTGGGATTAAGACAGGTCATTTAAAAAAGTCCAGGACTTTCATGCCAGTAAGGCAAGTATGACTTTGGCAGATTAATTTTAATGGTAGGGCGGTTGGTACCTTTTCAAAGGCCAACACACCTGCTGTGTCCTGCTTATGGACAACCTGGACAGTCTGAATGTTCTAAATACCTTTTACTATTTTTCTCACAAGCATTCTTTTATGGTTTGTTTACGAGATTGGAGGAATGTTACTTTTGTGTTTTCCATTGCAACAAATCACTTCCTATAAATTCATGGCTCTGTTGGCCACATGTTACTTGAATTTTCCTATTTGTCCTTCTGGCCCTAAATACTTGACCTATCTTGCATTTTGATTCACTTGAGATAAAGTTCTAATCCCTAGAATATGAATATTTACCTCAAATATTTTTTACCACAGTTCTTTTTCTGCTTTCCTCCTGCAGGAAACTCCTGTTCTCTTGCTCAGTCACCAGGACCGAGCCCTTTTGTTCTCCTCCTTCCTGTACTCCTTGCCTCTCAAGCAGTTCCTCTTTCACCGGCAATTTTTCCAGTTGCAAAGCCAACTTTGCAACTTTTTAAGAAACGAGAGAGCAGACAATGGACTTGGCCCTCCACTATTAATCAGTAATCAAACTGCCCCATAACTGGATCATATGGAGGTATCTTCTTAATTGAGGTTTCCACCTTGCGTCAAGTTGACACAGACTAACCAGCACATATATTTATATATTTTTATAAGATAAAGCAATGGAGAGCAAACCAGTGTCCTCTGCATCAGCTCCTAGAGTTCCTGTCCTAAGCCTGTGATGTGGAAGTATAAGAACCTTTCCTCTTCAATGTGCTTTTGTCATGGTGTGCCATCACAGCATTAGAAACCCTAACTGAGACAATAAATATGTTTATAGTTTGCTTTATCTAACTAAGTATTGGGAACTTACGTTGTTTCATACACTTAGCTTAGAGAAATATTTATTTTTTGAGATATGTCCTAAGCATGCGTACCACGCTACCTTGAATCCACAGAGATCTGTCCGCTTCACTTTTCCAGTGCTAGGATTGACGCCATGTGTCATTATATCCTGATGAAAATACGTTTTTAGGGCTGTAGAGATGGCTCAGTGGTTAAGAGCACTGACTGTTCTTCCAGAGGACCTGAGTTCAAATCCCAGCAACCACATGGTGGTTTACAACCATCTGTAGTGGGATCTGGTGCCCTCTTCTGATGTGTCTGAAGACAGCTGCAGTGTACTTACATATAATAAAAACCAAAACAACACAACAACAAAAAAAATCCCCAGAAAATATGTTTTTGTTTTTTTTTTTTGGAGCTGGGGACCGAACCCAGGGCCTTGCGCTTCCTAGGTAAGCGCTCTACCACTGAGCTAAATCCCCAGCCCCAGAAAATATGTTTTTAAATGGTTTTCTATGTAGTTAGTAATTTTTTCTGCCCTAGTAATAATAGTGGCATTATGGGTACTTTATATCAGATCATTGATTGATAGATTCCTCTTGAAAATTTAAGTCACTGTATATTTTTTCTTTCAGATATTTGTTTTTGCATCTCAGCTCACCTGTTTACATGCTATAATAGTTTATTTGTATGTATGTATTAATATGTTCAAATACCCAGGTAGGATGTGTTTCTCACTGCCCTGTGTTCTGTTTGTAGCATTTTGGAATGAGCAGTCAGAGCAGCTGTAGCACAGACTAACAGTCAGCAAGAAACTTTTACTGAAAACTATTTACTAAAGTCATAAAAAGGGAGCAATATCTCTCTCTTTTTTTTTTTTTTTTCTTTTCTTTTCTTTTTTTCGGAGCTGGGGACCGAACCCAGGGCCTTGTGCTTGCTAGGCAAGCGCTCTACCACTGAGCTAAATCCCCAACCCAGCAATATCTCTTTAAAACAATTTGGAGTCTCTGTCTTGTTTGGGAGATTTTTGAATGTATAAATGTGACTTTACATATATATATTTAATTACCATGGACAACTCATGAGTTTTCTACAAAGTATCTTTTTATGCCCAACATAACCAAGTTTTTCTTCCTAATATTGGATACAGATAAAGAGCTATGTCATATTAAACATTAAACTCAGTCTGTTCAACAGGAGAATATAGTATGATAAGCATGCCATGATCAAGGCAGGCATATTAATAGCATATTCACATAACTCTATAGCGTATGTGGTCGTTTGAATGAAATGATACACATCTGTTACTATTTAAGTTTTTTTGTTTGTTTCTTTGTTTGTTTGTTTTTTCAAGACAAGGTTTCCCTATAGGTATAGCCCTGGCTGTCTCTGGAACTGGATCTGTAGACCACGTTGGACTTAACTCAAAATTCTCCTGCCTCTGCCTCCTGAGTAGGGTTAAAGGTTAAAGGTGTGTGCCTGTATAGGTTATTCTATACACCAACTGCTGCCCTCTTCCACAGGATGGTGTTACATTAGTTATTAGTAGTTGGGTGTTGTTAATCTGGTCTTTCTCTGACCTGTTATCTTTAACTGTGGTGGAGGAAAGACTTGCTTCCTTTCCTGTTAGCACAGCCCTGCGTTTAGGATGTGTATGTGCTTCTCTCAGACCACAAGGAAGTGGTTTTCATATGTTCATTTATGTTTGCATTTTGGAGACAGATGTACCCATATTTTAGAAGAATAATGACAGTTAATTGGTATATATATGTTTATTTTGAAGATTTAAAAAAATATTATATGTATGTATGAGTTTATGTGCACCGGGTGAAGATCAGACTGCATTGGATCCCCTGGAGTTAAAGGTTGTTGTGATTCGCCCAATGTGGGTGCTGGGAACTGAATTCAGGGCCTATGCAAGAGCAGTTTATGCTTTTAATCACTGAGCTACCTCTCCAGTTCTTGAAGAAGATTTAAAAATAACTAACCAAATAGCTATTAAATATGAGATGAAAACTATTGATAGACATGAAAACTGGTGGCAGGAGTGCTTGTTTTAGGTACCATACTATCCAACTGCAAACGTGCCATGTACATCTTGCCAGACTCTGACACTTGGTGTGATGGCAACCCTGGTTTGTGTGCTTTGATGCCATGATTAAACTTAACTGGCTGGGGCTAAGGGTGGCTGTGTGGTGGCATGCACAAGGGACTGGTCCAGGTATGGCCATTAAAGCTCTCTGAAGGGCTTGTAGAACCATGCCCATAAGCCACATAGGAAGAGAACAAGTGACATTGGAGGAAGAAGGAAGGAGGTATGGGAGAAACATGACAGAAATGTTACAGAATTCTGTAACATTCTGTCCTGAAACCTTGTGTGTCTTGTTCAGACACTGCTCCTTTCACCAGGGGAAGCAGTTTCTGCCCCGTCATTGTTAGCGGTCTCTGTGTAACCAACTATGTAAGGTGGGAAATTTACCATACAAAGCTACTGCTGTTGTGCCTGATGAAGTATTTGTGATGGTATCCAGGACTGAGTTTGCATTTAGTTAAGACAAACAGTATTATATGTAGGACTGTGTGTTTGTAAGGAAATTGTTTAAACACAATAGTTTTATCTTATGAGAGTTCTTACAGGATCTGTTACATTCAAAGAAGAATAAAAATGTTTCAGATTTAATCTAACTTAGCAAAGGAAAAAAGACATTTTTATGAGGATGTGTTTTCTTCGATAAATAAACGTGTTATTGATAACATTGATGGTGTATAGAAAGCTGAACTGGAAGAGTTCCCCTGTACTCAGAAGAGAGCCTGGTTATAGCAATTGCAAGGTCCCTAATACAGAGTCAGCTTCTGGACCATCTTTTGTCAGGTAGATTTATGATGATATACATTGGCTCTGATGATAGCATGATGGCTGCCTCTAATCTCAGCATCCAAGAAATTGAGGCAGGCAGGCTGATTGCCAGTTTCAGGTCAGCTGGATTACATGATAGGATCCCATCTCAAGACAAACATAATGACCTCCACCCCCAACCTCAAATAAGTAAAGATTTCTGAATCATTTGCTTTGAAATGTGGGCTCATGTAATCCAGGCTGACCCCAGACTGCATAGCCTAGGGATTATCTCGAACCCTTGAACTTCGACTTTCATCTCCTGTGTGCCAGGATTCTAGACTTGGGCTGTCACCCCCAAATGCATGGCATGATTGGTGTTTGATTTTTTCCAAAGGCCTGATCTGATTTTTTAAAAATCTTATTAGGGTTGCTGCTGCTGCTGCTGCTGCTACTACTAATGCCAGTGATGGTAACACAAAGTGTTCAAAGCCTGTGGCTGGTACTACTGCAGATAATGAAGTCATGCAGCAAGATTTTGTATTTGAGGATCAGAAAAATAATGAGGTAAGAAATTCTAGAAGCATCATTCTAATTGTTCTAGAACTTAAAGTTACAATTGAGTAATTTTGTTGGCATACTTGTCTCTGTTATAAATCCTTAAGAATATACATTCTCTGTAGAATTTAGGAATCATGTTAGGTAGAAAGGTGAGTTTAAAGCACCTTCCTTTATTTTCATTATTTTTAATGTTTTATGTGTGCTTGTGTGACAGTGTGAGCTTGTGCATGACGCAGGCCATGATGGTCATGTGTGGAGGTCAGAGGTCAGCCTCTGGGGTTAATCGCTGCAGTCAGCTTTGTCTGAGATGGGGTGGGCTGCTTTGCTGCCACATACACCAGACTGTTTGGCCCAGGAACTCCTGAGGATCCAGCTGTCCTCCCCAGCCCAGTTTGCTGTAGGCCCTGGGATTGCAGATGTTACTGCTCACCTTATGTGGGTTCAGGATTTAACTTGCGTGGCAAGCACTTGTACACTGTTAGCATTATCCTCCATCCCAGGTGCTTTTCTGTTGTACTGTATAGCTCAGGCTGGCCAGTTCTGGAACTCTTTTTTCTTTTTTGGTTCTTTTTTTCGGAGCTGGGGACCGAACCCAGGGCCTTGCGCTTCCTAGGTAAGCGCTCTACCACTGAGCTAAATCCCCAGCCCCCAGAAGACAGATTTAAATAATTTTTCTGTTATCTTTGTATGTGTGTGGCTGTTCTGTGTGTACCACATGTATGCTTAGAGGAGTCTCAGAGGCCAAAGCGGAGGCTTTGTATCCCTTGGGACTGGAGTTGACAATTTCGAGTTGCCATGTGGGATCTGGGGATTGAGCCTCCGCCCTCTGAGAGAGTAGCCAGTGCTCTTAACTGCTACACCAACCACTTCTCTAGCCCCTCCCCTCTTTTGTTTTTTTAAAGACATAAATCTCACTCTATAACCCTGTCTAGCCTGGAGTTGACAATGATGAACTTGTCTTTCTCTTCTGAGTGCTGGGATTACAGGAGTGGCCACCAGACCTGGTAACAGAAAACACATTAAAGAGGAGAGAAACAGGCCTGATAAACAATACCCCAAGTACAGGTGGGAATTAGATAAACAGTAAATCTCCAGAGGGTGGCTTAACCACCACCAGTCTCCAGAAGTGAAGGTTAGGTGTGTAGGAAGTGACCAGGAAAAGTGTTTGAGTCCAAAAAATGAGGGTATTTAGTTCTGTTACCAAAGAGTAATGGAAATCTTAGTGACGTAGCCATCTTTCTTCCTTGGTAGGGGAGATATCTGTAGAACTGAGGATATCTTATGTATTTAATGTCCTGTTACAAAAAGGGAGATTTTCTAAAGTAATCAGCTTAAAGTAATGTCCAGGAGGTGGGTGTGGTATGGCATGTCAGAATGCTACAGTACAGATCTTTTACTATGACAGAGAACCTGAGCTAAGCTCGTGGTAGTACTGCTTAAGCTCTTGGCATAATTCTTTAAACTTGATAAATAAAAGTGCACACACAGGAGCTGGGTTTGGTGTGACGCTTGCCTGGATGCTAAGAGCCCCTGGAGAGAAACAAAAGTGCAAAAATAGTATCTACAACAGTTTGTCTTTTTAGTTTGTACTGTCGTGCTTTGGATATTTTTACTTTTGTATATAGGAATTGACTTCAATTACAGAATACTCTTTATTAGTGCTTTGATGGTAAGCATGAAGTGCCACAGGGGTGTTTGTCTATATTTGTGTGTTAAGATGCTTATTGCCCACAGAGACCAGAGACCTCAGGTCTTCTTGGAGTGAGTGGAATGGATACTGTGAGCTTCTGCTTTTTACTTAGCTATAGGGCAGATGGACACACACACACACACACACACACACACACACACACACACACACACACTAGCTGTTTTTGAGAGACACACCAGAAGAGGGCATCGGATCCCATTACAGATGGTTGTGAGCCATCATGTCATTCCTGGGGAATTGAACTCAGGACCTCGGGAAGAGCAGTCAGTGCTCTTAACCACTGAACCACCTCTCCAGCCCCATTTTCCCCAATTCTTACATGGCTGGTTTGGTTCTTTCCTGCCCTTTGCTTCCTGTCATGGTGATTTTCCTCCTCTCACAATCTAAAAGCCCCGCCTCCATCTTTCTGCCCAGCCATTGGCCTAGTATAGCAATTCATTATCATTTGAAGCCAGGTGGTCAGGGACCTTCGCGGTGCATCTGGACGTCTTTGTAATGAAATTGCCAGAGGAGTTCTGTCTGTTTGCTTTACTTTTTTTTTTTTTTTTTTTTTTTTTTTTTTGAGACAAGAGTTTCTCTGCATAGCTTTGACTGTTCTTGACTTCCCTCTGCAGACCAGGCTGGTCACTAACTCACAGAGATCCACCTGCCTCTGCCTCCTGTGATTAAAGGTGTTACTGCTACCCGGCAGCCAGAGCCTCTGTCCCATCCTCTCTTGAACTCGCTCCCGCCTTCTTTTCACCCATATTCTTTTCTCAGTCATCAAAGATGTACTGAACATGTTTTAGTTGGCCTAATTGCAACATTATTCACTTGTGTAATTATCCCCAACTCTCCATTTAGCGTTCAGAGTATCTCACTGTTGATATTTCTTTCTTCCCTTCCTCACTAGTCAAACTATGTCAAGCTGATTTGAGCAGTCTAATCTGCTCCCAGATTTTCTGTTTCACCCACTTCCTTGATGGTCTCATTTACTGTAGTGCCTTAGATATCACGTGTATGTTATTGATTCCCAGATGTAGGCACGTGGCATAGTTTTTTTTTTTTTTTTAAATTATGTATTTGGGGTAGAGAGATGGCAGAAGATGTAGGTTTGGCTTCCCAGTGCTTCTGTTTGTAGTGCTCACAGCTGTTTGTAACTCTGCTTTCAGTGCCCTCTTTTAGTCCAAGGAATCTGACACCCCCTTCTGGCCTCTACAGACCTGACGTGTGTGGGTGCACACATATACATGCAGGCAAACATTTATACACATAAAGTAATTAAGACCTTTTACAGTTTTAGTTATTTACATATATGTGTGTATGCCAAAGTGGGTATGAGGAGGTCAGAAGTTGTCTCCTTACTGTGAGGGCTCTGGGGATTGACAGGTTGTCAGGCTTGATGGCAAGTGCCTCTTCACTGAGCCATCTCAACTGGCCTGCACTCAAGCCTGTAGTATAGAGGATAGCCAGTGCTGTTAGAAGCAGAAGTGAGTACTGTCATCTGAGAGGAGAGGAGAGAATTTCTGGCCAAGATAAAAATGATTTTGAACTTACCTTCTGTGGGGTTGAAGTTTGCTAGGGATTTATGAAAGACACAGTGAATAGAGAATAAGGACTGTAGGGGAAAGAGTGGTTGTTAATGAACCTAGTTCAGAATTTAAGACGATTGTTGAAGGATACTTTTAGAAGGTAGGGCCTAGAATACTATCTAAACAATTCTAGGCGCTTTTTCTGTTTTTGTTTTTGTTTTTTGTTTTGTTTTTTTTTCAGTAGAAAAAAAATATAGAAGACTTTAAGAAAAGCTAATGAGTGTAGCCAAATCTGTATTTCAAAAAGAAAGCTCCTAGCAAGCACAAGGCCCTGGGTTCGGTCCCCAACTCTTGAAAAAAAGAAAAAAAAAAAAAGAAGAAAGCTATTATTGTAGGTCTACAGAACTAGATGGGAAGGTAGGGGGAAGGACAATAATCAGGGGGATTTTTGTACCACACCTGAAATAATAGCACCAGTGAGGGTTGGGAGGGAGAGAAAGGTGACAATTTCAAGTGTGAGGATGATTAAGACAGCTGTAAACTTAGGGAGGAGAGGTGGTAAGAGCTGTGTGCCTGAGCGCTGTGAGCATGAGGTGGATGTCTTTGTCCTCAGGCAGCCAGTGTGGACCCTTCCCACACTGGGTAGTGGTGGGGTTTGGATTAGGACAGTTCTTCTAGGTGTGTATCTCCATCTCATTTGAATCATCAATTCCTCATTACATGGTGCTGAGCATCTGTACTGTGTATTTGCTGTACTCCTTGATGAGGTGGCTAGTGCCCATTTTTGAACTGGGCTGTTTCCCTAGGGTATGTGTGTGTGTGTGTGTGTGTGTGTGTGTGTGTGTGTGTGTGTGTGTGTGTGTGTGTGTGTTGCTAGGATAGAACCAGGGCTACCTGTATGCTAGAAAAGCACTGGAGGGCCAATTACTGCTGTATTATGAATTGCTTCCATATTTTGGATAACATCTTAGATATATTTATATAAATCAATATTTTTTTTTTCTATTCTTTTTTTTTTTCAGAGCTGAGGACCGAACCCAGGGCCTTGAGCTTGCTAGGCAAGCGCTCTACCACTGAGCCAAATCCCCAACCCCTAAATCAATATTTTTAATGGGCTGCTGATACTATAGTAAATACTTAGGATTTTTGTTCAGTAAAAAGAAATCAGTCTCTATTGACTTGAATATATGTATTTATACATGTTTACATGAGTACCTGTGTGTGTGTATACACACACACACACACACACACACACACACACACACACACACACACATTTTATAGGCCAGAGATCAACTTTAGGTGTTTTTGTTTTTTTTGTTTTTTGTTTTTTTTTTTGGCTCTTCAAAAAAGGTAGCCTTGGCTGTCCTAGAACACACACTGTAGACTAGGCTGTCCTCAAACTCAGAGATCCTCCTGCCTCTGCTTCTTTTTTTTTTTTTTTTTTTTTTTTTGGTTCTTTTTTTCGGAGCTGGGGACCGAACCCAGGGCCTTGTGCTTCCTAGGTAAGCGCTCTACCACTGAGCTAAATCCCCAGCCCCGACTGCCTCTGCTTCTTGAATGCTGGAATTAAAGGCATGCGTCACCACTGCCTGGCTGCCAATTTTTCAAAAAATATATTATCATTATATTTTGAGACATGGTCTCACTTTGCCTAGAGCTCATCAACTAGGCTAGGCTGACTGGCCATCAGCCTCAGGGGAACAGTTGTCTCTGCTTCTCAGCATTGGAATTAAAAACATGTACCACTGTCTGGCTTTTCAAATGTTGATTCTGGGCATTGAACTCAGGTTCTTATACCTTTATGGCAAGCCTTTTACCAACTGAGCTGTCTTACCACTCTTTGTTTTTAAATAGGTATAAGTTATTTGGTAATTCGGGGTTGAAATTAAGTTTGAATTCATGTCAAAATACCATCATTTAACTCCATAAAAATCATGATCTTCTGAGTTCTTTAATTGATGATGTTCCCTTAAAGTTAGCATTATTTATTTTTACAAGCACCGAGAACGTGTTCGAATATAGCTACCTCAATTTCCAAAAGGAAGGCCAGAGTGCCAGGGTAACTGCCAGCCAAGAGGAAGAGCTGGCTGCCCCTTGACTTGGTCGTTATGGAACGTTGATCAAGCTTTGTTTGTTTGAAACAGTCTCCGTGTATGCCCACCTAGCATTGAGCTCACAGATCTGCCTCTGCTCCAGAGTGTGGGGGTTAAAGGTGTGTGCCTCTACACCTAGCTGGGCTTTATCAGTTTGATCACAGTTATTCAAGAGAGTGAGCTAGATTGAGCTCTCCTAATGTACAGTTTTCAGAGGTTTTTATTAAGCAAGTGAAATTGTACAGAATGAAATTGGGGGTATTTAGGATACTCACAAGAAATACCCAGCCAGAATACTTAAGTAGAAATAGGTGGGTGGAGATGGAAATGGAGACAAGCAAGGTGGAAGCACTGGTAATGGGTGGTTAGCTAGGGAGTAGAGGAGTGACTGGAAGTGCCTCTCAAGTCCTAATTAGCTTGGCAGTCTGCCCAGACAACGTCGGTGTGATGCACACACTAACTATTCAAATATAGAAGATAGAACTAAGGTCTGAGGATGAAGGTTCATAGAGTGCTTGCTTGGAGTGCACAGAGCCCTTTGTTTATCCCAGCACTACAAAAACTCTACAATGGTAAACCTGTAATTCTAGCCCTCAGTGGGTGGAAGCAGGAGTCAAAAGTTTAAAGTCCTTGGCTTTGTAGTGAGACCTAGGCTAGCCTAGGATACATGAAACTCTGTCTCAGAGCACACACCTGTAACCCCAGAACTTGAGAGGCTGGGGCAATGGGAATTGCCATGAATCTGAAACTAGCCTGGGCTATGGACCAAGTATAGACTAGCCTGCACTAGAGTGAGACCTTTTCTCAAAAATAACAACAGGGGCTGGGGAGATGAGAGCTCAGTAGTTAATAGCACTTAAGCCTTTGCAGAGGACTGAGGGTCATAGTAGCACACACGGGTCACAGTCATCCATAAAACTTGTACTCCAGGTGTCTAACACTCTTTCAACCTGCAAGAGCACCAGGCACAAATGTCTTACACATACACACACGTTTTTAAATCAATCTCTTCCCCCCCCCCCGTGTGTGTGTGTGTGTGTGTGTGTGTGTGTGTGTGTGTGTGTGTGTGTGTGTGTGCGTGTGCCACAGCATGTTTTTGGAAGTCATAGGACAAGCATGGAGACTTGAGTTTTGATCTCCAAACCCCAAACATTTAAAAAAATAAAAAATTCCTAGCACCGGGGAGGCAGAGACTTGGTTTTCTCTTCCAACTTAGGTAGCCAGACTTGGCTTCAAGTGCCTTACTGGCCATCTTGCTGTCCCTGTGTACATCTTCTTAAAGGGGAGAGAGTTGGTTTAGGATTGGAGAGGCAGGAGGCCTTTCTGTAGAAGGAGCTGCTTCTTATGATTTCCCTTGCCACCTGAGCTCTATCTGAAGGGCGAATGGAGGCCCAGAGTGCCTTAAGGTCCCTGTGAGGACTGATGAAAGGACCCATGGGAAGGGACGGAGCACAATAACTTCACAGGAAAAAGAGCAAGCTCCTCTTTCCCATGTGTAATTTCTTTTTTCTTTTTCTCTTTCTTTCTTTCTTTCTTGCTTTCTTTCTTGCTTTCTTGCTTTCTTTCTTGCTTTCTTTCTTGCTTTCTTTCTTGCTTTCTTGCTTTCTTTCTTTTCTTTTCTTTTCTTTCTTTTTTTTTTTTTTTTTTGAGACATCTTATTGTTCTCAAGTACTAATACTACAGGTGTGTGCCTCTAAAGATGGTTCTGGGCACGAGAATAGTTTTCTTGACATTTTTCTCTGTGTGTGCATGTTTATACGCCAGGGGACAACTTTTACTGTGCCTATAGAGTTGGTCTATTTGTTTTTGTCTTTGTTTTTTGTTTTTTTTTCTTGAATATTTTATGTATTTTCATTTCAGATGTTATCCCCTTTTACCCCCTTTCTCCCCTCCCCCTGCTTCTATGAGGATGCTCCCACTCCCACCCTCCCACCCACCCACCCACTCTCACCTCAATGCCCTGATATTCCCCTACATTGGGGAATGTTTTCACAGGACAAAATTGCCCATCCTCTGCTACATATGTGACTGGTGGTGCCATGGGTCCCTCCCATGGTCCCTCCTTGGTTGGTGCTTAGTTCCTGGAAGCTCTGGTGGGGTCTGGTTAGTTGATATTGTTCTTCCTAAGGTGTCACATACCCCTTCAGCTCCAGGTCTGTTTGTTTTGAGACAGCATTTCTCACAGACTGGGCTAGTTGGCCAGTGAGCACCAGCGATAGGTAGACTTGTCTCTGCCTCCCAAGTGCTGGTTGTTTTGTTGTTGTTGAAGTGAGCGTTTTGGAGATTAAAACTCAGGTCCTCATGCTTGCAAGGCAAGCACTTTACTGACTGCTCTTTCCAGGCCTTATTTTTCTTTTGTATTGCTTAAAATTGCCCATTTATTTATTATTTCAGTAGTTGAAAAGCAGATTTAAAAGTTGGGCATGGCTCTATCAGGGTGGTGCTGAGGCAGGAAGATCACAACTAAGTTGGCCTAGGCTGCAAAGCCAGCTTGGTGTCAGTTTGGGGGAGTATAGCCATACCTTTCTCCAGCTGGATAAACTTAGGGTTGGTGTGGTGGTTTGAATGCAGATGGCCCTCAGAGGCCCATACGTTTGAATACTTGGTCCTCACTTGGTGGAACTAACCTTTTAGGAAGGAGTAGGAGGTATGGTCTTGTTGGAGGATGTGTCACTGGGCTAGGTAGCCCACACCATTCCCAGTTAGCTCTCTGCCTCCTACTTGTGGATCAGCTCTAAGCTCTCAGCTGCTGCTCCAGCATCATGGCTACCTGCCTGCCTGCCTGCTGCCATGTTCCCCACCCAGATGGTCATGGACACCAAGTTGCCTTGGTCTTGGTGTTTTGTCACAGCAATAGAAAAGTAATTAAGTTAGCTGGGGTGTGGCTATTGGCAGAGTATTTGCTAACTTCAGAAGGTCCTGGATTTGATTTTCCAGCACCCTTCAGCCCCACCCACCATCTCCACAAAATCAAAATAAAACAGTTGCACAGAGCTAGGCCATGGTGCACATCCCTGTCATTCTAGCACTCTTGAAATAGGGGCATCTCTAGTTGGAGGCTAATATAAGTTAGACCTTGTTTCAAAGAGAGACAGGCATTGTTTCAGTTACTTCAAAGTAAAAGTATAGATTAAATAAGAATTGGTGATAGGATAGCTTGTTTTTTTTTTTAATTATTTATTTATGTATATGAGTACAGTGTCACTGTCTTCAGACACACCAGAAGAGGGCATCAGATCTCATTACAGATGGTTGTGAGCCACCATGTGGTTGCTGGGAATTGAACTCAGGACCTCTGGAAGAGCAGTCAGTGCTCTTAACCACTGAGCCATCTCTCCAGCCTGATAGCTTGTTTTTATAATGCAGGTTTCTAGATTTTCTGATAATCATACTTCTCCCTCTCAAGACAGGGTTTCTCTGTGTAGCTCTGGCTGTTCTGGAATTCATTATGTAGACCAGGATAGCCTCGAACTCAAAGAGATCTGTCTGCTTCTTCTGCTTCCCCAGTGTTGTTATAATATGCCACTATGTCCAACACAATCTATTTTTTAAATTTTGTTTAAAAAGTAAGGTGTATGAAATAGTGGGTTTTTTCATGTGCATAGTGGTGGGAGAGCAGAGAGGTAACTGGTTTGAGAGGTGTAGGACAAGATTCAGGTGGAAGGAACAGGCTCTTTACTTGTGAGGGGCGTGCAGTGGAGTCACTGTGGTAACAGAGGGAAGGCCTGGAGCTTTTTCCTTCTGGGCTGGGTGCTGTATAAATTCGGGCTGGTTCCAGGTACTGTTTGGTTGGGGGTGGGGGTGATCGGTGTCATCCTTTCTGTTTGCCGTGGAATCTGGGTTTCTGAGGCTGAGGCTTGGTGCGGCTATTTCTCTCTCGTGTTGGATTTGTATTTGCTTTCCCACCCTGCTGAGACATTCTTAGCAGGGACCTCTCAGCTCTAGGTAGAATCCTAGCTTGTCCTGATTCTTTAGGCTTTGACCTAATGCATAGAAACTTTGAGAATGTATATCTACATTCCTAATGTTTTTTTTTTTTTTTTAGATCATTGGTTCCCTCACACTGAGTTTCTTTATCTCTTAAAGATTAAAACTTATTGGAAATCTTAGATTTTTTTATTTATATGGGTATATCAGTGTTTATCATCATAGAAGTAAAGTTAATTTTAAAGTAATTTATTAAAAGTTCATAATTTTTTAAATTTATTTTTGTTTTATGTATGTGGGTGTTTTGCCCACCTGCCTACCTGAATGTTTGTGCACCACATGTGTAAAGTTTTCTTGTAGTCTAGAGTGGATGTCAAGTCCTCTGGAACTGGAGTTACAGATGTGCCATATGGATGCTTGGGATTGAAGCCTGGCCCTTTCTTTCAAGAGCACACGAGCTCCTAACCACTGAGCCAGCTCTTCAGCCTCCTCCTCATGATAATATTAGTGAGACTGTTTCCTTTTCTTCCCTTACTTCCTTTTGAAGCACTCCCACTTTGTTGCCTAGTTTCCCTTGAACCTATTCCCAGCTTCAGTCTGTTATCCTGAGTAGTTGGGACTATAGGTTCCATCATGTTTGGCTGGAGCCTTCCATCCAGGTTTGTGTGAGTTGCACAAGTGTATATGCATGAGGAGATCAAAGGTTGATGAGTCTCCTCCTTCTTTCTCTGCCTTATTTTTTTAGATGGAGTTTCTCACTGAGCCTGAAGCTTGGCACTTTGGTAGATTTAGAATCCAGTAAGCCCCATGGATCCTCTTGTTTCAGCCTCCCTAGTGCTGGGATTGCAGGCCCGCACTGCTGGGGCTGGCTTGTTATGTAGGTGCTCTGGTCTTCATGCTTGCTGAGGTGCGGTCTTGTTAGCTAAGTTCTTTCCCTAGATACCGCTTTAAAGAAAAGGCTGTTCTCATAAAAGGTTTTAATTTGTTGGGTTGCATTGATTTATGTTTGTAAATATAATTAATGCCTGCTTAGAGGACAGTTTAGGGGTCTCATACTTGCTTTTTGTATTCAGTACACTGCTGTAGATTTGACTGGACAGAGAGTAGCAAACAGTCCAGCCTCGTGGAAGTATGTAGTTGGAAATGTAGCTTCTAAAGAGTCTGAGGATTGTCAGTGGATAGAAGTGCATGCCACACAAGCCTGTCAGTTCCTAGAACCCACAGAGGAGGGAGAGAACCATTCCTGAAACTTGTCCTCTGATCTATACACATGCATTTTGGCATGTGTCCACATGCAAACACATGCTAATAATGAATAAAAATTAAGAATTGAAGTTTTTATTGATTTTAGAGATTATAAAAAATGTGAAAATGTTTATACACTTTCTGTAGTAATTTTGAAGGGATTTGTATAATGTTTATTTTGTTCATTTATATAGCTTAGGCTGGTCGGTAGCTTAGGATGAGCCCAAACTCTGAGTCTAATTGCCTCTGTCTCTTGGATGCTGAGATTACAGGCATGTGACACCCCGGTTGGTTTTCTTGCCAGAGGTAGTGTTAATAAACTCTTCATTGAAAAGTAGATTGTTCTGTGCTTCTGAGGCTCAAGTGCCCTCCCTGAACCCCTCCTGGAAAGAAGTTATTTTAAATGTACCCAGGCCAGAGCCTGAACTCACAGAATTCTGCCTGCCTCTGCCTCCCATGTGCTGTGACTGAAGGTGTGTACTACCACTGCCTGGCCAAAAGCGAATTCTAAGGAAAGAGGATACTAGTGATTATTACTTACTAGGAGAGGGAAGACCAACGTCCCTGCAAATACTTAATGTTTGGGATTTTGAGGAAGAGTAAACTTTGTATAGAAGAGCTGCTCTAATGTCCTAATCTAGATTGGCACCTTTCTCTGGTAAATGGTGGTATTCTTTTGTCAGTCTGTAGGTATACTGTTAGAGCCTTGTAGTGACCACGGGGATAGTGAAGATGGCTGTCCTGAGAGGTAAGCCTTTTTTTGTTGCTGATAAACTGTTTTGAGAATTAGAACAACCTCTTCACAGAGGTTGAAAGCTTGGGGTGAATCTATCCATTATAAGACAGGATTTGGTAAAAAGAAAATCAGGCTTCTTTAATTTTAATGGTAGATTAAGATAAATTACTAACCATAAATATTTAGAGTTTCCTAGCCACAGACAAACATTAGGTATGAACATAGTCAGAGAGAACACAGCTTTTTTAGAGATAACAAAAACTTTGATTTATAGAACAATTAGAATTTATTGATACTGTAATCAGACCCATCAGTGAGTTGATTGTCTGAGTACTACTATGGCCAGCTAATCAAAAATTGATAGAAAACTTGCTTTGGTGGGTAAGCATGGGATGGTTTTGGTCCCTGCTGCTCGTCCTCACCGAGTCCAAGGACAGTCTTTCCATCTGGTGCTTGCTCACCCGCATCCATGTTAACATGTCTGGGACAGTGAGCTCCACCAAATGTTGTGTCTTCTCAGAGACAGGCCCTTTGAGGAAAAGCTTTTACAGAGTGTTTCAGTCAGTAGATAAAGTTTTTCCTGGTCACTTGGGTCTTGTTACCCTTTGCATCATTCTTTCAGAAACTGCCAAAACTTGTATCTTCATAGTCTTAGCAGAGGTGATCCTCGGTAAGGAGGGCTCTGTCTGATACTGCACTACTGGTTGCTGATAGCCTGTTGGTCAGGTAATGTCTTGTTAATGCTGCTGTCTTTTGAGCAGATTCCTGTTGTTGGAGGGTAAGTAAATTCTTTGGAGCCGTGTCTCTGGAGTGTCCTCATACTCTGAAGGTCCACAGTTTTCCTGCTTACAGCAGTTCCTTGTGCTTCCTTTCAGGAGGCAGAACTGATCCTCTTCCAGCCCAGGGAGTTTTGGAGCTATGGGCTGAAGATATAAGATTAACAGGCATCCCCAGAAAGATGACATCGGGATATGGTAGAACAATAAGTATCTATTTAGTGAGGACCCAGTCTTTTTGGGAAACTGTTTGCTCTTCAACTCGTGTCTAGGTTAGCAAACTTGTTGTAGATCCAGAGTTCTTTGGCTAGGTGGATTACACTTTGTATGGTTAATACTACTCACACTTTTCAGATTTAGAAAGTTGTATCTTTCAGAGTAAGCCTTTGAGAGTGAATCTAACTTGCCCTACCATTTGCTCCCAGCCTAAGTAAAAGAAGATGTTGAAGAAGGCTGGTGGTGGGGGTACATACCTTTAGTCCCAGCACTTGTGAGGCAGGAGTAGGTGGAAAAGAGTGCAGCCTGGTCTACAGAGCTTGTTCCAGGACAGCCAGGAGCTATGCAGAGAAGCCCTGTCTCAATTCCTAACCCCCCCCACCTTGCTGCAGCCCCTCCCCCCCCAAAAAAAAAAGATGGCCTTGAGCCTTGAGGGACTTCAGTCTATTTCTCAGGCACTGAGGGTAAGTACTTCCATATAAAGAGGTAACTTCAGTGTTTAAATCAGGGCTTGCCTTCCAAGTGCTCACCACTTTTATGACCACTTAAAGAGGCACTTAGGTTTATGTGTTTTAAATTAGCACAGATCTGTTTGAGGAGAATTTCCCATCGTGGGCATCAGTAACATTTGCTTTGTTTTCTGGCTAAAGAGGTAGAGATTGTGGCAATATGACTCTTAAATAGGGATTCATTTTTCTGGGGAACTACAGGTGAATTAAGTTTTCCTTTTTTTTTCTTTTCTTTTTTTTTTTCTTTTCTTTTTAAATGTAACTGTGGATTGCAGTATATACTTGTGATTGTGCTTGGCCTTGAGGGACAGATCCAAACTTTTTAAAAAGTCTTTGCATGGATAGACTAAAACCTGTTGGTTAAAGCTAATATTTATTTTGTGGAATCTTTTTCTAATATGCATCAGTTCTCACTGGCTGCTGTAATTGGTTTTTAATTTTCCTTTCATAAAGATTTTTCTGTGGGGGTTAGTTTGCGTGGGCGGGAGTGGTAGAGAGTATTAATTTTCTAAGCTTGAAGTGAGTCTGTGGATCTTTTCAGTATTGTGTGATTTTTCAGATATAGGGCTCCAAAGAATGGGCATATATGCCCTGTTGATACATTTCCTCTCAAATTTTAAATGCTAATTATATTGGGGAAGAGAAGAAAGAATCTAGGTAAGAAGTAATAAAAGTAACCTTTGTATTCTTTATATGCTAATAATTATATTTGTGTTTCTAGGAAGGAATATTTATTATGTGACACTGATAAATTGCCCCACTTGATTCTGGTAAGAACTATCTATATATTATAGTTCTTAAAAATGTTGCTCAGGGGCTGGGGATTTAGCTCGGTGGTAGAGTGCTTGACTAGGAAGCGCAAGGCCCTGGGTTCGGTCCCCAGCTCCGAAAAAAAGAACCAAAAAAAAAAAAAAAAAAATGTTGCTCAGTGTGTCAGTTATTATATCTGGCCTTTAGTCTTATATTGAGTAAGTGGAAAGGAGTCCAATGTGTAAAATTAAGCAGTAATTAATGTGGGTATAAAATTGTGGGTTATGAAAAGTACTTTCCTACATTTGAGAGAGACCCAAATTTGGTTTCCTAGTAAGACATTGTAAGGTGTAAATTTACAATGGAATGTAATTTGCTTGGGGCTAGAGAGATGGCTTTAACCATTAAGAGCACTAGCTGCTCTCTTTTCTAGTGGTCCTGAGTTCAATTCCCAGCAGCTTCATGGTGGCTTACAAACTGTCTATTCATAGGATTCGATGCCATCTTCTGGTTGCACAAGTAGACAAAGTGCTCATATACATAAAATGCATAAACAAACCTTTCCAGAGTACCAGGATCTGATTCTCAGCACCCATATGCCGTTTCATAACCCTCTGTAGCCAGTCTCAGAGGATCTGATGCCCTCTCTGGCCTCCTTGGGCATTAGGCATGCATGTGATGCACATAATAAATGCACAAACAAAAGCCCCCTCCCCCATGCACAGGTAAGTAGAAATGGGACAGTTGGCTTTGTTGGCCCAATAATGAAAAGGACATAGGGATATGTGTGTGCTGACTGTCTCTGAGCCAGTTGTGAAAAGTCATGGTTATAAGATGCATTCTTTATTTTAAAATACAGGATTCTAGTAGCAAGATACGCGATTTGAATGCCAACACTGAGTTGGAGGTAACCGAAGGTCAGAGTGTTGGTGTTCACGGAGAAGCAGCATGTATACAGATTGCACATTTAGATCTGAAGAATGTTTCTGATGGTGACAAATGGGAAGGTAATTTTACCCCAACATGTTAAGTTCCCAAACGCTGTTGTTTGTAACTGAAAGAACCCAAAGCATGATGAGACTCCTGCCCTCTTCTGGACAGTGTTTGCCATCCTGGTCTGTTTACTCTGGGGGGCGGGGGGGAATGAAGTTTATTGTTTGTTTGGTTTTTTCCCAAGTACATTAGTAGGGCAGTTCTCTCATTCGTTGAATGTACCTGGATTATTAGCTATGATGCTGCCAAGGGTGCAGCGATGCATGCCTGGGACTCAGCATTTGGGGGAACGAGATGATCACGAGTTTCAAGACCAGACCATCTCAGTGCCCCTCCAGTGCACCTCCTTCAGAGAAAGATCAAAATTGATTAAAAGTAAGAAGTACCCAGAATCGAATACCGCAGATTAATTGTTAATCAGATGCCGTGTCTTAGTCTTTGGAAGTTCAGCGTGATAGAAGTTCGATGACTTTACCAGTTTAAGCAGGGTATCCAGCTACCTCATAATCAGCAGCAGCAGGTTTTTATGTTTTTAATTCTCTACTGGTACGTCTAGCGAAGATTGTATTATAGAGTGCAAAAGTATTTTGGGGAGATGCTAAAATTTCTTAAAACTTAGCAAATTTACACTGAAAATTTTTGCTAAAGATTTTACATTAAAAATACCATAAATTGTAAGCAGATATGGGACTTGAGTGAATTATTTACGTACTAAATTATTTACTTGGGAAAAACACCCAAGAATCTATTACGTATTTTGAAATCCATAAAGAAGATTCCTGACAAAATGGATAACTAAGTAACAAATGTGGTGCAGTGTCGTGGAGAGAGCCTCTGTCAGCACTGTGTGCTGCGTTATCAACTGTGAAGTAAGATGCTGGAGAAGGGAAAACGAACAGCCATTTAGTTCCATGAGCTGTCAGCCCTCCTCATAAGAGAACAGGAGGCAGCTTAGGGTCCTCAGCCCGGGTTCTGTTCATACAGCTGGAGAGCCCTGGGGTTACTGTGTCTTGGCCAGTTATTTGGCACAGTGGCAATACCGGGAGGAATTGCAGTGCCATGCCCTGAGCACCTTTGCCATGTGACCATAGTTTTAATGTGTAAGGTTTTTATTGTTCTTGAGTTTTAATCTAAAGTCCAGCCATATTTTAAAAGTTTTTAGCAAATCCTTGCCTGCCAATCTTCACTGTGACCCTCCCCTATGCACAACTATTCTAGGTCTCTGTCTTTGCCATGTGTAGTGGCATACTGTGAGCCTTAACTTCACCTAAATGAAGTTGGTTCTGTTTGACTTATTCAGAACTCTTAGAATTAATGCAGAAGCTCCCTTGAGTTAGGAGATGTTAGCACACTGGTGACAGTGAAGACCACGTGTCCTGGATGTGAAAAGGAAAGGAAACAGTGGAAAAGCACAGTGGCTAAAAGAGGGTCCCTGGGAACCTTGGTAAGAACAGAGTCTCTGAAGGTGAGGACTAGGATACTTTTGTCTCTTTTAGTGGGAGATGGAGATAACTAAGCACTTATGATCTCTGACTGAAGGCTCTGACCCTGTGTTAAACACAGTTAAGGAACAATTTCCATGGTTTGGAGAGGCTGGGCTCTATAGCTTGAGCTTTGTAGAGGTTGTCCAAAGAGAACCTGATGCTTCCTTAACCCCCTACACACACACACACACACACACACACACACACACACACACACTCTCTCTCTCTCTCTCTCTCTCTCTCTCTCTCTCTCATCAGTCATGATAAGTCCGTGTAGGTCTCTCTCTTTCCAGAAGTGGGTAGGGTCAGTGACCTTCAGAACCTTAGTGCTAGTGGACAGATAAGTGAACTTCCTAGCCTGGGTTGTCATGATCATGTTCTAACTTTGCCACAAATGTGAATATTGTTTATTTGGTTTTTTTTGTTTTTTGTTTTGGTTTTCTTTTTTTCGGAGCTGGGGACCGAACCCAGGGCCTTGCGCTTGCTAGGCAAGCGCTCTACCACTGAGCCAAATCCCCACCCCCCCCCCCTTTTTTTTTTACAATTAGGTGTTAGAATATTTCTTTTAAGTCTCAAGATAACAGATTTCTTTAGACTTTATGTACTTTGAAATCTGTAGACATATTTTCTTTGTTTGATATGACTCTAGTAGAGAAGGGGGGAATGATTCCACAAATTCTGGCCCTCTTGACCATTTTCTAGTAAGTGAGGCTTTACTTTTTTCTCAAAGGGTAGTTAGCAAGCAGGTTTATGTCCCTACCACAGCCAGTATGCGTTTACAGTAGCTGCTCAAAGAGTCTCAATGAAGGTGGATATCATCTTGCCCTCAGGTTTTCTGCTGACAACTTTGGGATGACATACAGTAGTAGTATTTTTATGAGGCATGAGCAAAAGAGAGACTTTTCTTTCTTTTCTCTTTTTGGTCCTGGGATTGAACCTAGAGCTTTCGGATGCCACGAAGCACTCATCTCTTAGCCATACCATCCTCAGCCTTTAAGGAAGTTGTTTTTTCTGTCAACCATACTAAAAAGTTTCAAATACACGTGGTTAAACGGTTTGGCTCATCAGTCTTGTGTCTGAGTTTTAATAACAATCAGTTCTGAGTTTGCCTTACTTGCTGGACAGAAATGTATGCTTGCTTAAAGTATGCAGGTAGTCCTTTCTTTGAAGCAGGTTTTTAAGTCGAATTCCTGGCTGGCCCTGGGGAAATGCTTCTGTGCCCTTGGTGTTGTGTTATGTGTATGGTTTGTTCTGCCTGCTCTGTGTGTTCACTTTAGTATTTTTTGCCATTTTTTCCATTTTATTAGCGTCATGCCTTATCACTTTCCCCCTCATTGATTTCAAAACAATGCATCTGCAGAGAGATGGGGAGGGTAAGTACAGCTCGCCACCGCTCAGCTTTGCTTTCCCTGTGTGGTTCACTTGGTTTGTCTTTTGTTAGCCCTTCTCCTGCTGTCCCCAAAGGAAACTTTTGTGTTAAAAACTCAGAAAAGGGTTTTTGTGATTTCTTTTCTTAAAACGTTAACATTTGTCATGAAATGTTCATTATGAGTGTATCTGCTGGGACACAGGCACAAGGGCTGCTTTGAAATCACTGTTGCTGAGGTCATTTTGGGATTACACACTTGTTACCCAAGTTTTAGTCAACCAAAATGATTTAGGCCTCCAAGGCAAGGTAAATTTTCTAAAAACTATTAAAAGATAATGCTTAAATGGCTAATACATAGCATTAAACTAAATTGCTGAAGTGGTTGTCTTATTTTCCCAACTTTTTAAATTTTAATACTGTTGGTACTTGTTCCCATTTTGTTTTGCTTTTGCAATAGCTATCAATCAGGATTTAGTTCTAAGATGTATCTAGAAGCTCTTCCTCTCCCATACTCAGTGGTGCTTAAAGTTAATGTTGTATTTGACATATATTTATAGATGGTTTGTATGAGAAGAGATATAACTTATTAACATAGCTTACAGGATCACTGTAATAAAATCAGTGTGTTTAGGGAGAGCCACAGATGTTTCATTGCCACTTAAATACTATTGTGGGATTAAAGTGTGTGTGTGTGTGTGTGTGTGTGTGTGTCTTATTCATAGGAACCTAATAATAGAAGTAACTAACACTGTTAACTAATCATGTTAACAGTTAACATTATTTCTTATTACTTAACATATTGTGGACAGGCTAAAGTTAGCTCCTCGTTTGGGATATTAAAGTTTTTATGGCATTAGTTCCATGTCTTAGTACTCTGTGTAGTATGGGAAGATTTTCATATTTTAGCATAGGCAGCCGCCATCTGATAGTGAGAGACAGTTCATATAGCTACTGACAGTTCATGTTTCTGAGGAGACACTTGTATTTGAAAAATGTTTTTCTGCATCCCATCTTTAGAATATTGAGTTGGGATTATGTTATATAGCATGTATAGAATTAAACTTAAGCTTATTAGTATCCTTTCTTGTTCTTGTTACTAGGTTAGGCATTTAAGCAGTATCTCTTAGTGACAAGGATGAAGAGTGTAGAAGCGGGCATCATGATTATGCTACTATGCTAGATGTGCTTTGATGTTTTTCACTACTGTATGTAAAATGAACCCACTATACAATGATGCAGGTTCAAGACACCCATAATCTTATCCTTGTGTTTGTTTCACAGAGCCATTTCCTGCATTTAAGTCTTGGCAGGAAGACTCTGAGTCTGGAGAAGCTCAGCTGTCTCCACAGGCTGCAAGGATGACTCACCACCCTCTGGGAGAGGACTGCCCTCCAGTATTATCTCATCGTAGTTTAGATTTTGGGCAAAGCCAGCGTTTCCTACATGATCCAGAAGCATTGGATTTCTCCTCAAAGGCACTTTCCTTTACTAGGTATGTGGTCTCATGTATTCGAGAGGCCGTTCTTACTCTTGTACACTAATCCGTCCAGGCCTGTGATTGACATCGCTCTATTCGCTTGCTATTGAATGTTGAATTTATTGAGGTTACGTAGTACTTAGGGTTTACTGTTAGACTGTGGGCATTTCCTGCCGTTAGTCGTCATGTATTTACTAATATTGGAATGCAGAACTCTGAAAGGGAGAAGTTGACTAGTTTGTACTGCGCTAAGTGAAATGTCCTCTTATTGAGGTGCAGTGGTTCCGGCATCTTCTTGTAGCATCATAGAATGCACACACTTTCTGGAAGGAGCTGCCATGCCACTGAGTGAGCCTGAGTGCGTACTGTCAAATGGCATGGCATCACTGACCTCTACAGTGCGTGTGTGTGTGTGTGTGTGTGTGTGTGTGTGTGTGTGTGTTGGGAGGGGAGGGGGGAGGTGTTGAGGAGGATACAAAAAGAAAATGCGAAAGAGAAAAACAACATCAAAAATCCATGAAATGTTCAAGCTGGCAGAGGCACAGAGAACTCTCGTGGAGAAGGGACTGGTGCCGCTCCTGTAGAGCCCCGCGCCTCCCTTCCTTTCCCATTCATTTGGTTCAGCAGCTCCAATGTCTGCTGGATCCAAGCTGGAAAGCTCTTTCAGCTTATGGAATTGGAACAGTGTCAAGAAACCACCGCTTGACAAGTTAGTTATGCTGTTGAAAATGGAGTCTCTGATTACTTTTATTCAGATAAGTTTGAAATGTGTTACTATTACTGTCTTTATGATGATGTGTTGGGGACAGGGGCTCTTGTGCTGTGACATGTGTGTGAAAGTGAGAGGACAACTTGGAGTCAACTTCCTTCCCTTTCACCATGACCTGGGGTCTGCCATCAAGCTCAGGTCATTAGGTTTGCACAGCAAACACCTTTGTCTGCTGATCGTCTTACATTCTGGGAAACTTTTTTGATAGTCAGAGGAAATGGACAGTTGGTGGTGCACATACAGAACAGACGCTAAGGACTCTTAACCTCTTCCAGAGGCCTCCAAATGATGGAAGGCACTCTTCAGGGTTACTGCTGCTTGCTGAGAAAATTCCAGGAGCCATGGGTTGAGATTTAATACTTTTTTCCCAGCTACTCTCTGACTTGACAGTGAAAGGGAAATTTACATAGTCCATAACACAAACAACATTTTCCTTTGGCTGAGAAAGACTTCTTTGGGATGGGAACAAGTTGAGTCATCAGACCTTGGAGCCTGTTATCTGTATCTCATAAATAGAAAGGCTCATTCTAGGCACCCTAGTGCTTCTGGGTATGCCTCCATCTGAGGTAAGAGCTCCCCCAGTTGGCTGACCTGGATACATACTGTACTAAGGAATGCTAAAGAACTGGAACAGAGGGGGTTGGGGATTTAGCTCCGTGGTAGAGTGCTTGCCTAGCAAGCACAAGGCCCTGTGTTTGTTCCTCAGCTCCGGAAAAAAGAAAAACAAAAAACAAAAAACAAAAAAAAAAAAAAAACTGGGACAGAAGTTAAAACACAGAGAGCCCTCAGCGGCCTCTTCCCTCAGGCTGGCAGAGGCAGCAACCCTGACAGGCTCAGCAGCATGACAAGATGCTTTTAGATTAACTTTCTCAAAGTAAAAGGCAAGTTATAGAAGAGCTCTAAAATACTTGCAGCAGCCAGGATGTGGTGGCTCATACATAATCATAGCACTAGGGAGGAAGAGGCAGGTTGATCTCTGAGTTTGAAGTCCTGGTTTACAGAGCAAGTTCCAGTACAGACAAGGCTACACAGAGAAAAAACTTGCATAAGTAACATGACCACAAACAAGTACTCTGGTTAATAGAAGCAGCTTAATTTTCAGAAGTTATAAAACTCTTTTATTTAGAGACAGGGTTTCGTGCACCCTAAGTACATCCAGAGTGCTAAGGTAACATGTATGCATACTGTGCCTGGTTTATATGGTGTTGAGGGTCAAACTTAGGCTCTCTATATGCCAAGAAGGCACTCTGCCAACTGAGCTGCATCCCCAGACCTAAGATTTCAATTTACATGTATTTTGTTTTGGATAATTTATTTTGTTCAGTAGCAGTGAAAGGCATTTATCATTTTTAGAGCTAACATTGAGGTGGGGGGTGATGGGAGCGATGATCAGAGGCTAAGAGGCTTAAAGAGGACCTGAGTTCAATTTTTTGTACCCACACTGTGTGCTTACAACTGTGCATAACTCCAGCTTCCAGAGATTCAGTCCCTTTTTGTGGCCTCTGTGGGTACCTGCACCCATGTGCACATGTTGGGCTGGGAGGATGGCATGGTGACTTCAGAGTGTATACTGTTCCTGCAGAGGAGCTGCCTGCTCTCAGCTTACCATGTACTTCCCAACCACTCGTAACTCCATCTCTAGGAGCGTCTAACCCTGCGGGCCTCTGGCTCCCGAACTCTTGTGCATACCTTTAACTTTCATTCACAAAATTAAACTAAACATTTAAAAATCAGCTAACATTAGCAAACACTTACAAATGCTGTAATATTAGGAAACTGCCTTGAGTATTTTCGGTAGGAAAAAAATGCAGCAAGCAAACATTAGAAATGGCACGGAATAGGAAAAGATGTTTTGGTACACAACAGCAGTGCCTTTGTCTGTCTGTCTGTCTTTAAAGAGCCTTTGTGTAGGGTTGGAGAACAGTAGAGGAGCAGCCCGATTTGAGCACCCACATCAGACAGCTTACAGCTCCCTGTAACTCAAGCCTCGGGGATCAGCTGCCTTTGCCTAATGTGGGCACTGGTCTTTCTGCAGCTCTGGTTGTCCCGGAACTTGTTTTGTAGACCGGGCTGCCCTTGAACTCACAGAGATCTTTTTACAGTAATTTTTTAAGTGTGTAATTGTGGGAGAGGGAGAGGAGTGTGTGTTGTGAGGGATCTATATCACTTCTAACTCTTTGTGGGTTAAAGAGTTAAACTCACTAGGTTGGGCAGCAAGTGCTTTGCCTGCTGAGGCATCTTGCCTTGCTCCTGTATAGAATTTTTGCAAGTTATTTACAGCTTTAGTGTGGAGATATTATCTGGAATGAGATGGTGAACTGTTACTATTGGTAAAGTTCAGAATGCAAGATACAATTTGAAGTCTTTACTGTGAGCTGCATGGTTTCTGTGGCCTTTTCTATTGCTGTTGTGTCCCTTTTTGGAGGGTTTTTATTCTCAACATTGAGTGTTAACACAGGGTTTTAACCTCAGTGGGAGAATGTGTGTGTAACATCACTTCCTTATATTTAGCCAGCATTCACTACTATAATGCTTTGGGGCTGTGGAGCTGGCTCAGTGGTTAAGAGCACTTGCTGCCCTTGCAGAGGACACACAGGCTCAGTTCCCAACACCCACATGATGGCTTACAACCATCTGTAACTCCAGTTCTGGAGGTGTGATGCCTTTTTCTGCCCTCTGAAGACACTGGGCACATAGTGCTGTATAGGTAAATGTAGAGTTTTGTAATAATAGGAACAACAGCAAAAATAAACAGTACAAAGCCTCTGACAGGACTGCAGTGACACAGCACACTGCCTTCCTGCAGGCTGGGTTATGTTGTCTAAATGACAGGGAGTCAATAAGCAATCTTGTCATTTAAATACATTTTATATTGCCCTCCCATTTTAATTTTTTTTTGTATGTGGTTTTCTGTGTGTGGGCTTATATATGTGAGTATAGTGCCTCCAGGGGCCAGAAGAAAGTGTCAGATCCCCTGGGATTGGAATTATGGATGCCATGTGGGTGCTAAGAACTGAACCTGAGTCCTCTTGGAAGAGCAGCTAGATTCACCTCTCCAGCCTGAGACTCTTGGTTCCCACATGTGTAGCCAAGTTATTTATTGACTGCTCTTTAGTATTAGAAATTTAATTTCACTTAAGATGATTATTACCATTATTATTGTGTTATTTGCTCAAGCCTTCATGCTGGCTCTCCCTTCCCTTGTAAAATGTCCTGAGTGGTAATAGGAACATGGCAGGGACATTAAGTAATGCTATGTTGACACTTGAAAATTCAACGCGCCGTGTTGGCCTGTTTTAATTCAGAATTCGAAGGTCATCCTTCAGTTCAAAAGATGAAAAAAGAGAAGACAGAACACCTTATCAGTTGGTCAAGAAGCTTCAGAAAAAAATCAGACAATTTGAGGAGCAATTTGAAAGGGAAAGAAATAGCAAGGTAAGCTTGTAGCGCTGCCTAGGTCAAACTTGAATTCACGTTAGAGCTGAGGGGAGGGTTTTACTTAGGAGAGCATGTTCCAGTTCTTTCCCTAAAGAGTGCATATCTGAGATGCTAGGGAAATAGTAGTGATCATACAGGCCTGAGAGCCAGGGGGTCCTTAGTTGTTAATTTCTGTGCCTGTGTTCTTAGTATTGTATCAATGTGTATCTGTTTCCATTTGCAGACATTTTTTTTAGAATTCATAAACCAAATTCTTTACATTAACAAATTATTGTGTCTTTTCTGACACAAATCACACTAACAAAAGGGGAGGGGGAAATGAGAACAGTGTGTCTTTGTACCGATTAGACAGACCCTGTGTGTAAAGTCTGATGACCAGAGACGAAAGACCTGCCTTCAGACTTGGCCCCTTCTAGTTGTATGACCTGCTTTTATAAGAGCTTGATAGCAAAGTGAGAGGAATGAAAGTTTATGGGACGGGAACTGTAAACACTATGAGGGATAAGTTAACGTAACTATTGGGCATTACAAATGTCAGTGATCCAATTCCATAACTTTGCAGCCCTCCTACAGTGACATTGCAGCCAATCCGAAGGTATTAAAATGGATGACAGAGCTTACAAAGTTACGGAAGCAAATTAAAGGTATGAGTGCATTTTGTGCAAAATCTGCCTCTTTGAAACATTTATAATTCTATGCAAAATATAGTCCTACTTTTTGAGTTATGGTGGCATACCCTTTTAATCCCAGCACTAAGGAGGCAGAGGCAGGCAGATCTCTGAGTTTGAGGCCAGCCTGGTCTACATAGAGAAACCCTGTCTTGAAAAACCAAAATTAATAATGATACATCTATATCTTGGAACTTTTTTGAAAAAATAATAGGTTTTCTTTTGTTCTGTCATTAAGGCCAGTAGAACATATTAAGAAATGTCAATGTAACTTTGATTTCCCTGAGGAACTTGTTGTCCCTAAGGCTTACCACCTCATCTCCTAACCTAGTCCTAGTCTTGGAGGCTTCTAGCCTCCGTATAGTCTTATCTAGACCAGCCTCTGAGACTTACTGCTGGACACACTCATCCTCTCTAGCTTTCTGATCTCCGGCTGGCTGATTCACCTCAGCTGCTCTGGCTCAAACTCCTCTCCAAGGTGACTGATCCAATCTGGCTTCTCTCTGTCTGAATTGCTCTGTTGGCCTCATCCTAACTTAGCAATCTGTTCTAATCTTCTGGCTCCTCCTCACTCTCTGTCTGTTCTATCTTCACCTGTGTCTAGCTTGTTCTCTCTGTTACTGTAACTATCCCTCCTCTCCCCTGCCTCCTGTGTCTCTGCACTGCTCTCTTAAGTAGCTTTCTTTTCCTTCTTTACCCCCCTTCCCTTCTCATAAGAGATAGGCTTATCATATTCCATCAAACCTCTCTCTAATTCATCACTTTGCCACTGAATTAGACATAATTTTCAAACATTGGATGATTCCTTCTGCCACCTTATTTTACCTTCATTGTTTGGAATTAAAGGTACTAAGGGTGTGTCAGTCAGGGGGGTTAAAGGTGTGTGCTAAAGTACGAGCCACACAACTAGAAATGGGGCTTTTTGGTAAATAACACAGTCTCGGGTTCAAAGTGCAATCAAATGTCTGCAACAAAAAAATGGGAATCTTTTGCCATGTTCTTTCCAATGTCTATTTGTATGAGTATTACTTTTTTGAAAGATACCCTAGATTATATTCATAGATAAATTGATCCCATATCGTTTATCTGAAATATATTCTAAGTATTGAGCTGCTTTGGGTTTTGGTGTCTTTGTGCATGGGCAGTGTCTTAGTTAGGGTCTTATTGCTGTGAACAGACACCGTGACCAGCGTTAGTTTTATAAAAGACAACATTTATTTGGAGCTGGCTTACAGGTTCAGAGGTTCAGTTCATTGTCATCAAGGTGGGAGCATGGCAGCATCTAGGCAGGCATGGTGCAGGAGCAGCTAAGTTCTACATCTTTACTGGAAGGAAGCCAGGAACAGACTGAGCATCCCCATGCAGCTAGGAGGAGGGTCTCCAAGCCCACCCCCCACAGTGACACCTTCCTCCAACAAGGCCACACCTTCTAATAGAGCCACTCCCTGGGCCAAGCATATGCAAACCATCACAGGCAGGGAGTCAAATTTTATCCTAAGATGATATAATTAGGAGCTGGGAGTATTGGCCAGTGGTAGAGCAGAGTACTTGCTTACCATGTGGGACGCTCTGTGTTAGATCTCCAGCCCCTAGGCTTAATGAATTTTTGACCATCTGAAAATTTAACTGTCACCAGTGGTAGCATACCCCTTTAATCCCAGAGCCCTGCCTGGTCTACAGAATGAGCTCCAGAACAGCCAGGGCTACCCAGAGAAACCCTGTCTCAAAAACCAAAACACATCAAACCAACCAAACAAAAATTGCTAAGTTATAAACTCTTTAAAAAATGTTTATGTATGCTTGATTATGTTTATAGATTTTTAAAATATAGTTTATTTAATTTATTTTATACATTGTTGTGAGGGTGTCAGGTCACTTCACCTAATTCAGACAATTGTGAGCTGCCATGTGGCTCCTGAGAATTGGACCTGGGTTCTCTGGAAGGGTAGCCAGTGCTCTTAACCTCTGAGCCATCTCTCCCAGCCCCCTGTGAATTCTTTGTAAACCATAAATTATGCTATATGCTTTTGGATGCTGGTACAGTGTTGCTGTTGTATTTATTTGGATGCTAGTACAGTGTTGCTGTCATGAGACTGTATGTATTCCTAGTGTGCTTTAGTAGTCACAGCTGCGTCCAGATTTACCTTTGTGAAGACAGTGCTGACAGTTCGTGTTGCTGTTCTGTTTTATTCATTTGACTCTAGACTGTGGCTCTTAAGGGCTTGTACACACTGTGCTGTAGGGTTTTATCATGTTAATGTCTCATTTTTATTCTCTGATTTGGAGGAATTTGCCTAGGCTCTTCTCTCCATTGGGCACAAGTGCTTTTCCCTCAGTCTTGTGCTAGGTTTAGTTCCATGGTAGCCAGGATGGCACTGTGTAGTATTGTTCCTCCTCTACAAGCACACTCTCCTTACAGCTCTGACTCCCAGTACTTTTATTCTATTATTGTTTATTTTGTTATGTATATGTGCAGACCAGAGTTTAGTGCCAATCTTCCTCAATCATCAAAAATCAAAGAATCAAGTTTTTGGTTTTTCTAAGACAGGCTGTGAGCCCTCACTGTGAGACAAGACTGGTCCTGAACTCACAGAGATCCCCCTGCTGCCTTTGCCTCCCCCATGTGGGATTAAAGCTTTGCGCCATCACTCCCTGCCCAAGCTCAGCTCTTTATGAACCTGGAGTTGACTTCTTTTCAGTACTTGTCAGAGTGTTGTGCTTTACCGTGGGTATTGTTTGAAGAACAAGTGTACTGTATGGTAAATGTGTGACTTTGAAATATGTTATCAGTTATTAATCTTCTTATTTCTGAAATTTAGATGCAAAACACAAAAACTCTGATGGAGAGTTTGTGCCTCAGACACGTCCTCGGAGTAACACTCTGCCAAAAAGTTTTGGCTCTTCTCTAGGCCATGAAGACAGCGAGAGTGACGGTGAGCCCAGAGCCATTCAGAAAGAGAAGACGCCGTCTAAGGAAGCGACTCTTGAGCTGATCACAAAACGATTGAAGGAAAACCGTGCTGAGCGGCACCTTCCTGAGGACGTCAAGGTAATTCTGAGCCACAGTCTCTGCCTGGGGTGGCTTTTAGAGCACCGGAAACAACTTAACCAGCACAGGTTAAGAGCTAGGTATCCTGACTTTTTCTACCCTTCAGACTTGCAACTCCAAAATATGCTTTTAAACCTAGAGTACTAGATGTTAATGCATGTTTCAGACTGCCAGCAAGATGGATGTGTAGAAGATAAAATGGCTGAATTTGAACAGTAGCTGGGGGGTTGATGAGGCCTTGGTATTTGACATAAACTATGTGGATTCTGCACTTGGTTTCTTTCTTTCTTTCTCTCTTTCTTTCTTTCTTTCTTTCTTCCTTCCTTCCTTCCTTCCTTCCTTCCTTCCTTCCTTCCTTCCTTCTTTCTTTTCTTTCCTTTCCTTTTCTTTTCTTTTCTTTTCTTTCCCCCTTTTCCAGCAATCCTAGAGATATAGATATGATGTTAGCCATTGAAAAAATACTGTCTTGAAAGCCTGGCATAGTAACACATATTTATAATCCAAATACTGGAGAATTGGAGGCAGGGGATTGGGAGTTCAGCTACATAGTGAGTTTGAGCCCAGCTTGAGCCACATGACACCCTGACTAAAAGAAAAGGAGAAGGGTGGGGAGCAGGAGAGAGAAGTTACAAGCACGGCTACTCTCCAGAAGTCCTGCGTTGAATTTCTTGCACCCACATGAATTATACTGTTGCACCCACAACCAATTATACTGTTACCTGATGCCCTCTTCTGTCATTCAGGCTCACATGGAGATAGAGCACTCACATACATAAATAAATCTTAAATAAAATACGTAAATAAACCTTAAATAAAATAAAAAACCCAAGCTTGACAGTAGAGGTGCACACTTTTAATTCCAGCACTTAGACAGAGGCAGATGGATCTCCGTGAGGTCAAGGCCAACCTGGTCTAAAGAGAGAGTTCAAGACCAGCTAGGGCTACACAGTAGAAACCCTCTCTTCAGAAAGAGAAAAACCAACCAAACAACAAAAACAAACCCAATAATCAGGTCATCTTTGGTATGAGGAGTTATATATATATATATATTTTTTAAAGATTTTATTTATTCATTTTATATATGATGAGTACACTGTAGCTGTCTTCAGACACACCAGAAGAGGGCATCAGATCCCATTACAGATGGTTGTGAGCCACCTTGTGGTTGCTGGGATTTGAACTCAGGACCTCTGGAAGAGCAGTCGGTGCTCTTAACCACTGAGCCATCTCTCCAGCCCAGGAGTTATATTTTTTTAGGAACTGTTACTCTTTTTATTTTTTAAAAAAAATTATTTATTTATTTAATGTATGTGAGTACACTGTAGCTGTTTTCAGACACACCAGAAGAGGGCATCACATCCCCTTACACATGTTTGTAAACCACCATGTGGTTGCTGGGAACTGAACTCAGGACCTCTGGAAGAGCAGTCAGTGCTCTTTTTTTTTTTTTTTTTTTTGGTTCTTTTTTTCGGAGCTGGGGACCGAACCCAGGGCCTTGCGCTTCCTAGGTAAGCGCTCTACCACTGAGCTAAATCCCCAGCCCCACAGTCAGTGCTCTTAACCACTGAGCCATCTTCCCAGTCCCAGGAACCGTTCCTCTTATGAATGATATATTCATGCACCTCCATGTGCACTGAGCCAAAGACAACTCTCCAGGGTCCTGTTGGTCTCTGCCTTGCTCTCTTAAGACTTAACTGCACCTGAAGTAAACCCTATTATTCCAGAAAGCTCTCTATGAGGCTTCCAGGCACTTGGTAACCAGTATGTGTTAGATGAGGTTGCAGGGGGTGGGGGAGGAGGGAGGGACAGTCTCAGGTGAGTTTTTGTAAATAGGAGGTGGTGAACAAGACACATTGTTACTTTGGTAACAGAATACATCTCCCTCATGATGGGAATACAGGACTGTCTGTCTCCCTCCAGAGGGCTAAGCTACTCACATTCCTCTCCTCAGCTCTCAGCTTCTTTTTTGTTTCTGTTGGTTGTTGGTTGTTGGTTGTTGGGTTTTTTGTTTTGTTTTGGTCTTTTTTTATCCTTTTGTTTTTTGTTAGGACAGCGATCTTCTCTTCCTGCAAATAGTTGGACTGCATTAGCTTTATTCAGATTTATAATGCTAGGTTTACGATTCAAACTTGAAAATAAAATGGCAGTATTTTATAGGGTCTACACTCCATTATCACCTAGTGCATGAATATAATCTGACTGATTTTGTTAATCAGGGCAACTCTGAGGGGCATTGTCTGTGGTCTCTGATTTCTTCTGCTGAGAGACTGAGAACTGTTATCTGTCCCTGGGATGGGACATGTAGACTTTCTCTGGTCTGGTTGAAGGGCATCTTGTGGAACATAATTGGTTCGTTGAGGTGTAGTGGATGAGCCTGAGGAGCAGAAGGAGAATTTATGTACAGACACCCCAGAGGGTTCTGCCCTCGACCATTCAGCATGTTACAAGAGAGTATGTGTACTGCACTGTACAGAGCACGCCCACCCACCAGAGGGAAGCACAAGGCCTTAGAGTAGAGGTGGTCTAAGGTTGCAGGTTGACATTTTGTGCTTTTTCTTGGAGCTTTATACTGTACTGTTTTGGGTTTCCTTAGTAGAGACGCAGACTCATAATCTGTTTATCTTCTGAAATGTGCGTCTGCATCCACTGTCCTTTTGTTGTTCTCTCTCTCAAGTGTCTATCCATCCACCCAGCCATCATCTGTCCTTCATATTTATGTGTGGTGCTGATTGAGTCCAGGGCTCTTGTCCAAAGCTAAGCACCTGTACCACTGAATTACAGTAGCAGTCTTTGGTGTTTTGAGAAAGGCTCTTATCATGCTGGCCACATTGCCTTTAAATTCGAAATTCCTCCTGCTTCTACCTCTGGAATGCTGGGATTGTAGGCCTCTGCACCTAGCCTGTATTCACTTGTCTGCGGTCTTTCTGTCTCTCTTTGTCTCTGTCTGTTCGTCTTGTCTGTGTCTCTGTCTCTGTGTATGGGGTGTGGGAGGGAGGGAGGAGATGGGTATTTGAGGAGTTAGCTCTCCTTTCCCATGGGCTCTGCAGATTGAACTTGGATTGAGCTAAGGTCTTCCGGCTTGTGGGTCAGGCACTTTGAATCCTCCTGAGCCAGCTATCTGTCCATATTTGTGGTTGTAATAACAGAAGACTTTGCAACATTATAAAATGTCAGGAAGGTATGAAAGTTCCCTATATGCTGCAGAAGTACTGTTACAAGTACTTTTACATCAAGGAATTTAGTTCTCTGAACCCTTGAACAAGAATGGAGTATTACTGATTTATAGATTGGCATATGAAACACAAGATGGACTAAGGTACCCAAACTAGCATTCTTAATTCATACAAAATATAAATTAAGCCATAAAAAGCTATTCATTGACATACTAGGAGGCTTAGATTGTATAAAAGACTGGAAAATGTTGCTGTAAATCCAGAAACAAAGAATGTATTTGCCTAGTCTATATTGATGACCATTTGCCCTTTCACCTAATTACACGGTGGGTGTGAAGAGAATAATAACACCAGTGCTTTTTCCTCCAATTCTAGAAAATGACAAAAGATCATTTGATAGAAGAGAAAACGTCTCTGCAGAAAAGTCTGCTTTACTATGAAAGTCAACATGGAAGGCCGGTAATTCTTTTCTTGCTAAGACAATTTGACTCTGCCTTGTAAAAGAACATGGATAACTTCCATGGTCTGTATTCTTTGGAGCTGTTTTTATCAAACCTTGTTTCCGGTAGTGGGAGATGGCCTGCTTATATCTGGGGTGAGGGAGCCGCACTGCTTACTGTTCTGACGTCTGGGTTTCTGGGAGTAAGGCTTCTTTGCTTCACTTTTTTGTTGTTTTGTTTTGTTTTGTTTTTGTTTTTTGGCTTCAGGTGACCAGGGAAGAAAGGCACATTGTTAAGCCTCTCTATGATAGATACAGGCTGGTAAAACAGATGCTGACACGAGCTAGCATTACTCCTGTCCTTGTAAGTAAAACAAATGCTTGATTTTGTTTTTAAAGACAGAGTCTCACTTTGTAGCCAAAACTGGCTTGGAACTCACTAGCCCAAACAAGCAAAACTCCCGAGTTCTGTAGTTAGAGGCATTCGTTGCCATGCCTGGAACAAGTATTTCGTAAGTTCATTTTGCCAAAGTACAAAGGAAAACAGATGAAACATGAACCCATCTAGTAGGACGTTTGGAGACATGCATACCAAGTATCAAAAGTTTTAGTTGAGATTATGGGTTTTAAAAAGATAGAAAATGTGTATTTCTAGGCAAGTTGTGAGTACTTCTAGGCATGTGACACTAAGTCTTGACAAACAGCACAGGAGTTAGGGAAGGATGCTGAGATCTAGGGCAGATGGACCTGCAGAGATGGCAGAAGTAGCTTGTATGGGATGCCTTTACCTAGTCGCTGTTTGAGCTCTTGTCTGGAGAGTTTTGTAATTACTACCGACCACTGCATTATATCATTAATGAGTTTTAAACATTTATTTATTTAAAGGGCTGCATGCGTGCCATGGTGATAGTGTTGGAGGTCAGGTTCTTAGGGATGGAACTCAAGGTTGTCAAGCTTGGCAGTGAGGTTATACCATCCTGCTAACCCTAAAAATGGGTTTTAAAGAAAGGACCCATTAAGATAAGGCCAATTACGGGGTTGGGGATTTAGCTCAATGGTAGAGCCCTTACCTAGGAAGCGCAAGGCCCTGGGTTCGGTCCCCAGCTCCGAAAAAAAGAACCAAAAAAAAAAAAAAAAAAAAAAAAAGATAAGGCCAATTACTAAGTGTCTGGTTGATCATCTCGGTGAGTTCAAGGCCAGCTTACTCTACATAGGGAGTTTCAGGACAGAGAAGGGGAGAAAAAGAGAGAGAGAGAGAGAGAGAGAGAGAGAGAGACCCCCTGTTTCAGAAAAACAAAACTGAGACAGATGGTGGTGGCCTGTGCCTTTAATCCTGGCAGAGACAGGTAGATCTGAGTTCAAGGACAGCCTGGTCTACAGAGTGAATTTCAGGACAGCCAAAGTTGCACAGAGGAACTCTTGTCTCAACAAACATACAAATAAGTAAAAGACTAAATGAGATGGAACAATGTTAATTTACAGGCCAGAGAGATAGCTGATAGGTAGAGGTACTTGCCATCAAGTCTCATGACCTCTGACCTTCACACACATGCTATGGCACATCCACACACAAAAGTAATCAAATATTTTAAATAATGCTTATCCATATTTGTGAAGTATTTTTAAAAACCTTATTGTAAAGTGGGGTCATTTCCAATGTGGTTTCGACCTGTGAGGTCATGTGATTTTCCAGCCTCAGCCATCTGAGGAGCTAGGCCAGCAAGTATGGCAACATGAAGAAAACTGAAATCTGTAATACTCATACAGGTCACAGGGCTTTGCTTGGAGGATTGCAAATTTGTTTGAAGCCAGCTAGTACAACTGAGCATGACCCTGTCTCAGACTTGTTTTAAAAGTGGGGGGAATGCTAGGATATAGTTAAGTTGAGTAATGATTACCTAGCATGCTGGGATGAATACTGTATTCTAGTTTTTGGTTTGGTTTAGTTTTGTTTCTCAAGAATTTTATGGGGTTCTCAGACCTCAGAGTAAAGATAATTGAGTTGGGTGTGGTGGTTTGCCTGGAATGGTAGCATGTGAGGTGCTGAGACAGGAATATCTCATAATCTTCATAAGAAGCCTGTGCCACAGAGTGAAACCTGTTTCAGACAAAGAGGGCTGAGGTAAAACACCACTGGTCATCTTCATCCTCATTATCTATACATCACACCCTGTTTCCTTGAATTTGAAAGATGGGCAGCACGGAGTGAGCTCCCATAAGACTTTGCTATGTCATAATGACAACATATGAATATTAATTAAGGAATGTCTTTAGAATTTAAAAGACTGCTTTAAAATTTTGAAAGATTGTATATATTTTTATTGATACATTTTCATACAATATATTTTGATTATATTCTTTATCCCCCAAACTTTCCAGATCCTCCCTACCTTCCTAACCCCCACCTTTGTGTTCTTGTCCTTTCAAAAAAAGAAAAAAGAAAACCCCAAAAAGTAGTTTGCCAACACAAAACACACTCCATGGGGCTTTTATTGTGTACCTTTTGTTTTACTTTGGTGTCTGTCATACTGATTTTCTCTTTAGTTTGTTTTGAATTTTGTTTGCTTGTGTTTTTGGGCTGCTGGGGACTGAGCGCCTCTGTTAGGTGGAGGTAACATTGTGTGATAGAAGTGTGACGTTGCACTAACTATAAATGTGAAATCCAAAACTCGGCGTTGCTGATTGTTACAGGGGTCTCCCTCCACGAAGCGCCGGGGTCAGATGTTACAGCCAATCATAGAAGGAGAAACGGCACACTTTTTTGAAGAAATCAAGGTATTTACGAAGAAAAGTTGCTCTTTTGTTACGTTCCTTGTTAGGAGCGTGGAAAGTCATAGCCTGTGTGGTTCTGCTTGGTTGTCATTTTAGGAAGAAGAAGAAGACGGTGTCAGCCTCTCCTCTGAGTTAGGTGACATCTTGAGCACAGCCGTGCACACACAGTCATCCCTGGAAAACTCAGAATCTGATGCTGAAGAAAAACTGGCTCGGGACCTCTGCTTGTCAAGTACTCGTGCGGCCTCTATGTATGTGTGCAGACTCGTGTTCTCATTTTCTTATTTTAAAATTGTGTGTGTGGAAGTCGAAGGACAACCTTACGTGTTGGTTCTCACCCCCTGCCCTGTTTAAGTGCTGTCTCCCCCTCACTTGCATTGCCATAGGGTGCTGGAGTTACATGGTTTTTGTCATTTTTCTATGGGTTGCAGGTGTTGGCCTTGTCCATAAGCACTCTGACTTGGCTAATCGTCTCCTCAGCCAGTGCTTCCCGTTTCTTTATTATTTCAACCACAAGTTGTATTCAATTTATAACAAAGTTATAGGAACCTACTGAGAATTTGGCTGTTCTGTATTGGCCTGCTTATCTCTAGATGGATTTAATTATGTGTATGTTTGTGTGGATATTTGCACGTGTGTGGAGGCTTCTGGAGGTCAGAAGCCTGCATTGTGAGCCACTTCATGTGGAGTTACGAGCTACTTTGAGCTGCCTGACACATAGGTGCTAGAAACCAAACTCAGGTCTTGTGCATGAGCAGTGTGTGTTTGTAACTACTGAGCTGTATCTGCAGCACTCCTGCATTTTTACTTATTTTTTATGTGTATGAGTACTTTGCCTATATTTATGTCTTTGCACTATGGACGTGCCCGGTGCTCCTTGAAGATCAGGAGAGGTCTTCAGGCCTCTGGGACTAGAATCACAGATAGCTGTGAACCACTTTGTGGGTGCTAGGAACTGAACCAGGGTCCTGGAAGAACAGCCAGTGCCCTTAACCAGTGAGTTCTCTCTTTACTCATTCTTCACCACCACCACCCCTTAAAAAAAAAACAACCCAGCAACAGCCCCTCTCATTGGCTTGGGGGCTTGTTGATTACTGGCTGGCCAGAGATCCTTGGGGAGTTGGGATTATAGGTGCACAGCACTGCACCCCGAGCTTTCATGTGGGCTCTGAGGATTGAGTTCAGGTACCTCAGGGTTGTGAAGCAACCACTTTACCAATTGAGCAATCCCCCAGCCTCAGAAAAATGTTTAAGTAGTGAGACTAGAACCTTAAAACCTGTTATTTTGATTTAATTGTATGTTTCTAAACAGGGCTTAGAACCACTGTTAATATAATGGAGAAGCGGTGCCCAGGTAGTAATGTTTGTTACCATTCTACTCTAGGCCTGAATTACTGGAACAACTTTGGAAAGCCAGAGCTGAGAAAAAGAAACTACGTAAGACCTTACGGGAGTTTGAAGAAGCGTTTTATCAACAAAATGGCAGGTTTGTTAAGCACTGTGTGTAGATGTTGACATCTTTCTCCTTCAACTCATAGATGTATGTTAAGATGGTGGGGTACACGGAGACTTGGGAGCTTGATCCCCAAGACCTACATAAGGAAGGAGAGAACCACTCCTTAGAGGTCTCTGATCTCCACAGGACTCCATAGCACATGTGCCCTCATGGTCCCCACACTAAGAAAAAAGTTACTGAGGCATTATTTATACGGTGACAGCCTTAAAAGTAACATCTCGGGGTTGGGGATTTAGCTCAGCGGTAGAGCGCTTGCCTAGCGAGTGCAAGGCCCTGGGTTCGGTCCCCAGCTCCGAAAAAAAGAAAAAAAAAAAAAGTAACATCTCAGGGCGAATACTAGCTTGGTGCAAGAGCATTTGTCTAACATGTGCAAGGCCCTTGGGTTCAGTCCCCATCACTTCAAAAGACAAAATAAAATAAAATAAAATAAAATAAAATAAAATAGTAAACATTTTTACAATATTTCTTGAGGCAGAGTCTGTCCTGGAACTTACTAGGTTGGTCTCAAACTGAGATTGACCTGCCTCTGCCTCCCAAGTGCTAGCATTAAAGGCATGACTACCTCTCCTGGCCAGTTTTATAACATTCTTTTGTGCTCTCAAGACCTGTTGTTATTAAAGGAAAAATCATACAAGTTTTCCTGCAGCAATTTTCTTTTTGTTGTTGTTGTTTGTAGTGCTGTGCTCAAACCTCTGAGGCAAGTACTCTAGCCCTGAGCTGTATTCCCAGCCCACTGTGGCTTTGTATTGTGTAGAAGTGCTCATACTGACCTCTGTCCTGGTGAGATCGCATTTTGTGGCTATATCTGGAACTTGCTATGTAGACAGGTTGACCCGGAACTCAGATTTACCTGCAGGATTAGTGATGAGAGCCACCCTGCTTGGTTGGTACAAGATACCTCTTAGGAAAGATCCCACAGTTGGAGTGAGATCCTTTACTGGGATTTCTTGTCTTTTGAGACAGGGTTTCTACGCTGCCCTCCCAAACCAGTGACTGACAAATGACCTCCTGTCCTGCCGCTTTTTACAGTGTCACACTTACATGGGTTAACATGATTTAAAAAGCATACTGGGGAAATGGCTTAGTCAATGAAGTGACAGCTGGGCAGCGCTATGGACCTATGTTTGATCTTGGAGCACAAGCCAGATGTCGTGGTATCCAAGCACTGATCACTAGGCTCAACAGCCAGTTAGCCTAGCTACCCAGAAAGCTTCAGGCAAACCCTATCTCAAAGTCAACGTGGACAAGACACTTCAGGTTACCTCTGGCTTTCTCTTACTGCATGGACACATGTATAACTTATGTACTCATAAAGAAGGATAAGAAAATGTAAATTATAAAGGCGTTTTCCATGCACCTTTTCTTTATATTGAAAAAAAAAAATTGAGGTAATTTGATGCTGTGGTTTGTAATTAAACTGACCACTAATGGAATTATTTACTAAATGTATGAATCCCGGTAGCCTTCTAGCACTTACAGACCATCCCGCTTATTGGTAAGTATGTAACATTAATTAAGCAGTTAGTAGACATAGCTACTGTTCTTTCTGTGTGAATTAGTCCAATGCCTGTTGCCCACAGAGCAGCTTTTATTTTAGCTTAAATTTGTAACATTATGCTTCATATCAGAATGAACTTTTGAGTATTTTACAGAGTTTTATCTTCCCCAGGAATGCCCAGAAGGAGGATCGTGTTCCAGTCCTTGAGGAATATAAGGAATACAAAAGAATTAAAGCCAAGCTTAGACTTCTTGAAGTTCTTATCAGCAAACAAGACTCTTCAAAATCCATATAAAATATGTTGCTTGAAAGTTGACATCATAAAGTGATTGTGTTCCCTGATGGTCCACCATGTGTGCTTGGCTCGTCCTTGCGTTCACTTTGTCAGCCACTCAGAGAATTCCATTTTGTCCTTGTTTGTGGTCTCAGTAGGGCAAGGAAAGGCTGTGCCCCGTTACCTACCGCAGACCTCTCCTCACTTAGCCACGTTACCTACCGCAGATCCCTCCTCACTTAGCAAACATGCAGGTACATATATTAGCAAAGGACAAGAATTTTATTCTTTTTACTTCAAGAACTTTGGAAATACAAGGCTTTTTTGTTTACTTTTTGTTTTTTATTACTGAAGAAAATTGAGAGGAAAATCTTCACACTGAATGAAATTCTTCAGTTGCCTTTTTCTTACAAAACGACTGAAAATTTAAAAGAATAGCTTATAAGTGTGACATATGTAACTTTTTTTTCTAGAAAACCAAACTGAATTTTCAGACCCTACATTGGAACACCTTGTGTATATTTCCCAAAGTGACACCTGCACAGATAGTACTCAGCCAGAATTTGCAATTCACTGGTCACACTCCTGAACCAAGACAACAGCGGCTAGACCACAAAGCAGCCGTGCAACATCACACACATCACTCACACGCTGCCTACAGGACTTCAGTTACTGTCACCAGCTGGCAATGCTGACTTGTCTGGATCAAACCCTGTGCTGTCCCCAACCCACCTCCAGATAATGTGAGAAAATAGCCATGCCAGTGTGGAGGGCCTGGGGTGGTGCTCAGATGGGTGCGTGTCAGCTGGGCCTCAAAAGAAGGAGCGCACCCCAGTGTGTTCTCTAAGGGCTAAACCACTGCAGCTTTCCGTGCTTATTCAGGGGGCTTCATCTCCACGTGACCAGCTCTCGCCAGGCGCCTGCTGGTTAAAGTGGCCGCTCACAGATGTGTAGTGGTGTGCTCCTTGTAGACTCTTAGCATCTTTTTCCCTTGGCTTTGCACGGCTTTTCAGGTAACCTGCTAATCATTTTTATGGGACAGTAACTTGTGTTAATACGACAGATGTGGGTCAGGCTTAATCTAAGTGGGTCGTCCCTCATTCCCCACCCCCACCCCAGTGCTTTTTTGAATTGATAAATGTCTCACTTTGCCCATGCTTTGCATGTAATGACTCATGCATGATTTTCTTAATAGTTTGTTTCATACAAATGGAATTTCATAACACCTTTAATAAGATGAGGAAAGCATGAACCTTGAATGCTGGCACTATTGTTACCCAGTAAGAGCAGGAAGTAAGTTTGATAATAAATAGTGTGTCTAAGTACTTTACATCTCACTTGTGTGTGCAATGCCTTTTTGGGGGGAGAGGGGAAACCCAGCAGTAGTGAATGTGTAGTTGGAGGGATGTTTTTTAAGTACTGGATCACCCAGCCTTGTTTGTGTGCTTTCCCTTGATAATGCTAGGTCACTCATAATGTATTTTTAGAAAAGTAATTAAGAATGCCAAAAAAAAATGTATCATTTGATTTGAACCCATCATGTGGTGTACTTTTTAGTTTTTTTCCAGACTGGATTGCTAATGTAATTTTTTATGTGCACTGTATATTTTTATGAATGTTTTATTTTGTATACCACATGCAAAAATGTTCATGTGCACTATTTAAATGTTTTAAATAATATATTCCTTCTCTATAACGCTAAATCTATTTGAGTACAATATTTTTATAAGTCTGCAGCCTAACTGGTTTCACTGAGTTACAGCTGCTTCATGATTTGGTCGTTCAGTGTTAGTTTTGGCTGAGTAGAGAAGCGAAGTGACTCGCACACTGACTCATGGTTAGCTGTGTCCCGGGATAGTTAGGCAGCTTGCGAGAGTTTTACTTTGGTACAGATAAACTATATCTATATACAATACTATATAGATATATATGTGTCCACTTATAATTGCATTGCTGTGTTTGTTTGGCACTTCATTGTACAGACTTTTGTAATAAAAGAACTTCACTGTTCTAAGTCATTGCAAATGTATGTTTGTTTTTCCAGGAGGCATTGTTCTAGGCTTATTTAAATCACCCAGTGCTGATGTCAGGGGACACAACCAGCTTGCTGAACAGTTTGGCCAGCAGAGTTATGGGGAGAAGTCAGTCCTGCTTCTTAGAGCTATTTAGAGAAACTGCAGAGAGAATACTCAAACTACCTTCACTTTTATTTTCCAGACACAGTTTCATTATCTTCATCTTGTAATTGCTGTGTAGGTCCAAAGACCTTGAACACTTGCTCCTCTCCACCTTCGGTGCCCGTTAGTCATGTCTGTTGCAGTGAATCACTGCATTCAGAAACAGACAACCTTGGATGCTCCTTTCTTTGAGAAGGTGGTGGGTAGTAATTTTTAAATTCTTTTATTTACCACCATGGTGTGATATGCACACCTCTCGTCCCAGCTACTCTGGTCACGGCAGAAGGATCCTTTGAGCCCAGGACTTCGAGTCTGGGCAACATTATATATATATATATATATATATATATATATATATATATATATATATATATATATATATATATATTATATGTGTGTGTGTGTGTGTATGTTTTAAAAGCAAAAGGTTTTATTTTAAAATATTTGCCTTATTCATGCTTTAAATACACACCCTGAACATCACACACATTATTGATGTGCAGACTGAGTGTGGTGGTGCTCAGCCCACAGGACAGAGTCTGGCTATTTGGTGAAGGTCTTAGAGAACTTAGAAAAGTAACATTTCCCTTCAGTCTCTAAAATACCAGTCATACACAACTTTCCAACAAGAGAGCTCTCAAAGCACCCTCTGTCGAAGCGGAGCCAATGTGCTGCCGTCTGCTCCACTCTTAAGAGACTTGGAATGCTGTTCTAGATTTCTGTTTTTAGCTGCAGAGTTTGTTCTGTATTTGACTCTTTCTAGGAGTTTTGGATTTTGAAGAGGGGAGATTATTTTATGTTGATACAATATATAATACTTTCTTGGAATCTTAGGACTTGACTTCCATCTGGCCCACGCAAGCAAGACCCTGGGGCACGATATGGTTGAAACACCACACAGTTCTTGTACTCTGTACCTAGGAAAGAGCATCTCTGCCTCTCATCCAGCCATTAGAGCTCTGCCCCCACGAGTGAGCAGCATTGACTTGTACTTTCCCCTTTACCCCCCTAGAACTTAATAGTTGTGATAAAAATCCTGTGTGCCCATGTGCTCATAACAGGAAGCCCTTGGTGAACTGCACTTGACTCATGGAGCCCATCCTATTATAAGTGAGAGCTGCTTCAGTGCCTTTAAAATGCATCTCAGCCGCAGGCATGGCTCAGCGCCTAGCATTTGCAGGCGGCTGCACTCAGTAATGACTACGCCGGAGAGGATGGTGTGTTTAGGGGACAACACAGCAATACTCTGCCCCACCCCCAAGTATTCCTAGGCACTGACTCCCACGATGCCTCACCTTACTCGTCAGCGAGTTAGTGTAGCTTTCTCATCACTTGGTTCAGTTTTAAACTCAGGTAGTGTAGCTCCTTCTCAAGCTCCACCGCATATAAGAAGAGTCTAGGAGAGGGGACAGGAGACAGTGGCGCGTCACTGTCCGGGGTGACAGGCTCCTACAGCACATTCTGTCCTACAGACAGTCAGTGGAAAGCTGTGAGGACAGTCTGCCTGCTGTGCCTTCCATTGAGAGGCGGAGCACTGCGTCCCACTGTTACATGTATGTTTTGCCTGCTTCTATGTCTGTACCATATGCATGCCTCGTGCTGGAGAGGTAAGAAGAGGACGTTGATCTCCCGGGACTGGAACTGGAATGCGTGGTGCTGTATGGATGCTGGGAATCAAACCTGGGTCCTCAGGAAGGGCAGCCAGTGCTGCTCGTCACTGAGCCATCTCTCTAGCCCCCTGGTCTTACGTTCTAAGTAAGTGGAGTTGTGTGCTTTAATGCTGCAGAGAATGAGAAAGAACTGTGTGTAGCACACACAACTCTGGCTCAAGAAGGTAATATGTGTGATCACCTGTGTCCTCCCTGCGCAGCCTGTGTCCCATGTATTGTGTGTGATAACCTGTGTCCTCCCTGCGCAGCCTGTGTCCCATGTATTGTGTGTGATAACCTGTGTCTTCCCTGTGCAGCCTGCGTCCCATGTAATGTGTGTGATAACCTGTGTCCTCCCTGCGCAGCCTGTGTCCCATGTATTTGGTACACGTCGCAAACACTTACTCTCGAAATTCTTGCTGAGTGACAGGCTGGTAGTCGTCTTGAATTTCGGTAGAATAATACTTTTTCTCAAGCCTTTCCTTCCACCTTTTCATCTGCCTTGCCTCTTGGATCTCCTGTCGATTTAGAAGATAAGTCTGAGCAGACAAGTCAGGCTGCGGTCTGTGTGTGCCAAAGACTCCCAAGTGCTGGAGACCCCAGGCTCCCACAGCCCGGCGCATGCTCTGCGTCAGCTGTCACCCTGAAGCCTGGGGCCAGGGCACAAACAGGCCAGGGCACGCATCTGGTTCACTAACCTGACTCCTGCCTCTTCTGCATCTTGGCATCTCTTCCTGGTTTACTCAGGACTGATGCTCGTGTCCCTCTTTCAGTGCTGTGTACTGAGTCCAGAGTCTCCTATGTGCTGTGTGGGTACATCTGTGGGCATTCTTTGCCCCCCAGCAGTTTTTATGTCCCAGAAGAGTCCATTGTAAGTACTCTGTGCCTCGGCTAAGACCGTGTGTACCAGTGTTGTCTCTTATGCTAGAAAACAGGTGTAACCGCCCCTTCCTGAGTCCTCCTCTGAACCATTCTTACCACCACTGACTTGTCCTGTGTCCAAGTACTCTACTACATCTCAGTGTTTTTCATTCATGTGTGTGCACGTGTGTGTGTCACACATGCAGAGGGCCATGTTAGGAGAACTTGCAGGCCTCGTAGGTTCTGGAGTTCAGACTCAGGCCATCAGGCTTGAGCCTTTATCCGCTCAGCTGTCCCACCTGCTTCATTTTTCTCAAATTTAGGGTGAAAAAAAAAGATTTGTGAAAATTAGAAACAGCTCCAGGAAAGGAGAAGGGAATGTCCCCAGGTGTGATCCAAGTGTTTGAGTAAGCCAGCTATGGTAGCATGCCCATGCTGGTTTACAAGAGGCTAAAGCAGGGTGATTGAGGCTACCCTGGGCTACATAGCATGAATGTGTCAGAGGGAGCTAGAGTTGGCTCATTAGAGCACTTGCTAGAAAAACATGAGGACCTGAGTTCAGATCTCCAGCAGCCAGATCAAAGGCCAGGCTGTGGCATCGTGTACCTGTCATCCCAGCTGGTCTAGGCATGGATGGCTCCAGATTTGGTGAAACCTTGTCTCAACTGAGGAAGATACCCAGTGCTGACTTTGCCCTCCATCCACACAGGAACATGTGCAATCAAATACACCTCACACGGTAGATTTAGAAAGCAAACACACTTTGGACTAGGGCAGCTTCATATGAAGTTACTAAGTGTACTTAGTTCAGAGATCAAGGCAACTAAGGGGATCCCTGCCTGGTGTTTATGGTCACCGTCAAGATGGCCCCTCAACCTCGTGTTCTATGAGGCTCCACGGTGCTGGCGGGGAAACTTGCTAGCTCCCCAGTTTTCACAGTAAGACTGTTGACGACTAAATGATCAGGCTGGTTATCCTGTAGAGACATTGGCATAGGGGTGTAACTCGCGTTTAGGAGAGTTTGTGTGCATGTGTTAGTTGCACACAGTGATGTATGAGCACATGCAGAAGCCATAGCAGGACCTCAGGTGTCTTAATCACATTCTGCCTCACTTCCCAGTTGGTGAGCTCTCAGGATCTGCCTGTCCATCTGTCCAACACATGGATTGTTACAGCATCATATGCCCTGCTTTCATATGGGTGCTGCGATTTGAACTTGGGCCTTCATGCATGGGAAGCAAGTGTTCTTACCTGTTAGAGCATCTCCCACTTATTCTGCAGCTGAAGCCAGCCTTGATCTCTCCATCTCCCAAATGCTGGGTTGCAGGAGTGAGCCTTCTCTAACTGTAACTTCCTGCCCTATCCCCCTCGTGTTTTTCCACCATCTTTTGGTTGGATCACACTCTCGCTTTAATAGAAAATGCAGACAGCTATAGCACTCACCTAAGTTGATGTGGATTTGACTTTGTATTTGAAACACAGTTTTGTTGGTTATAAGCATCTAACATCTTTCTGTGAACATGTTCTCGCTGTTATCCTGTTGACTTATGATGTTGCACATTTTCATGCTAACCTAATTATATTTTCCTTTGACAGTGCTAGGTGAAGTTTCTCAAACATACAGTCTGAATTCTCACATCTTATATTTCAGGAGTGATTTATTGAATTATGGACTTATTTTTAGAAAGTCTTCAACTGTGGAAAAGGATACCCAGCATTCTCTCGGGACTAGTCCATGCAGAGGCATGTGCACCTACACACATGTGTAGCATTCACTCACACAGACAAATACACAAGGAGATCTTTGTAAAATGCTGACTGTGGAAGTGCACAGTTGTAGGCTTGGGGCTGAGGAGCCAGACAGACAGAAGGACCTTTGCAGCTCACTGGCAAACCAGTCTAGTCAAACCAGTCTAGTCTAATTGGTGAGCTTCAGACCAATGAGAGACCCTGCTTTAAAGGAGGTAGATGGCCTTCCTGAGATAATACCTGTGGTCTGTGTACTTATCCACCTATACAGGACATGCATACCCACACACACATGCATAAATCAATTCCCAGATTTGTGAAAATTGACATGGGTCCTTTTAATAGAAATGATCTATTTATATTAAATCCTATAAATTGATCTCATTGTTCTTAGTTGTTTATTGTGGTAAATGGGAAAGGCTCCCAATTATGAGAGATCTATTGGAGGGTGATAACTGTGGCTATAAATTATTTCTATAAATCAACTTCTAATAAAGCTATCACTTGTGTTTAGAAAAATAAGTAAAACCTTACACTTTCATCAAAGCCTTCTTTTCTGGCTTGTGCCAAGTCTACGCTGGTTTTCCTATTAGAAATGCAAAAATAAATATATGAGTAAAAATTGCATGCAACCAGGAGCTCTCAGACCTACAGCAGGGCGTAGGCTATCTTTCTGATGACAAACGCTGCTCATTAAGAAAATGTAATTATACCGATGGAGAAAACTGCAGTTAGGGGGCTGTGTGGCTACTCACCTGGTGGAGAAAAAAACATAAAAAAAGAAAAGAAAAGAAAATGTAATTAATAGGATCCTAGCCATAAAAGAATTGACCATAACTGAGTAACTTGTGTACTGCGTGCACATAGACTAATGTTGCCTTATACTTGTGCGAGGGACTTTGCTCTCCTAACTTCCTGTCAGAGCCTTTCCTGGGGAGCAAAACGTGTCCTGTGCTGTCTTTTCAGTGGTTCTTCGGAACCCACTGCCTCTGTTGTGCCTGAGGCTTCCTGTGGGCAGTGGCCTCGACCACTGGACTACACTCAGCTCCATGTTAAGTGAGAGTTAAACGAGGGGTCCACAATGGCTTCCAAGGCTCACTGGATGTTCTATAATGATGGTTTGCTTAGACTCAACCTTAACTTCCTTTGTTTACCCAGAAATACTCGTAAGTGTTCCCATTTGATGATCAGTCTGATTTATGATTTCTTGACTTTATTATGATACAAAAGCAAAAGCCATTTTTTTTTTTGAGACAGGGTTTCTCTGTGTAGCCCTGGCTGTTGTGGAACTCACTTTGTAGACCAGGCTGGCCTCCAACTCACAGAGGTTCGCCACCTGCCTCTGCCTCCCAAGTGCAGGGATTAAAAGCTGTAAAAGTGTGTACCACTACCACCTGATACAGCAACCATACTTTAAAATTTGAATTTTGATCTTTTCCCAGGGTGGGACTATGTGGTAAGACTCTGAATGTGCAGGTAGCAGAGCTTCCTGTCAGCCATGTATGTGGTCATGAGGGGAGTAGTCAGCACTACAGTTGGCAGTGTTACTAGTGGGCTTTAGATATACAAAGCCAATAAATTACATAATGTATCAACACATAACAAAGAGGATTCTGCTAGACAGCAGTAACCCTATCCTAAGTTGAATATGTGTTGTTTGAATGAGAAAGTCTGCATGGCTCCTATATTTGAATGCTTGATCTCCAGTCAATGGAACTGTTTGGGGAAGGATTAGGAGGTGTGGCCTTGTTGGAGGTGTTGTGTCACTTGGGAGTAGGTAGGCTTTAAGGTTTTAAAAGCCCACACCTTTCCTAGTTAGCTCTCTGCCTCCCATTTGTGGGTCAATATAATCTCTCCCTACTGCTCCATCCAGCACCATGCCTGCCTGCCGCCATGCTTCCTGCTTTGGGGGTCACGGACCCTAACCCTCTGGAATGCAGTGCCTCAGAGTCTTTCTTCTAAGTTACCTTAGTCATGGTTTCTCTGCATAGCACCAGAAAAGGAACTGAGATGTTCTGGATAGAATTAGAAAGTGATAAAAACTTTAGTATCTTACATTTTCTTGTCTTCATTATCTTGAGCTTTCCTGAGTCTGAGTTTCTCCAGAATATTGAAGCAACTCTGGTTAATTAAAAAGAGTTTGAGAATTCATCAAATATTGTTTCCTATATTCTTCGTATTCAGTCAAGACACACGAACTATGTGTTTGCTGTAAGGACTCCTGCCTAAAGAGACATCTGGCACAGTACCATGATCCTTCCACTGCCCCCACCTTGCATCCTCCCTTTATGAAAGAGCAGGGGGCTTGGTCAGGGGCATCACTGGAATGTGGGCAAAGGTCATTTTAGAGATATTAGCATGTGAGCTCGAAAAATGGATCAGCAGGTAAAAGTGACGTGGTATTCAAGGAGCCCGAGTTCTGTTCCCAGTATGTCAGGACTCCAGCCTCAGCAGGATCCAGTGCCTCTGGCCTCCTTGGGCACCTGCACTCACAAGCACATACCCATACACAGACACCGATCGCCCTGCTAATTAATGTTGAAGCCTACCATTGAGCGGACAACCTGAGCTCGGTGCATAATGGAGGAATCCCTTCACTGGTCGGGTTTTCCCCTTCTCTGACCTTGTCTGGAGAGTTCAACACCCCGCCCCCAAACACACACACAACTCTACCTGCAGAATGTTATGTCCTTAAGACTGCAGATTCAACTTCCATTCTCCCAATAAACCCAAGAACCCTTTCAGCTAGCACCTGTGATTCCTGAAATGCTCCCCACGCTAACGAGGCGTTTTGGTACCATAAGCTGCACGCGGCCAATGACTCTTGCACATCCTGAATGTCTCTACCCCACCCCATTCCCCCCAAACTCCTTAAGCTTTGAATCACCCCCAAGTAAAGTTAGTCTGCCTCCCTGCAGCTGGTCCCACCATAGGGCTTCTGAACCCCCAGTCCATCCTCTCTGCCCTCTTTGTTCTTGTGGACCTATACAGGCCTTTAATCCCCAAGGGCAGGGAGGGTCACACACATCCAGACACAATTCAAAATCTTAAAAATTTAAGTGCTAACATGGACTGCTTTAAGGATGTTAACACTCTTATGTTAACAGTATTCTCTTACAGATTAGTTTCAAGACAAAGCTCTAAGCCCCACAGGTCCATAGCTCCTGACGCCTGTATGAAGTACTCTTGGAATTGCCAGGATGTACACGTTGGTAGAGAGGCATGCTGGATGGTTTTATTCAAATTGGCACAAACAAGAGGTGTTTAAAAAGAGGGAACCTCAACTGAGAAAGTGCCCCTACCATGTTTGAGCCTATGTGGCATTTTCCTGATTGATGATTTAGGAGGGAGGACCCAGCCCTTTAGGGGCAGTGCCACCCTGGGCCCATTGTCCTGACTGGTATAAGAAAGGCTGTATGAGCCAGTAAAAGCAGAACTCCTTCACATTTCTACCCCGTGTTCCTGCCCCAACTTCCCTGGATAAAAGACTACAAGCCGTAAACTGAAATAAACACATTCCTCACTGAGATTATTTTAGTCATTGTGTTTTATCACAGCGTAACTAAGGAGGTAAGGCAGGTACGTAACTCAGAATGAGTCAGATGCCAAAAAGATGGCAGATTCCACTCTGTCAAGAACAGAAAGTTGACAAGAAAGAAGAGCTGTGAGAATAGTTTGTGGGAAGAGAGTGGTGGGAGGAGAAGGCAGAATGAGAGTGTGTTACGCAGTCCAGAGCTGCATGGTGAGACTAAGGCAGGAGAAGTAGAAACTCCAGCTCCTGACAGTTGAAGGTGGGTGGGACTGTGAATGAAGTGTGCAGGAGCTTGGGATGGCTGGGAGAAGAAATTGGGCTTAATTTGACAGGCCCAGGGAATCTGCTAGAATAAAGTTGGAATGACCTAGGGTCAGGTTAGGACAAGTAAAAGGGATGTTATATCACCTGGGGAATGAAAGCCCGATCTCTTAGTGGCAGTGAGAATTCAAAGGGTCCTTGAGATCCCACAGGTGTGAGCAAGACCTGTGTCTGCAGAGAGAGGCTGTAAGCCTTGAGGACAATGTTTGAGCCAGGAGAGCCTGGATAGGGCTGCCGTGAACGAGGCAGGAGAGCGAGGCAGACAAGGCAGACACATGTTGAGTGGAAAATTGCTAGGATCTAGTCTGACAAACACTTAGGAGCAATGGAGCACTTCATTTATTATCTGACAGTGAGAACTCTGAAATAATTTTGGCTCAACTGTCAAAGCCAGAGGGGCTGGGGATGTAGCTCAGGTAAGACTGCCTGTCATGCATGAAGCACTGGCTTCCACCCCCAGCACTCCATAACGACGTGGTGCTTGTCCATAATGCTGCACCCAGGAGGACTGTACAGGCAGAGGACTGTTAAGATTATTCTCAGCTGCGCAGTGAGTTTGAGGCCAACTTGTAGACCTGAAACCCTTTCTCAAACCACAGAGAAAAGACCCAGAGGGCATATGTTTCACTGGAGTGCTTAAGTGATATAAAGTTTTTAGAATTATATTTAGGAAAATAAGTTAACTTACCTTCTTAATTATGCTACCAAGTTCAAAATCTGGTCTTCTGCCTATCGAATAATCGGCCTTCACTTCAGAATAGGTATCATTAATTATTGCCAAGAACATGTTCTGGGGAGAAAGTCAAGTAATTATCTCAATAAAGATTTACATAGGGGTGGGCATGTAGCTCAGTGTTAGAGTGCTTATGTAGAAGGTTAAAGGTCCTGCGTTTGATTCCCCAGCATCCCAACACACACACACACACACACACACACACACACACACACACACACACACACACACACACACACACACACACAGCTAGGTAGTGGCTCAAGTGCCTGTAGTGAAGCTGAGCAAGGAGGCACTGAGGCTTCCTCAAGGCCACACCACTTAAACCTTTCCAAACAGCACCACTAGGGGGACCAAGTGGGCAATGCCACAGCTTTGTGACTGTCTGCAATGAAGAAGAGCGGGGCTCGTTCTTACCAGGAGCACGAAGAATACGAAGAAGATGAAGGTGATGAAGTAGATGGGCCCCAAGATCCAGTTGGCCTGCTGGATGCCAGCAAAGTTAAAGTCCCCGAGGACAATTCGAAATTGTGCAAATCTTTGGTGAGGAGAAAAGCGTTAGAAATGTCTTCACACAGGACAGCTTGGGGTTGCTAAGGGCTCTGGCTGCATAAGACATATGCACTTCACTTTTTTCTTCAGGGTTGGGGACGAAGCCAAAACCTCACGCATGCTAGGTAAGTGCTCTACCACTGAGTCACAACCCAACACTTCCTCTCTGGCTTCAATTATGCTGTGGCAGCGTCCTGAAAATGGGCAGAGCATGGTTAAACATGTGGATGATCCAGCACACGGGAGGTTGAGGCAGGAGACCAGGAGCTCAGTGGCAGCCTCCATAACATTGCAAATGTAAGGGTTTTGTAGGCAACATGGCACCCTCTCAGAAAGTAAAAGTGTCTGTAAGATCACTAGCAAGTTCTCTCCAAGGTGAGGCTATATAGATGGCTCATCTGGGAAAGGGCCGGACACACAAGCATGAGAACCAGAGTTTGGGTCCCAGTGCCTGTCCAAAGCTGAGTGTGGAGGGCTGGGGGTGGGGCAGAAGTGTGTGGATTCCAGGAGTTTGCTGGCTGCCAATAAATTAGCTCCAGGTTCAGTGACAAACCCTGCCTCAAAAATAAGTAAGTAAGTAAGTAAGTAAGTAAGTAAATAAATAAATAAATAAATAAAACTGAGGGGTGGAGGAGGTGACTTAGCAGCTTACCACCAAGCCCGAGGAAACACTTCACTCCCCACACATGTTGTCCTCTGACCTTCACATGCATAGTCCCCATCCCCCCCACCCCCCCACACACAATTGAAGACAAAGTGGAAAGCCATCAAAGAGACACCCGATAACCTCTGGCCCACCTGTGCATTTACAAGCATACACATATACACGAGGCCACACGAATACAAGCATACTGCACACATGTATCATACACACATACAAGGAAAAAAGTCCCCTAAGGCATGATTAGAGGTACTTCAACAGCAGATCAAGTAGTTTAGGTAGTGGTAACTGTCCCGTTCCTTTCCCTGTCCCCACACATACAGTGGAGTATTACTAAGTCACGATGGGAGGTGAAATCCTGTCATCTGCAGGATGGAAGTGAAGGACACCATGTTAAACAAAAGAAGCCATAAACAGAACTACGGGGACCACCTTCTCTCCTTTGAGCAGCCAGTACTCTATCAACTGAGCTGTATCCGCAGCCCTCCAATGAGTAAATCTGTGAAAGGCTTCACGTTTGAGGACAAGCTTGACCATCTTTGTAAGGCACATCACAGGTTTGTTTGCAGTTACTAACCACTTTATAAACCTAACCCTTTGCTTTTTTCCTTTAAACTGGGTCGACCTGGTCAGGCTGGTCTTGAACTTGTGATCCTTCCTCAGTCTCTTAAGTCCTGTGAATATAGGCGTGTGCCTCACACCTTCCTCTTATAAAACTATTTTTACATATTAAAATTGTTTAGATGTTTTTGTATTTCTGAGACAGAGTCTCAAAATGTATAGCCCTGGTTGGCCTCACTGAGATCCTTCTGCTTCGCCTCCTGAGTGCTGGGTTTTAGGCACGCACAACCACACCTAGGATCAGAAGGCCACTTTAGAGTGTAAATCTGGCACACAAGCAAGAAGCAACTGAGTTAACGGGGGGGGGGGGGTGGAGATTCTAGAGATGCTACCTCTGTAGAAAACAATGATTTCCTCCACTCCAAGAGTAAATAAATGCTACCAAAACCCTGGGACCCACTTAGTTATTTTGGGTAATATTCTTACTTTCAGTGAAAAATTATTTTTCTGGCTTAACCTACGGATGAGTAGATACCACTGCCTAGTTTAATTCTCCAGCGGCAGGCTTCATTCTGTATGATATTTAGCCTTATGTGAAATATAGACCCAACCCTAAGTGAGCTACTGATCATGCAACTTCCTGTGATTTTTTTTTCCCAGTTAGAAAACATCTGTATGGGGTTGGGGATTTAGCTCAGTGGTAGAGCGCTTGCCTAGGAAGTGCAAGGCCCTGGGTTCGGTCCCCAGCTCCGAAAAAAAGAAAAAAAAATCTGTATTGCATTTGTATTAAAGGGCTTACATGGAATTTTGAAAGGTGGAGAAGTCATCAACCTGTGACCCAAAAACGAGAAACGCCAACTGGGCGTAGGCGAAGAAGATGATGAAGAACATGATGGCGAAGCCCACGATGTCCTTCATGCAGCGGGATAGCGTGGACGACAGCTGAGACATCGTCTCGTTGAAGCTTATGAATTTGAATATCTGGAAGAGAGACAGCACAACCGTCAGTTCATTCCACTGGGGCTGCTTAGACTCGGGTAAATTAACTTCAGAAGGATTTGCCAAATAAAGGGAAGACAGTGATGACCGAGGGTGTCTGGAGATCTGTAAACACCCAGTTAAAGGTCGTTAATTTTTTGATTAATGTTTTGGGGATTTGCATAGGTGATAGGGGTTTGGGGGACAGTAAATCACAGCACATGTAGAAGTCAGAGGACAACTTATGGGAACTGGTTCTCTCTTTCCCAAGGATCAAACTCGGGTCACCAGATTTGGGCAAGAACCTTACCCGGTGTGCCAAATTGCTTCTAAAACAATCACTTCCTAGTGGGGGAAATGCTTTCCACATGTGTGCTACCCGCTTACATACTAGAATGAAACATAAATACCTTTATCCATGCAAAGAAGATCGTGATAGCAATTATGTTGTTATAGTAAATGTGCCAATATGCAAGGAAGTAAAAGTCCGGATAGCTTTCGGTGCTCCTCAGCAGCTGTCCAAGTAAGAGAAAACACTGTACGTTACAGTACGCGTAGAAAGACACGGCAAGGAAACAGAGCTGGAAGGGAGGAGAAGAAGGGTTAAATTGGGGGCCGTTTCTGTCTCTCTCAGCCTCTGAAGAAACACACAAAGAAAGCCCATTAAATGCTTAATAAAAAGGGAGGGGAACGGTGGGTCATAGGCTTTTAAAATAACCATGTTAAAAGTGGCTTATCAAGTCTGTTTTTGTACCAAGCACAAGGGAGCTGCCTGCCATCAACACAGGCCTCTGACTCCTCAGAGACTTGGTCGAGCCCTAAGTCCGAGAGCAGACAAACATCTTTCTTGTGACGTCTGCTGCAACTATTTTGCCTTTACTGGGAACTGTGTTCAGAATTCCACATATCTCTGTTGTCTCCGGTCCCAACTGCAACACAATGAAGATAACGGGAGGCCTGCGCAGCAGCCCCGTGGTGGGTTTCCTTCCACACCGTGTCCAGCTACAGAGCAGAGCTAGGAGAGTCCACCTCTCCCCTGGACACATTCCCCAGGACTCTGTAGCCTAGGCAGTGCCTTACCTCGGCCTCCCTGATTTCCTGTCCAGTCACAACAGAGATGTTATAGAATATTATAGAGTGACACTTGAGCCATTGTAAATCATGAAGAGACACTGTTTACTGGCCACCCTCACGTGCCAGCCTGTGACTATTGTCTAAGGTTTCTGGTGCCACCACACCTGAAAGCGTAGTCTTTCCTACTGTGTAATACTACAACAAAAAACTTGCAGCCTACACAAACTGACCTCCTTAGAATGTGACAATGAGCCCTTTGACAGCCGGCTTCAGGGCCAGGTTGTCATTGCTCTTGGAGATTTAGAATTGCTTCAAATTTTCCTTTGACTTTTCTTTGGCAGAAACGCTTACACAGATTAACATTTGCTGTTCTGCTCTTTGTTGAACATTATTAGGGAACCATAGCAGATGGGCCACTCTGCTTCCCTTTTCTTTCTGGCGTGTGATATACGCACACCTGTAAGTGCAAGCAGAGACCCAAGCAGGATAATTGGGGGTGTTCAGCTCTGCCACTCTCTTCCTTATTCCAGGGAAGTCAGGTCTTCCCCTGAGCTGGGAGCTAAAGCTGACAGCAGGGCTCAGCCCAGCGAGCCTCCAGCATCTGCTCCACACCATGCTGGGGTCACCAACTTCTTTTTCTGGGGACTCTGACCCAAGACCTCATTTGCTCTACCCACTGAGATATCTCCTTAAGCCTCTCCCCCTTACCCCCTTATTTTTAATTTCAGAGTCAGGTCTCACTATGGAGCCCTAGCTGGCCTTGACCTTTTAAGAGCCTCCTACCTCTGGCTTCCAAGTAGCTGGGGCTATAAGCGCTCTGTGGTGAGCCTCATGCAAAGACATCTGGGGAGTGTGGCTATCAAGAGCTCTCCTGTGCATTAAATCCTAACACTGCCACACACTTTAAATCCCAACACCCAGAAGGCAGAGGCAGGGCAGACCTCGGTGGGGTGGATTAAAGGCCAGCCCTAGTCTACATAGTACATTTGGTCAGGAAAGGAGAGGAGAGGAGGGGGGAGGGGAGAAGGGAGGGGAGGGAATCATTACTTATGGCTTCCCAAGGCTTTTGCTGGCCTTCTCAGAACTGCATCAGAGAAAACAGATTTCTCTCTTTTAGGGGCATAGATTAGACTGCCCTATAACAGCTCATCTTATATTTGGTACTTGTAGCTTTTGAAGTAAGTCTTGGATGAATAGAATGGATGAATCGAATAGAATAGAAATGAATCCCCATAGGCTCAGATGGGGTCCCGGTAAATGGTGCCACTGGCTGTGCACTCACCACCAAAAGCAGCAGTTCTATCCAGTTCCAGACACTTCTGAAATAGGCAGACTTAAACTCATTCAGTTTTCTCAGTTCTTGTGTTATGAAGACCAAAAGGAAAATACAAAATATAATTTCACAGGAGGCAATGAAGTGGTCGTAGTAGGAGACGTATCTGATGAGCTTCACAGAGTAGAATTGCCAGGAAGTGAGGATCCCGCCTGTCGCAGGGAACTCCGCCAGCAGCCTAGAACACGAAGGTTGTGAGTGTTTGTGTTTTAATAGCCAAGCTGCTGGGAAATTTCTAAGCCAGTGACGGCAGGCACAATGCTAATCACTTATTTTGTATAAATGTTGTTTCCGCTAGGGGCTGGGGAGGTGGCTCAGCAGTTAAGAGCATTTGCTGCTCTTCCAGAGGACCAGAGTTCAGTTCCCCACGTTTACTGTGGCCCTGAAAACCCTGACTGCAGGAGACCTGACGTCCTCCTCTAACCTCTGCAGGCACCACATATCACATGGTGCACACACATGCAGGCAAACTCCCATACACATACAATTTTAAATTTCCCTTTAAAAAGGAACAAGTCTCAGAAACCCCAGATGCTGAAGTTGGATGACGGTTGGTCAGTCGGTCTGGCTACAGAGTGAGAGCTTTTTTTTTTTTTTTTTTTTAAGTGTCTCCTTGGGCTCCAGAGTTCAATTAAAATCCTTCCATTAGGGATGGCACCCACGTGTGCTGCAGACGCAGGGACCCCTCAGTGGGTGAGCGCCATCTCCCTGGCCTGTTGCTTCAGAAGAACTTGACAGGCACTAAGGTCTGGCTCTGTTCAAGCAGAACTTGCCTTTAGCGCCAGTTCCTCAGCTCAGACCCTGCACTCACGGCCATGCCTCCTGCTGGAAAGGAGGGGTGATGTCAACAGGATGTTCAAATAGCTGAGCTGAGCCCCTGCCAGACCTGAGGGGAAGCGCTTAGTGTTTCCCACCCTCTGGATGTTATTGTCATGGCGCTGGGTGGCAGAACCAGCAGAATGTTTGTGGTCTGTGAAGGGGCTGCCATGTTGCTGGAGTCCCATTTATCTGTCTTGTTTTGTTTCATATGCTAAGGACTCTCCCTGTCCCATGAACACAGGCTTTCAAATGTAAATAGCAAATACCAGGGAACCAAGGAGTGCATGTCATCAAGCATCTGAGTGCCACCAAGCACCAAGTGTGTCACTGTGTGGAAGAGACCCTTTGCTGGTGATGGCTGTCCAGTCTGTGGAGACCCAGATCTGTTTGGCAAATTGACACCAGGGTCCTGAGACCAAGCCAAGACCCTCAAAACCCACAGGACCTTCCACTCCATAGGCATCTACAGCTTTTCACCCCAGAAGAGAGGCTCAGTAAGAGCCCTTCTAGTGTATTAAGGACCAGTATAGACAGCAAAACCCAACCGTTTCCAAATTTATAAATACTGCTCTACAGCAGGTTTCTCCCTCTCTCTCTCTCTCTCTCTCTCTCTCTCTCTCTCTCTCCCCTCCCTCCCCCACTTCCCCCCTCTCCCCCCCTCTCTCCCCCTCTCCCTCTCTCTCTTTCTCTGTGTGTGTGTTCGAGTGCGTGTGTGCACATGCACGTGCACAATTTGGTGCAAACGAAGTCAGATTACAACTTGCCAGACTCCCCCCTCCACTGTGTGGGTCTCGGGGACAGAACTCGGTTGTCAGCCTTGGTAGCAAGGGCCTCGGCTCAGTGAGTGATCTTGCTGCCTCCACACTGTAGAACACCTCCGGAGGCTTGCTCAAGGTACATCTTGAAGACAAATGACTTCCAACAGAGCCGGTCCCCCATTTCTCTTTGGAAGGTAAAGGAAGCCCTTTCGTTAGCAGTACTTGAGGCTTGGTCTACACCACAGTATCACATGCACAGAGCATTCACCAGTCCTGACATTCCCTTTTGGATTTCTTTATACTAAACCGAATTTCCTTTAAATTAATCGAAGTCATAGTTTTATGACTCATCATTCTGAGTTAACTCTTCAGTTTGTACACGTGCTGGCTGGTGTTCAGGTTAACCTGACTCAGAGTCAGCAGAGAGGAGGGAGCTCAACTGAGACAATGCCTCCATGAGACCAGGCTGTAGGGAATTTAGTGATGTTGGGGGAGGGCCCAGCCCATTGTGAGTGAGTCGTCCCTGGGCTGGTGGTCCCGGGTTCTCTAAGAAAGTGGACTGAGCAAGCCACTTGCAAGTCAGCAGGAAGCTCTGCTTTTAGTCATAGCTTTTAGTCACAGCACTAGAATCCCTAAGACAGTATGTATGCTGGAATATATACGAACCTGGAATATGTATGAACCATGCTTTTAAGGAGGAGGAGGATGGGGTGGCTCAGGGCAATGAGAAGCAACCAAGTCGGGGGCTGGAGAGATGGCTCAGCGGTTAAGAGCACCCGACTGCTCTTCCAGAGGTCATGAGTTCAATTCCCAGCAACCACATGGTGGCTCACAACCATCTGTAAAGAGATCTGATGCCCTCTTCTGGTGTATCTGAAGACAGCTACAGTGTACTTATATATAATAAATGAATAAATAAAAAAAAAAAAAAAAAAATTAAAAGAGAAGCAACCAAGTCAAGGAGCCCAGCCTCCCCACCACAACATGCTCCAGCACACCTCCCGGGAGGGGCAAGGTCAGGCAGCCAGGGGGAGGGCAAGCGAGTGAGTGCAGAGAGGTCAGGGGTGGGGAGCAGCTGGCACCCCTTTGCTCCCCCTCCCCACTCCCCACTTGGACCGCAGAGAGCGCCACGTTTGTGCCCACAGACAAAGCCAGTAAAAAGAAGCTCAACTCCAGTCACGACTGGGCCAAGGAGAGCTCAGAAAAAGAACAGCGAGAAGCAACAGCACATATTGATGCAATGAAAGAGACTTCGTGAACAAGCCAGTGAGAATATTTTCAAGTAGAACAAAGATATAACAAACTCCGCCAACCATTCTTTTCAGAAGAGGTCAGACTTGATTGCCAAACTGCCAAATCTTTGGGCGACATTTGTCAACCATCCACAGGTGTCTGCACTGCTTGGGGAGGAAGAGGAGGAGGCTGTGCTTTATTTGACCTGAGTTGAAGTGACAGAATTTGAAGACATTTAATCAGGTTACAGAACAGATTTTTATTTTAATGAAAATCCTTACTTTGAAAATAAAGTTCTCTCCAAAGAATTTCATCTGAAGACGAGTGGTGACCTGTCTTCAGAGTCCACAGAAATCAAATAGGAATTTGGAAAGGATTTGACAAAATGCTCAAGTCAAACGCAGAGTAAGGCCAGCAGGACGAGGCGGCAGAAGAGCCAGAGAGCTTCTTTACCTGGTTTACTGGCCGTTCTGACGCAGGTGCTGAGTCAGGAGAGGTCATCGAGGAAGATATTTGGCTGAATCCCGTGCAGTACTACGTGGTTCCCAATGTGGATGATGGAGAGGCAGATGATGAAGAGGAGGAGGAAGGGTTGGAAGCTATTGATGAAGGAGATGAGGATGAAGGTGAAGAAGATGATGATGATGAAGGGGAGGAAGGAGGATGTAGGCGAGGATGACTATTGTAGATTGATGGATCCAACCTTCTTTTTTATTCCCTTTTTCTTTTCTCCTGCCCCTGGGAGCGAGTTGCAGTCCTTTCCTCCCTGTCCCTCTGTGCTCAGTCACCCTGATTCTGAGGTCTCAACATCATGGTTCTCAACTAATTTGGGGGGAAATATCTTGAGCAAAATATAACAGGAAAAGACACTCCACATTTCTGTTCTAAATTCATTTTTATCCTTTCTTGTCACAAAAACTGGATTCAATACCACCTCTGTGCTCTGTGGGGGAAAAAGAAAAGCCCTCCAGTTCCCTTGGCTCTGCTGGAGGCTGGAGGGTGCTAGGCCCCTGTGTAGTGGTGCATAGAGTTCTAGCTTTTTCTTTTCTCTGTGTATTGGGCTCAGAAATTACACTGTGTCTCTGTGAGTATAGACAGTTAGCATTTACCGACATGTATCTGTCTACTTTCTCTTATTTAAGAAAAAGAAAAAGAAAAGGAGGGGGCACAGCCCGTGAAGGGTGGGACTGAGGTGGGGGTGGGGCATCTGACAACATGGCTTCTCCTTTGGCATGTTTCACTGTGGCATTTAGCAGACATCTTTGCAGTTTAAGGTGACACTGTCAAAATAAAACTCTCTCCTGACGATGACTTGAGCCCTGCCACTCAGTGGGAGAATCAGCAGAAGCTGTAGGGTTTTCTTTGGAGTTGGCATTCTCTGTTGGAACTTTGTTTTTAATTTTTTCTTTTCTTCTTTGTTTTTCACTGGGAGGAAAAGGATGCTCAGTTTAAATGTGGAAGTGCATGAGTTGCTTTGTTACAAGAAAACCAATGTGTATACAAAGGAAAAAGAAGAAGGTGGCATCAGTTGGCAGGATGGCTCAGGCCTGCCTCCAAGCCTGTCAGGTTCAGTCCCTGACCGACACACCATGGAGAGAGCCAACTCCCATGGAGTGTCCTCTGTCCTGGACACACATGCCATGGTGTGGAACATGCCTTAAAATAAGTAAGTAAGTAAATACACAAATACATAATACACGGGACATAATAAAATACATAATAAATACATACATAAATACATAAATACAAAATTACCTAACGACCAGGCACAAGCTCATCCCTGACGTTTATGGTTCCCATAGTGACTTATTTTATTCGTTAGCTGTCCGTGTCTCGGGGAGAGTCTTACACACCGGGGCAGGTGCGATCAGAAAGGAGACGTTAATTTAGGGCTGCACTTTAAGTCACTGTAGAAGTTTCTTCCTTCGAATGCTGAATGTAAAGTGTATCATAAGACATTTGGGAATAAGTGAGATATTCATAGATTAGCTTCTTATTTACTGGTGCCGCCTTTTCTACTCCCCGACAAGTCACGCAGCTCAGAGAACATACTGAAAAGCCTGTGGAATAGCGACACCTCTACCCAGAAGCCACGTGCTACGGCTACTGCAGCCAGAGCTGCACACTACACACACACACCACAGCTCTTAATGTCAGAGGAGGAAATTGGTTGCTCCCCTTGGCTGCTTTCTCAGAGACCTCTCTGGCCTTTAAAAGTCAAGACCACATGACCTGGTAAGACAAATATTTGTTTAGGCGTTCGGTGTTGGACACAACACTTTCTTTCAAAAAACGAAATCCGTGAAGATTTTGAGGTTGTTCACTGCTGCTCCAGTTTCTCCCCAATTTTGGGTGGCAATTCAGAACGGGCAGTAATTTAGGGAGCCAGCATATCTACCACAATATTACAGGGTAATCCACCTGCACGCGCAGCTGTGCTCCTACCTGAAGATATGAGAAAATATATCAGCACTGAAATAAAATGTCGCCAGACAGAACCAACCTAGCACCAGGACTGTTTCCTCTCGTGTGCACAATGCATGCGCACCCCTGGGTGAGAGAACGGAACACGTGTTCAGCAGTAGACAGAGGGGGAGACAGTGAAACCAAGAAGCAAACAGACAAAAGGCAATGCTCAACACTAGTCGTTTTTTGTTTTTGTTTTTTTTTTGAGACCTGGTCTTTCCTCACAATATTGGCTGTCCTTGAACTCACTGTGTACACCAGGCTGGCCTCAAACTCACAGAGACAGACCTGTCTGCCTCTGGAAGGCTGGGATTAAAGGCAAACACCCGTGCTCAGTTTGATCATCACTTCTTAAACTGAATTCAGGACACACACACACACACACACACACACACACACACACACACACACACACGGCAACAGTAAAACATTTCCAAATGCACAATGACTAAAACTCAATTCAAATCAAATGTGTGATGAATCGGATCTGTTTCCGGCTGTGCCAATCAGGACTGCACGGCTTCCCTGAAGCCTGTGTTCTGAACGCATAGCAAGGCACTGACTGAGCACTGCTTCCCAGCACAACACCAATGCAGACCGCCTCAAACACCTGCCACGCTCCTGCCAGCAGCACCAGTTACATTGTGTTTACTGTGCATGCAGTGTTTTCTGCTCCTAGAGAAATGGGATGATTTGATAACGGGAAACAAAGCCCCAGTGTTATCCTACAGTCATTTCTGAGCATGTGCATGTCTAAGCGATAGATCTCTAAGTTTTACTGTGTTAGAACATTTGATTTTGAAACTGCTGTTTGCAGCCAGATGTGGTGGTGTACACTTTTAATCTGAGGCAGAGGTTGGGGGTATCTGTGAGTTCAAGGCCAGCCTCGTCTACATAGTGAGACCCTGTCTTTAATGGGGAAAAAAAGAGAGAAAAAAGGAAAAAAAAATGCTGTTTGAATTGTGGACTTGAGTTATTTGGCTTGGGATTAGGACAGAACTTTCACTGACTTCCCCTTACGGCTCTGAATGCACTTCTTTTTTTTTTTTTTTTTGTTCTTTTTTTTCGGAGCTGGGGACTGAACCCAGGGTTTTGTGCTTCCTAGGCAAGCGCTCTACCACTGAGCTAAATCCCCAACCCCCTGAATGCACTTCTACCTGGTACTGTTTATGTGGAGTGGGCTTCTCAGCACTGACTATAATAAAACCAAAATATCCGTCATCCTTGAAACTCGCTGTAGATGCTCTGCCTCCTACAGTACCAAACATTCAGCTGAGACATAATTACATGCACTCAAAAATTGTTGTAAAATATATTTTATAATTTACTATCGGGAATGTTTGACTTGTATGTTTTTCATATATCCATGGACCTGGAGTGTGGTAAAATATCTTGGGCAAAAAGTGGTCCTAAAAATAGAAAAATTAAAGAAGCTGTGTGGGAGATGGTAGGCTTTGATTCAGTTACTGATGGACACACATGGCAGTTAACGGGTTCGTTGTATGCTGGGTTTGTTATTTGTTATAACAAAAAGTAATTTTTCTGGATCTGGTTCTGGAGTCTAAAGGGGTTGAACCTAGTAAAGACAAAGGCATGTTACTGTGAAAGCGAGTGTGAGTGTGAGTGTGTGTGTGTGTATGTGAGTGTGATTGTGTGTGAGAGTATGT